>NW_026652276.1:9833583-10053751 GCF_009828535.3 Hylobates moloch
AAAAAAAAAAAAAAAAAAAAAAGAAAGAAAGAAAGAAGTCATGTCATTTGTAACATGAATGAGCCTAGAGGATGTTATTCTGAGTGAAATAAAGCAAAGGCCAGGCACGGTGGCTCATGCCTGTAATCCCAGTACTTTGCGAGGCCAAGGCAGTTGGAGCGCTTGAGCCCAGGAGTTCGAGACCAACCTAGGCAACATGGTGAATCCCATCTCAACAAAAAATACAAAAATTAGCCAGGTGTGGTGCTGGATGCCTGTAGTCCTAGCTACTCAGGAGGCTGAAGTGGGAGGATCTGTTGACCCCAGGAGGTGGAGGCCATGGTGAGCCATGTTTGTGTCACTGTACTCCAGCCTGGGTGACAGAGTGAGACCCTGTCTCAAAAAATAAATAAATACATAATAAAGTTTTAAAAAGCAAGCACAGAAAGACAAATACTGCATGATCTCACTTATATGTGGAATCTAAAAATATTGAACTCATAGTTGTAGAGAGCAGAATGGTGGTTACCCAAGGCAGGGGCGGGGGAGGGATTGGGGAGATGTTAGTCAAATAATACAAAATTTCAGATAGGAATAAGTTCTAGAGATCTATTAAACAGCATGGTAACTACAGTTACTATGTATTGTGTACTCGAAAATTGCTGTAAGAGTAGATTTTAAACATGTTCTCATCACAATAAAATAAGTATGTGCGGTAATGAGTATGTTAATTAGCTTGATTTTGTCATTCCACAATGTGTACATATATCGAACATCATGTTGTACACCATAAATACATGTAATTTTTATTTGTCAATTTAAAATGAAATTATAAAATAAAATGAACTATGTCCTGTCATTCTTACTGCAAACAATTTCCTGCCCAATTTTTGCCTCATTTCTTTGTAATGTACAAGAATGGAGCAGCAGCAGTGAGGGCATCTTGCTGGGCTTAGAATGTTCATTTCTGGAAAAATGAAAGCAGGAGCTAAGCTGATTTTAGATCCTTCAAAAGTGGTCTTTTATTCTGCTTGTAGGATATTAGTCCTCTTTGTCATTTTATGTATTTATTTTAGAAAGAAGCACTCTGCAGAATTCAAAAGTCACCAAAGGATATCCAGCAGAAAGACCTGTCCCCGTTCCCATTCAGCAGCACCCAACCTGGCATCCACTGTCCGTCCATCTGTCCAACTGGCATTTTGTTGGTTTCCACTCCGTATAGCAGTAATAGGTCCTGTGGTTCAGAAAGGTTGAAAACCCACCTCTAGCACCTGACAGCCTTTCCTTGGGTCAACCCTCAGTTTTCTCATCTGTGAAATGGGGATAGTGATCGTTACCTCGTAAATTATTGAGAAGATGTATATAAGGTACTTGGCAGAGATCCGGGTCCTGTGGTACCTCTGTGAACAAACCAGGCATGGCCTGTCATCAAAAGGTCTGCTCAAGCATCGCTTTCAGGTCTACATCTTGGTTGCCCCTTCTTTTGTCCCCACTATAGATTGGGCTATTTTCTCTTGCTGCTGACCTAGAATCCTCCATGTCACCGCCTCCTGTGGTAGGACCAGGCCCCTCAGGCCCCTATGAGATAGAAGTCTGGAGCTTTCCACTGCCCCATACTGGCCGTGAAATTTTTTTTGTTTGTTTTGTTTTTGAGACAGAGTCTCACTCTGTCACCCAGGCTGGAGTGCAGTGGCAGGATCTCGGCTCACTGCAACCTCTGCCTCCTGGGTTCAAGCGATTCTCCTGCCTCAGCCTCCCAAGTAGCTGGGATCACAGGCATGCACCACCACACCTGGCTAATTTTTGTATTTTTAGTAGGGATAAGGTTTCACCCTGTTGGCCAGGCTTGTCTCGAACCCCTGAACTCAGGTGATCCGCCCTCCTCGGCCTCCCAAATTGCTGAGATTACAGGAGTGAGCCACCGTGCCCAGCCCTGGCCGTGAACATTTTAAACCAACTTCTCGGACTTCATATTCAGCAGATTTATCTTGTCAGAGGCAACAAAAACATTTATACTCTTGCCTCAACATTACGGATGGCAAGTGATCAGCCAGGGGAAAATAAGCTAAATAATGAACTCATTCGCCTTATTCAGGTGCTGCTTTTGTTCTCCTTGAAGAAAAATAGTCACTGAACTCTTCTTAAAAAACTGGCTGACATCTTCCCCACCAACTATGCCTCTCTCTGCAGAGAAGAGTGGATCTTCAGCCTGAAAATACCTGTATCAAAACACTCGTTTATTGTTTAACAAAATGTTCTCATTGCGTTCCTGAACACAGTGAGGAAACTCGAGGGAGGGGAACCTTCTGAGGCTGGAGAGGTTCTTCGAAGAGGCCAAGGAAGGGATGCTGGTGCATCTGACTGAGGGGCAGTCTGGAGGCCAGTCTCTCCCTCTATTCCTGACTTCAGTTTCTCCTGCCACCGGGGAGCTACCACATATGAGATGACAAAGCTGTCCCCAAACTTCCCAGCCTCAGGAAGAGGCTGAGGGCTTTCCCCACCCCAACCCCAAGCCTATTCCACCCACATGCTCAGTGGCTGAAGCGCAGGCAGCCCGGCCCAGGAGGGGACCGCCTTCAACCTCTGCAGGCACAGGGGAGTCGCGCTTTCTCCAGGTCAGAGGAACTAGACCAGCGGGATCTTGGGGAAGAGCTATGACAAGAACTGGAGGCTTAGTGGAAACTCAGCTGCAAAGCCCATCACTCTGTGCATACCGCCAGGACATCGCCAGAGTGGCTTCCTGGGCCTGAGGTTTTTCTCTGGGACTGGCTGTGAGGGTGCTTCCTAGAGGGGAAGCTTCTTCACCTTCACAGCCTGGCCTGTGACCCGTGACTTTGGCCGGTAAGCAGGGAGTCCCCAGTGCAGCAGCATGAGGCACCCACGGGCGACCTGGTTGTTCTGTCCAAAAGATGGCTTGTGAGCAGGTGCATGTTAGCTCTGATTCATGCATGGGACTTTTTAACAATGCACTGGTATTATCTTATTTTATTTTATTTATTTTTTTGAGACAGAGTCTCGCTCTGTCACCCAGGCTGAAGTGCAGTGGTGCAATTTCAGCTCCCAGGTTCAAGAGATTCTCAACCTCCACCTCCCAGGTTCAATAGATTCTGCTGCCTCAGCCTCTCCAGTAGCTGGGATTACAGGCACACACCACCACACCTGACTAATTTTGCCTTTTGTATTTTTAGTAGAGACGGAGTTTCGCCATGTTGCCCAGGCTGGTCTCAAACTCCTGAGCTCAGGCAATCTGCCTGCCTCAGCCTCCCAAAGTGCTAGGATCACAGGTGTGAGCCTCCGTGCCCAGCCCTCACTGGTGTTATTTTACATCTAGTCATCTGGTCCACTTCACTGAGAACCGTATTAACTTAGCCTTTGTCAGAAACTCCTATTTCTTTCACCTTATCTATTCCTTTACCAGCAACACATCCTAAATTAGTATTATAATATTTTTTCAATCTAAGAGGATAAATATGTCTTAAGACTTTAAAAAACCTTCTTGGTTATTTGCATGTATTTATTATGCTCGAGAAAATTTAGAATCAGGTTTTCAACATTCACAAAGCCATTGAGATTTTGTCTGGAATCATGTTAAATTTATGCAGTACTTTGGGGAGAATTACTTCTTGATAACAGTACATCTTCCCATGCAGGCACATGCTCCAGTTCTCTACTTAGTTAAGTGTTCTTTTTTGTCCCTTTGGTGTTTCATTTCTGACATTGCTATTGGTAATGGAATTTTTAAGATGTATTTGCTAATGGGTAATTGTTGTCAGGCAGGAAACGTTTTTATTTTTATTTAAAATTAAAAATAGACTGGGCACAGTGGCTCACGCCTGTAATCCCAGTACTTTGGGAGGCTGAGGGGGGTGGATCACTTGAGGTCAGGAGTTCGAGACCAGCTTGGTCAACATGGTGAAACCCCCTCTCTACTAAAAATACAAAAATTAGCCGGGTATGGTGGTGTGCACCTGTAATCCTAGCTACTCCGGAGGCTGAGACAGGAGAATCACTTGAACCTGGGAGGCAGAGATTGCAGTGAGCCAAGATTTCGTCACTGCACTCCAGCCTGGGTGACAGAGCGAGACTCTGTCTCAAGAAATAAATAAATAAGTGTTTTTTAAATAGGTCCACTTGTATATGTTCTGTAAAAGACTATTTCATTAAACCCAATTATAAGAATTGGAAAATAGGAAACCATATCACCATTATTAATTAGTCAGTGATTTGACTGTCTATCAAAAAAAAAAAGCCCCCCAACAGGCCAGGCATAGTGGCTCACGCCTGTAATCCCAGCACTTTGGGAGGCTGAGGCAGGCAGATTACTTGAGGTCAGGAGTTCAAGACCAGCCTGGCCAACATAGTAAAACCCCATCTCTACTAAAAATACAAAACTTAGCTGGGCGTGGTGGCTGGCACCTGTAATCCCAGCTACTTGGGAGGCTGAGGCAGGAGAATTGCTTGAACCCAGGAGGTGGAGATCGTACCACTGCACTCCAGCCTGGGTGACAGAGCAAGAGTCTGTCTCCACAGAAAAAAAAAAAAAAAAAAGGAGACAGACTACTTAATTAACGATATTTTGCAAACCATTTTGTTTAAACATAACCTGATATTGCTAAAGGGTAATGGTTAGACAAACCTGGGGATAAGATGAGGCTATGGTGGAATGCAGCTTCTATTTTATGGTGAAGACAATGTTCTAGAATTGATGATAAAATGGTAGTACGACTCCAGGGTGAGCCCTTGGATTTCTGATGCACAGGTGCGCCTGCTTCTCACCATCTTTAGGGGGATCCTTCTCCTTCCCCACGTGTTCCTAGCCCCATCCCCCAAACACACAGCTCTGTGTTCACCCATGGCAAAGCCCTTCCGGCTACAAACCACCCTTGGGGTAAAACCGGTGAGATGACTGTTTTGAGGAGACCGAGATGGACAAGCTACATTTAACTTGTTAGGAAGTGTTTGCCTACCAAGATTTCTTAAAAGTCTTTCTAGACTCACCTCAAGGGAAATACTTTCTCCTCTCACCTCTTACCAACAGATGGTCAGTAAATTGAACACACTTTGCTCTGAATACGAGATCTGCCCGTGAAAAGCTATTAGGCAGCCCAGGTGAGCAGGTGAGAAACTCTGGTCAGAGACTAAAGAGCACATGAAACAATTCGGAAACTGTCTGGCTCTTGGTCTAAACTCATTACTGCTTTCTTCGTCCTGGGAGAAAACCTCATTTAGGCCCCTGGGTATCCATAGTGTGAATTTCAGCAGTTTTCGCTGATCCTTGGAGGCTCGCTTGTCACATCTTTACGTAAAGGTTTGGTAGGCCAGGTGGTTTCAATAAGCACAGCAGACACGTTTGGTACACCTTTGTTAACTTCACCAGTGTATATGACACAGATATTTTATTGAGTACGAAGTCTAGAACTGGACTTCCCAGGTTTCAATTCTGGTTCTGCCATTCCTAGCTATGTGACCTTGGGCAAGTTATTCAACTTCAGTGTGCCTCAGTTTCCCCATCTATAAAATGGGAATGAAAATAGCCATTAGGATTAAATAAGTTAATAGCTAGTGGCTAAGCAAGCACTTAGAATAGCACCCAGTATACAGTAAGCACTCTATGGGTATTTTTTTTTTTTTTTGACATCTGGTTTGATAAATTGTTCCTTCTGATTTCCCCCTACACTTTATTCTTCACCGGTAATGGAAGAAACGATTTATCAAATTTAATCATAAATATATACTCAAGAAAATAAAAACATAGGCGGGTTTTTTATTACATGGCTCACGCCTGTAATCCCAACACTTTGGGAGGCCAAAGCAGGCGGATCACTTGAGGTCAGGAGTTCGAGACCAGCCTGGCCAACATGGCAAAACCCCGCCTCTACTAAAAATACAAAAATAATTACCCAAGTGTCATGGCACACCCCTGTAATCCCAGCTACTTGGGAGGCTGAGGCACAAGAATTGCTTGAACCCAGGAAGCAGAGGCTTCAGTGAGCTGAAATCATGCCACTGCACTCCAGTCTGGCGACAGAGTGATATGTCTCAAAAAATAATAAAATAAAATATAAAAAAACATATATCCACTCATACAAAAATGTGTACATACCTGCTTATAGCAGCATTATTCATAATAGCCAAAAAGGAGAAACAACCCAAATGTCCATCAACTAATGAAAAGATAAACAAAATGCAGTGTTATTCATTCAGTGGAATATTATTTGGCCATAAAATACTGATACATGCTGCAACATGGATAAATCTTGAAAACATTGTGCTAAGTGAAAGAAGCGAGACACATAAGGCCACATCTACCGTATGATTCCATTTATATAAAAGGCCTAGAAAAGGCAAATCTATTGACACAGAAAGTAGATTGGTGTTACCAAGGCCTGGCGGGTGGGGATTGGAGGTTGATGGTTAAGGGGTACAGGGTTCCTTTTCAGGGTGATGAAAATGTTCTAAAATTGATTGTGGTGATGGTAGTCCAACTCTGTGGCTAAACACCACTGAATTCTGCATTCTAAGTGGGTGAATCACGTAGTATGTGAATTACACCTCAAAAAGCCATTACAAAATAAATTTACTTCGTTTCAAAACAGGTGAAAAGTGTGTGTGTGTGTGTGTGTGTGTGTGTATTTTAACCCTCAATCCATTGTATTTACTGATCCTTACAAAATCATGACACTAAAGTTTATTTTCACGCTGACCTTTAATATGGGATCTGAAACAAAATATTGAACTAGATTCAACAAATTTGGAAGAGTTAGTTCTTTGTTGAATAAATATTTCCACCTTTCAAGTGACTTTGTCTTTTCCGGAGATATAAACTTATCCAAGGCATTGACTTATAATAAAAATCTTGAGGGAAACTCAAATTTTCTCATGAAGAAAGTTTCTTGTGAAACTCAAAGCACACAACCAGATAAAGTGAATTTTCACTGTGAGCCTCCATGCACTCATGGCTGGCTTTGATACCTCCAGCCCTGCAGCCCTAATGTCCAAGGTAGCCCCAGCCCTAGCTCTGCTGGCCGCAGTGCCGCTGCCGGTCCAACCACAGCGAAATCTCCCCGGGAGCCTCAGAAACAGTCCCTACGGCTCTGGTGCTGCTCTCTGCTGCCTCTGCTACCACCCTGGAGATCAGCCCCTCCCTCGGTGGTCCCTTAGGTGAGAGGGCAAGAGAGGCAGCCTCCCACCATTTCCAGGGCATCCTGGGAAAGCATCAGGACCTCAGGGCAGCACAGCCTTCCTCATTCACACTTGGCCCAGCACCCAGGGCTTGCCCATGGAGCCACGATCACAAGATGGAAGTAGGCTCCTCCCCATAAGAAGTGGATTCCCTAGACTGGGGTAAAGAGAAACATCATTGCTGGTTGTTAGCCACCTCTCTCTTCACCCCCCACATTCGCTGTCTTTATTCTCTGCCCTACATGGCTGTGGTTCCATTAGGGGTTGCTTTCAGTGGTTAAAGGTCCTGTCGGGAAGCTCCACTATCATGCTGTCAGCTCTCTGCCACAATCCCCTATTAGTTCTCATATCATGTGAATAGTCCTGTCAAGAAACTCTCCCAGTAAAACCCTCTTGAGTTGCCACAATGCTGACTCCAGTGTCTCTCCCCACCAAGACTCTTGGGGAATCCTAGGATAGAGAAGTAGCTCCCCAAAATGATGAAATTGACTATTCTATCATTAGGACAGCTGAAGGCTGAGCCATATTTAATCTGATTTGGAAAAAATTTTTAAGGTGACATTTCTTTTGCCTTAGTGTTGCTGAGCAAACCCATACCATGATGCAAGTGTGGACCCCTGTGTGCGAATAGGGCTCCCTACCACCTGTCCACTGGAAGTCCTTGTGTATTTGCCATCATTTTGTGAAGAGAGTTTAGATGCATATGACCATTTATCACTTTGATTAAAGCTCCCTTGGCTACTCTACCCAGAGCATGGCACTGGCCCCTCCTCTCAATCCGCCAGCAGAGCAAAGGCCAGGCTCTCACGGGTGCCTGAGACCACAGGGAAGCACAGCACAGGCAGCAACATCACTGCACATGCCCAGACCCAGCTCAGCCTGCTCACAGGGAAGCACCTGCTTCCTGGTGGCCAGGGACAGCTCACTGCTCCCTCTGGAACTGCCCCAGTGCCCTGCTTATGGCAAAGCCAGACCCAACTGACCCAACCCTCAGCTCCAGAGAGACGATCTTTTTCTGCCATCCTCATCAAAGGCCCCACCCACTCTATTCTTCCTGCCCCAGGACATTATCTGACAGTGGAAAAACCGGGTCATGCAGGACCAGGATGGGGTTGGCTTCTCTGATCCCATTAAAGTAGTCACAGTATATCACAAGATCTAAGCTATTCACATCCATCTGTGGTCAGTTTGTTGTATTTTAGTAAAAATGGGGAAACAACCTACAAGTTCATCAATAGGGAAGTGACTATTTAAATAAATTATGAGACCTCCATTCAACAGAATGCCACAGAAAATGATGACAGAAACCTAGGTATAGTTATGTGGAATGGAGCAGATGGGAGGATTCCATGAATAATTCAGGTAAAGTGCTTAGAATTGTATGGGCCACATAGAAATGCTCCAGAGGTGACAGTAAGCAGAAAAAGAGGCTACAAAACCATGTTAGAATGCAATTGAATTGTATTATTAAAATAAATGCATCTTTATATATTTATATACATAGAAAAATTTCTGGAAGGATATTGACCAAAATATGAACAGTGACTATTTCATGGTGAGGGGCCTGGAGGTATTCTCCTTCACATTCAGCTGTATCATTTATATTATCTGCATTTTTTTATTTTGAGACAGGGTCTCACTGTTGCCCAGGCTGGAGTGCAGTGGCACAATCTCAACTCATCACAACCTCTGCCTCCCAATCTCAAGCCAGCCTCCCACCTCAGCCTCCTGAGTAGCTGGGACTACAGTTTCACACCACCACACCCAGCTAATTTTTGTAATTTTTTTTTTTTTTTTTGGTAGAGACAGGGTTTCACCATGTTGGCCAGCCTGGTCTCAAACTCTTGGGCTCCAGCAATCTGTTCACCTTGGCCTCCCAAAGTGCTCAGATTACAGGTGGGAGCCACCATGCCCAGCCCTGTATTATCTGTATTCTAATGACTATGTGATACCTTTTTTTTTAATAATTCAGGAAATGGTCAAGAAAACAGGTTTTTAAGAATTTTCTGCTCAATCTTAACATGAGAAATCTTCACATGAACTTGGTAATGCAGCCCGAGTTACATAATAGTCAGGAAAAAAGCTATTTTTTAATTAGAGCAAAATAAAGTAAAACCTTTCATATTTAAAAAAATCTAGTTACAATGCTTGAGGCCTGCAGGTGGACTGGAACCTGAGAAGTCATCCCCCACCATCCCCTGGTGAGGAGACCAAATGGCTTTCTGTGGAATGATCAGCTATCCCAAGGTGCTGCCCTCGGTTCTGGAGCCAGCCCACCTGGGTTTAATCTGACTCAGCCCCTTAATAAATTGTGATCTAGGGCAAGTTATACAGGACACAGAAGGTCACTTTATAGTATTAAATATAAAATGTGGAAGGAAGACATAACAGTGCTGCATTGGGCAGGTCTCTGGTTGCAAGCAATATAACCCCAATTCCAATCTGCTTAAGCACAAAGGGGGCAGAGTGGTCCTTGGCTCAAAAAATTGACACAACAGGAGTATGACTGAACTCAGAGACTGAATATGCCCATAGGCAGCTCCAGGCCAACCATCTAGCATTACAAGAAAGAGATTTCATCCTTGCCAGCTCCACGGAGAGAAAACAAATCCCTGGAAGTTCTTTAATTGGCTGGCTTGGGTCACATGCCCATTCCTGAACCAATCGTATAGCCAGGGGGTGCAGCCATTGTAGACACCTGTTCTTCCCTTCCCAACACCGTTTTCCCTCATCCTTTTGTTAACAGTAATCAATTTTCCTTTAGACACTCATCCCTTCCTCATTCTCCAGGGTTCTGCTGGGGCAAGCAATCTCCATATTTCGCCTCTGGGGCCCCAGAGATGGGTGCTTGAGCTAAGTCTGGCCAATCTATGAAAAACCATCTCCCTGGCTACAGTGACTGGCCAAGTCAAACAAGTCAAACAAGGCCAGTTGGTCGTTCCATAAGATTCTGTCTAGACCTAAGAGGAGACATCTGAGGGCATCACTCTCCCTGCCTGCATCCCCTACCACACAGAGGAAGACCCTCTGTAGTAGGAAAGAATAAGGCCATCACATGGAGGCAGAGAAGTTACCGGGAGAAAGGGAGAGACTCAACATCACTTAAGTCACTGAATCCAGTGGCCTCTGAGCCAGCGAACAGCCCCTCACGCTGGACTTCCTGGTTATGCAACCAATAAAGTTTCTTATAGCTGGAGTTACATTTCTGTCATTGACCAATTGGGGGCTTGGGTCTGGCTGGATCTGGGTCATGTGCTTGTGTCAATAATAAAAGAGATGGGTAATTGAGATTGGTAGGCCACAACAAAACAGGGTTAGAGTGGAGGGAGAGTTCCCAAAGGAAGTTAGTGCTGCACAGGAGAAAGCAATAACGTCCAGACAAGTATTGAAATAGTCAGTTACCAAATAAATGGGGGTTTTATCCAGTTCTATTAGCCTTCACAAATCAATTGCCAAAAATTAAGCATACAGAAAATAGTTAAGAAAGTTGTATATATTAAGTTTTGTCCCCTACAAATAATAGTCATATTTTTAATGCATGTGAGATATTTATAAAAACAACAAATATTCAGGCACAAAAGGAAATCTGGCTGGGCATGGTGGCTCATGGTTAGCCTGTAATCCTAACATTTCAGGAGGCCGAGACAGAAGGATTGCTTGAGCCCAGGAGTTCAAAACCAGCTTGGGCAACAGAGTGAGATCCTTGTCTCTACAAAAAAAGTAAACTAAGGCCAGGCGTGGTGGCTCGTGCCTGTAATTCCAGCACTTTGGGAGGCCAAGTCAGGCAGATCACTAGGTCAGGAGATCAAGACCATCCTGGCTAACATGGCAAATCCCTGTCTCTACTAAAAATACTAAAAGTTAGCCGGGTGTGATGGCCCACGCCTGTAGTCCCAGCTACTCAGGAGGCTGAGGCAGGAGAATTGCTTGAACTCGGGAGGCGGAGGTTGCAATGAGCCAAGGTCACACCACTGCACTCCAGCCTGTGCCACAGAGCGAGACTCCATCTCAAAAAAAAAAAAAGAAAGAAAAAAGAGAAAAAAAGTAAATTAAAAAAAATTAGCTGAGTGTAATGGTGTGCATGTATAGTCCCAACTACCTGGGAGGCTGAGCTGGAAGGACTTGAGCCCAGGAGGTCGAGGCTGTGGTGAGACGTGATCGTACCACTGCATTTCAGTCTGGGTGACAGAGCAAGACCCTGTCTTAAAAAAAAAGAAAAAGAAAATCTCAAGAAAGTTCAAATCTCATAAATATTACAGTTTGAATATCCCTAATCCAAAATTTGGAAATCCAAAATGCGTAAAATCCAGAACTTTTTGAGGACCAACATGACGCTCAAAGGAAATGCTTATTGGAGCATGTTGAATTTCCGACTTTGGATTAGGGATGCTCAGCTAGTAAGTGTATAATGCAAATGTTCCAAAATCCAAAAAAATCCAAAATTAAAACATTTCTGGTCCAAAACATTTGGGATAAGGGATATTCAACCTGTATAAGGTATATTATCTGACCACAATACAAGAAAGTTAAAAACCCATAATAAGAGTTTAATGAGGCCGGGCGCGTTGGCTCATGCCTGTAATCCCAGCATTTTGGGAGGCCGAGGTGGGCTGATCATTGGGAGATGGAGGTTGCAGTGAGCTGAGATCGAGCCACTGCACTCCAGCATGGGCAACAGAACGAGACTCCATCTCAAAAAAAAAAAGAGAGAGAGAGAGTTTAATGAAAATGAAATGCAACTATTTTAATTAAAATTAAAATTACTTTTATAAAAGTAAAATACTTTTGGCCGGGCGCGGTGGCTCAAGCCTGTAATCCCAGCACTTTGGGAGGCCGAGGTGGGGGGATCACGAGGTCAGGAGATCGAGACCATCCTGGCTAACACGGTGAAACCCCGTCTCTACTAAAAAATACAAAAAAATTAGCCGGGCGTGTTGGTGGGCGCCTGTGGTCCCAGCTACTCGGGAGGCTGAGGCAGGAGAATGGCGTGAATCCAGGAGGTGGAGGTTGTGGTGAGCCGAGATCGCGCCACCGCACTCCAGCCTGGGGGACAGAGAAAGACTCCGTCTCAAAAAAATAAATAAATAAAAAATAAATAAATAAAAGTAAAATACTTTTATAAAGTAAAAATAACATATAAGAAAGCAACTGCTTGGGAAATTTTTTTTATTTTAAGACAAAACCAGGGAAAATGCCTACTAGTCTATAGAACATATGCAGTAGCTCTGAAAACTGTATGGAAGAGCAGAACATATTTTTCTGAGTTGAATATTTATCATGAATCAAGTGAAAAGAAAATGATGAAAGAAACAATTATCATTACATCATATGGGAAACGGATAATAGTGACATGCGAGTAACAGGCCTTTACTCACCATTTACCACAGAACATTCCAGACAGGTTAAAGTTAAATACACACATGCATACACACTCACACAACCATTTTTTAAAACCACAACAGAAGAATATAAAAGCATATGCCCCGCCATCTACAGAGACATTGGTGTCAGGACAAAGTGTGGGTTTCAGGGCAGACAGACCTCTGAGTTTCAGTCCCAGCGTGGTGCTTACTCAAGTCCTTAACGTTTCTGAGCTTAGTCTCCTGTCTGTGTAATGTAGGTGAAAATACCCAGTTCGCAAGAATCAAAGCCACTATATGGTCCACACTTTCGGCCTCTATAGTGGACTTACCCGGGTTGGGTGCTGGGGCAGCAGAGAGCAAAACAAACAAGATCCCTGCTCTCCAGGAACAAATGGCCCCTGGGAGAAATGGCCTGAGCCAGGCGACCACACAAGCATGTAGTCAAAGAAAAGTGAAGGAGGCTACGAGAACTCAAAACATCTTGAAAATGTGTAAACATCTGTATATGAGCATAGAAAAGCAATACAGTGTAAGGCCATTTCATGGTAAACATGAAAATAATAATATCAATACATCTAACACTCTGATAAAAATACTTAAGAAAGCCCATATACCAGGTCATGTCCATTGGCACAGGGCTGACAAAATTCAACCAAACCACAAAGAGTGCTCATGCTGTCAAACCCTTTGAACCAGCAATTAGAAAGAAAGAAACAAAAGAAGGAAGGAAGAAAGGAAGGAAGGAAGGAAGGAAGGAAGGAAGGAAGGAAGGAAGGAAGGAAGGAAGGAAGGGAGGGAGGGAGGGAGGGAAGAGGAGAGACGAAAGAAAGGTAGAAAGGAAAAGGGGAGAGAAGGAAAGAGAGAGGAAGGGAGGGAGGGAGAAAGAAAGAAAAGAGAAAAACTCTATTTTTACCTGAGATATTTGTAAGCACATGACACTAAAAACAGCCCAGATCCTGACTGTGAACCATTACATTGCAGACTATGCAGGCTCATGGAAAAGTTTTTATCAAATCATATTACATGAAAAAGTTGATCACAAGATATTATGTGCACTTCCAATCCAACTAGACACAAAAGTTGCCGGAGGATCTGAAAACCAGGGAAGTAGTAGACAGGCCACGTTATATTGGTGGAGCTGTGCGTATTTGCTGTTAGTTTGACTTTTCTGTTTATCTTGCACTGTAACATTGGATAAATATTCTATACCAAATTTCTAAGGAGGATTGATTTTTAAGGGGCCATTCATCATTTCACCCAAATAAGCTCAGCATCGCCAGGTCATCTTCCTTGGGCTCAGCCTGCAGTTTCCAAAGAAGCAAGAGAAGGTGTGTGCAGGGCAGAGGCCAGCAGGGCTGGCAGACAGGGCTCCTCCTACAGAAGCAGCTGCCCATGGGCCCCTGGCCTGGCGAGGCCTGGGAGCATCTTATCACATGAGCTCATGTGAAAGGCCCACGCCTCCAGATCTCCAGCAAACACATGCAGTTCCTTTCCTGTCACTGCCCAGCTCTGCTCCAGGGTCCATGAGCTCATTGCTGCTGGGCTAGTTCTCCTGGGGTCAGATAACAGCCAGGGGCAGCTCCTTTCCCAGCCTCAAGCCCCTGCCTTGTGCCCCCAGGAGACACAGGGCTGCCCTGATTCCCACTCTGTGGTTGCAGGCAGAACAGAGAGTTTTGTGTGCGCTTTGCCTCCATCCTGGGGGGCTGAGCCGGTTCTCTCACTCCAGCCCTGCCCCCTAGTGATGGCCTGGCCTTAGTCTGTGACCAGGTGGACCCCGCCTGGCCTCCAGGCCCTGCCCAGGCTGAACCGCTGTCTTGTTTCTGTCTCTCCTGTCTCAGTCCCAGAATCTGCAGCAACCCTGAGACTAGAGGCCATCTCCCAGGTGGGTGTCAACCAGAGGAGTCACTGGGCATGGGAGAGGGGGCAGAAATGGAGGCCCTGCCCTCAGGGACCCTGGGTAGCTGGTATGGGGGGAGGTTTCTCCCGGAAGGTCGGAGCTGGTTCATTCATTCAGTCTCACACAAGAGGGCCTCCATTGTGTGCCAGGTCCTGCAATAATGGAGTCCCAGGTGAGTCCCAGCAGTCCTGATCTCACAGACAACTGGAGAGAGAATGTCCCCCTGGCTCTGCTCTGTTCCTGAGGACAGTGGTCCTCGTCTAGGCCTCAGAACCCTACCCCACCCACCTCCTGTGCTCTGGCCTCAGACCACTACACCCTGGCCACTGAGAGGGCTGGTGTTCTGAAACTAGAGCTCTTGCCTTCCCAAACCTTCCAGCCACAACATTCCCAATCAGTCTGGCCTCGTCCTTTCCAGACTTCCCAGAACTTAAAGGGAAAGAATGGGGAAAAGGGACAGTGAGGTCCCAGAGAAATGGCCACTGACAGATATGGCAGAGGCCCCAGGGCTCTGAACACCCTCCCCCAACCCTGAAAACGGCCACAGGTGGTAGAGGAGCTGTGTCCGTTTGTCTGCCAAGCCACACACCACATTCCCACGGGAGCCCACCATGCGGGTGGAGACAGCTGTTCCTCTAGGCACGTGTGTTCTCGGGGAAGCAGGGCTGCTCGCGCCCCAGCCCAGTCCCCGTGGCTCACTGGACTTCAGTCCACTCACTCATGTGGCTGCAGCAGCCTGCTGAGCCCATGTGGCTGAGGGCAGACCATGAAGCCAGCAGGGGCCTCCACAGCCCCATCTGCAAAATGGGACGGCTGGTCACTTTGCCAGCACATTCTGACTGAGGGCAGAGGCGGCCTGTCCCTGCTGTGCCCTGAGGCCTGGTGCAGTGCTGGGAGTCAGTCACTGTGCATTTACTGGGCACCTACCAATTTAGCAGGCAGTGGGCTGGGAGCTGGGGCTACTGAGGTGGACACAGGAGTTCGCTGGAGAAGCTGGTGGAGGGAGAGAAGGAAGCTTTGATGCCACTAGGGCTGTGACAACAACATGCTGGGGAGCTGAGGGACTCCGCGGCTGGATGCTGGCTGCCTGTGCTGAGCCAGGGGAGCAGCTTGTGGGAGCGACAGGCACAGTCCCAGGGAGGGCAGCAGAGTGGGCGCACCCTGGAAAAGATTCCCGGGCCCTCTCACTTCCCTTCAGGTCCTGGCCAGACCCTTCTGCCAGAAGCACTCCTGAGGGTCCCACGCTCCTCTCCAGCAACCTCACCTCCCGGGAGGTTCTCAGGGAGCAACCCAGGCACACCACCCATCTGCCCACTGCTCTGCTGCCCATGGAACTCAAGGGACAGAGAGAAGGTGGCATGCCTGGGATCCAGGCAGGGTCTAGCATCTGGAGGTCTGGGGATAGGCTGCCCAGAGTCTGACACAACTTCTCTGACCCTGCAAAGTTTCCTCGGGTCACAGGAAGGAGCAGGGCTGCACTGTGTGGGCTCTGTCCTCTGAAGCCAGACACCCTGTCTCCCACCCTGCAGACTCCAGGCCTTCCCTCGCCCTCCCCGGCTCAGCCACCACCCAGCTTTCTGGATTTTCTTGTAACACCTCACTCACCACCCTGTGTCTGCGAGCTCAGTGAGGCCTGTTCTGCTTGAGGAACACATTTGGATGTCATGGGGTAAGAAGGTGCTGAAGTTAGAAATATTTGCTTGATTTAGTAATGCCTGTGAGCATATGTCTCATTCATTTTACCTACGTGAACGCTCCCCCTTCAGGCTGCAAGCTACGGTCAGCAACTAATTCTTTAGAGGCGGTGTGATCATTAGAATCATCTCCATCAAATGATTTTGAATGTGATTTTTGAAGACGGCAGTGCTAGCAGTCAGCCTGGGCCCAGTCCTTGAACACTGCCCTGAGGATTTGCTTTGCTATTTCCATAGAGGAACCAGCGGGGACCCCTAATTTTGCCTCTCCACATATTGTCCCCTTTGCCTTTCTATCCATCCCTGAGGAAGGCAAGGACACCCCCAGATGTCCTCACCGTCACATCAGGGGCTGTCTGTGAGGGCAGTAGGGCTCTGGCAGAATGGTTATTCCAAGAATGGAGTGTGGGGGAGGTCAAGCAGTGGGCACCAAGGGCATGGAGATGCCTATGGCTGAAGCCGGCTCTGGCTGAGGGAAGTGGAAAGGAATACGTTAAAAGGGCATTGGAGGCTGAGCGTGGTGGCGCACGCCTGTAATCCCAGCACTTTGGGAGCCCGAGGAGGGTGGATCACCTGAGGTCAGGAGTTTGAGACCAGCCCGGCCAACATGGCAAAAACCCATCTTTACTAAAACTACAAAAATTAGCCGTGCGTGGTGGCGCAAGCCTGTAATCCCAGCTACTCGGGAGGCTGAGGCAGGAGAATTGCTTGAAGCTGGGAGGCAGAGGTTGCAGTGAGCCAAGATTGCACCATTACACTGGGCAGCCAGGAAGGCTTGGGAATAACTCACCCAGGGTCAGTTCCCAATATCAAGTGCAGAACAGGTGGAGGGAGGACCTCAGGGCAGCCACTGGGGCCAGCCTTTATGTGCCAGCCTTTATCAATGACAACTCTGTCACAGAACAGTGGGTCCTACTGCCACCACCACCCTGCCCAGGAACTCCTCTTGTAGTATGATTCAGAGCATTCCCTGAAGACCTGGCTTCTCTGAGACGATGGCACCCAATTTGAAACTCAGGACTGGTGCAACGGAATTGGGGCAGTCCGGGTCACATACCCAGGCACAGGTTGCAAGGGTGCCCGAGAAAGCAAGCACATGATGGTTCAACTTCTCCAGTGGGCTGTGATGCTGGGCAGCAGCAACCATGGATGGACACGTGCCCATGTCACATGGACACTCACCTCTACTCCTTACCACCTCTGTGGACATCGACATCCTTAATCAGCTGCTTCCTGGGAAGTTCTGAACACTACACGACTCTAAGCTTGGACTTTATCTCATAAATTATTTCCCCCACAAGACAAAACAGGTCATCACTTCAGGAGAATGACCTTTCTTCTCCTTGCCAAGTGTACACTGGACATAAGCGACCACCTTGTGCAATCCTTGGGAAACGTTTGTTGTGTAAGTTTACACACTGGGCCCAGAGCCAATTCACACGGGCATAATGGTGGTTTTTTGAACAATTTATGGGCTTTGGGCTTAAAAGTGTTTTCCAATCCCTGTGGAGCCCAGATTGCAAAAAGTTTGTTCCCTCCAGCCCTCATCAGCATCTGGCTTGGTCATATCTGCTTCTTACAAGTGTTTTCTGGCCATTCTCATCTTAGAAACTGACCGCTCACCAGAAGGCAGTGGGTGATGACACATTCACGGGGTAGAAGTCTGCAGAGAAGTTTCTGGCTTGGAAAATCCAGAGACACGGCTCCCTTGAGGTGACTGCTGGTCCTGGATCCTAGCAAGTCCATTCCATGATCCCTTCTGGGAAGGTGCCAAGTTAGGGGGCTTCTGTAAGATACTTAGGGGTCCCTTCTATCCATAGGGAGAAGCCCCCTCCTCCTTGAAGACTGCGGCCACTATCAAATCTGAAACAAGGTCTCTAAGACCAGACAATAGACATTCTCCTCCAGGTACAAACCAAGAAGGGGCTCGCTGCAGGGACCCCCGAAGCAGGAAAAGAGCGGCTCACTGCTTGGAAAAGCTCCACATAACCAATATTTTACCAGAGTCTAGCCAAGGCAAGCTTTTGTCCCCAGGGCAAGAATTTGGCAGCAGGTCCATTTGCTCTGCAAACATCTGGTGCAGGCTCTGAGCTGAGGTTGGGGTGCTGAGCTCTTTTCTGCTGGGGAGGCCCTCTTGCTTACTACCCTGCTCACTTTCTCCGGGCTGAAGCCTCTCACTGCCCCACTCACCTGCCCTTTGACAGCCAGATGGAGAGCTGTCGATTCCCCCAGGGAAGTGAGCCTATTTGTGCAGGACCTGTCTTTTCTTTTTGGCAAGCGGGGGAAAGGAGGAATGAACTCTGACGTCATGGACTGCGTAGGACAGTGGGGTTGGAGGCCATCTGGAGCAGGTGCTGGCAGGACCCCTGGGAAAGGGAAGGAGGGCAGCTGGCTCATCAGATGGGGGTGTCCTGGGGTCAAAGACTCATGGTACAACGAGGTTAAGCTTTCCTGGAATCTCTGGCCCGTGAAGGATGAATGACGCTTCCTTGGCCTCCAGCCCCTCCAGTACTCCAGTCCAGCCCCATGGGTGCAGGACTCCTGGAGGAAGGTACCAAGCTCAAGGCTGGCCATGCCCTGGCCTCTGTGTCCTCGGAGGGGCTGCACCACTAAACAGTCCTATGGAGTTTCGGGGGCTGTGGGGATCCTCTCGCCCAAAAGTATGAGTGTACATGCAGTGACATTCAGTCTCTCTTCTGCCTCAGCTGCCTCCTGCTGTGTTTGGCCAGGGAGAGGTTGGAAGCCTCTTATCAGGCCCCAGATTCACTCTGCCCTGTCTAGAAAACAAGGACAGTGTTTTTCTAATTACAGGTGGTGAAACTGAGGGCCCCACGCAGTGACGGGACTTGGCCAGTGTCCCACAGCAATTTCCCTGCCTGGCCTCAAGACCTGCTCACTGACTGTTTAGTGTCTTCTCTGAGAAATTATGCAGCTGGAAGGGGGCCCCGGGATAAATAATTGCAGAGAAACAGATGGGCGGCTCTGCAATCTTCCCCTCCGGTGTGCCTGAGAGCCCTCCCCTGCAGCCCTGGGGCCAGGAGGGGGCGCTGCTTTGCAGGGCTCCTGTTCCTCCCTCCTGGGGACCTAGGCTGGACAGTCCTGTCTTAGCTGCTCCTTCCCCAGCCTCCCAGCAGCCGTTCCACACACCTTTCTCCCACCAGGCATCTTGAGCAGGGCCCGCTCTCATTTTCCATCGCATCCTGATTCTGGGCCAGACATCGCCTGTCCCAAGGAAGGGCCCCTCTCCAGTAGGTGTCAGAGTCATACCTTGCCCTTCTGGGAGGAGGGAAAGAGTGAAGAGGGGCCCACAGAATGGGGTCCCGCCCTTCAGAGGGCCACAAGGGAGAAAATGTTCCCACCCAAGCAACTCTCCGATGCTGAAGGCCATGCATACCCCCAGCCTACTGTGGCAGAGCTGATACCCTGGACTCGCCCATGCAACTCTCTGACACTGAAGGCTCTGCACGCTTCAGGCTGGCTCTGCCTCCCACTTCCTGCTCCCTCCCACTTTCCCCACACCTAGCTGACCCCCTTCCCCTTGCCTCATCTTCAGGCACCTCCAATAAGCTCACTTGTCCTTCCCACCCCCAAGAGCTCAGCAGGCTCCCCTCTCCCCATCACACCCCCTCCTCCAGGACACCATCGACCTCAGAATTGCCTCTCCCTAGTCCACCTCCTCTGGGCACCCCTGCCTGAAGCACTCCATCCTCCCGAGGTCTGGGCACATGGGGTTCTGCAGTCTCACTGGCCTCTTCTGCCCTTTGTGTTGCCCTTTGGTGAGGCTTCTCATTTGGTTTTTCTCGAACAGCACCCCTCTAGGCCTGACTCTAGTACATTCCACTGTTAGCCTGGTTTTCTATTGAGGTTTTCCTCTTCTCTTCCCTTCTCTTCCTGTGTTTCCAGGCTCAGCACAGACTTTTCCTTCTCCAGGAAGCCCACCCTGCTAGTCCAGGCTGGAGGAGGAGCCCTCCTTGGGTGGCCTCAGCCTGAGCTGTCCCCTTCCCTGTCATTGTCCTTTTCAGCCTACAAAGCTCATGTCTGTCTGCTAGGGGGTTCTTCCCAGCTGGGATGGAACCCTGCAGGCTTCAGGGATGCTCAGTAGATGCCGGGAGATCAGAGAGATCAGTGAGAAGGACAGGATTCCTTACAGAATTACCGGGGCCTTGGGGCCTTTTCTCCCTCTTTTGCCATTCGGAGGAAATTTAAAATTCAGCAGTCAATAAAATGACTTGAATAGCTCATATTCAGCTGCTCAGTGAGTTCAACTTTCCCAGGCCATGCCCCTGGGGCCTGGGGCAGAAGAAGCAGACTTCGTAAGGGAAAAGCAACAAGAAGGGGCCTGAGTTCCAAATCTAGGCTCAGTAGGAAGAGTGGGCATCCTCTGCAGCTCCCCAGGCAAGGAAAGCAAAGGGAGAGGGGAAATCTTCATCTCCAAGGCAGTTATGTGCTGATGGCACACCTCCCGGTGGCCCCTCCAGCCCAGGCCTCTGACTCTTACCCACCCTGCCTCCCAGGCCCCAGCTAAGCAGAAGCTGCTCCACAGCCTGCCCCCGGGGAAGCCTCCCTTTGCAGATGACCACCGCCCAGTGGTCAGGAGTGGCAGCTCACCAGATTTCCCTTCCAAAGACGGGAAGCTGAGTCCAGGGAATCGGCTCTGCCACAGTAGTTTGGGGGTGTCAGTTTTATTAATTTAGCCTCAAAGTTCAAACAGAGAGGAGACCTAGATAGTCAATCACCTGGACGCGAATGTGTCTAGGAACACAGAAGACAGGAAGGACCAGCCTAAGGACGTTCAGGCAGAAGGAAGTAGCCATGAACAGCGGAAGCTTCCCTTAATAAGGGGCTTTAGAGGATGTACTGCTGGCCCCTGGAAACCAGCCCAGTGCTTGACTCTAGAGTCAGTCTATGTGGCTCTGCCTGACTCTTTAAACAGGTATAAAGAAAGCAAGTGTCAGAGAAGTTCCAGATGGTAACATCCTTCTTTGCACAGCAGGCAAAAAGCAGAGGTAACTTTCACAGCCCACCTGGATACCCCTCCCTATTCTGCCTTCTCGTTCCTCTTCCTTTCTCCTCAAATGAAAGAGTGGTGCCATTCTATGGGTGTTAGCGCGGAGAGGAATTGGGGGGCTGCGTGGAGGTGGTGACTCAACTCACCAGAATCCACAGAAGGTGCCCTGTTGATGTCTGGATCTTCCTGGAGATCAGGAAACTTTGCTGCCCCAAACTCAGACCTCAGGTGTTAGCTGTTTCCTAAGCAAAGGAACCTGTGGAGTGGTTGCTCGGATATAGTGAGTCAGGGTGTGAGAGTGGGAAGGGGTAGCCTGAGAAAGGTGCCGACAGAGCAGACCATGATGCTGCCGCCTTAGCAGCTCTGGGACCAGGCTCACTACCACGGAGGGAAGAGGGAGGCTTGGAGGGAACCTGGTTCTCCAAGCCCCTCTTCACTCCAGTTGCCTTCCCGCCTCAGGCACAGCTTCCTCTCCCTGGAAAACCTCGTCTGGGCTACTATCTCCCCAGAATCGTCTTCACGCCTGGGGACAGCCACTGCACTCCTGCGGCAACATTTGTTCTCTCTCCAGCCTGCGTCCTGCTCAGCAGCAACCAGCCATAGATTCCTGCACTTCACTCAATTTGGGGGATCTGGGCTCTCTGCCTCTGCAGCCCACACCGCAGTGCCCAAATGTCCACCACGCTCCTTAGTGCCCAAGGGACCGAGAAGCCCAGTGCAAGGAGAGCAAGTTCGTGAGTGGTAGGGATATGTGGCCATGTCCCGAGAGCCACGGAGACCTCTCTACAGTCAAAAATGGGAAGTTGACCACCTGTCACGGCTGGCAGAGGCTGGACTGGGCCGCTGGCTAGGAAGCTCCGTCCCCAGCCTGTGAAAGTGCACAGGATACTGGAGCGGGCTTCCCCCAGCAGCGGATCCTCGCGTGGGTGCAGGCAAGGTCGGGTGCGCATTGTTCCCACAGAGGGAGTTCACCAGCGGAGTCAGACCCAGGGACGTTCTGTGTGGCCGAAACCGGCTGAACGTGAACCTAGAGGCATAACTGGCTAGCACACAATGCCGCCGAGCACACGCATGAGCATGAATATCTTGGTTCCGCGCTCGCAGTCCCCTCGTTCCCGCCTTGCGCTCAAACTCTCAGGCTGGCGACACGCCTGCACTCTCCACTATGGAAGACTTGCGCTCCCCCCTGCGGCCCAGGAGAACCCCGCTCTCCCTGCGCCTCCCACCCCAGTCCTCCAACCCCATCTTCTGCCTCCCCAACCTAACGACGTCGCTGTGGTCTGCGCTCCCGCCCTGACCAGCAGGTGAGAGGCGGAGGTGCAATGCCATCCCGCGGCTGTCAGGTGCCCAGGGAAGAGTTTGGCGACCAGCAGGGCTGCGTGGATTTCGGGCAGCGCCAACTTTCCGCCTGTATGACTTTGGGCAAGTGACTTCATTCCTCTGAGCCTGTCTTTGCACCTGCAAAGAGGGCTACGTATCCCTTCCAGGTAGAGTGAGTGTGGTGAGGACCCAGCGGGTGCACAGGGCACCAGGCGCACCGATGCTCGGCAGGCCAGGGCGCGCGCTCGCTGCAAATGGAGTTCCCCTGTGCGCGCGGCTCTGCAGCTCCAAGTGCAGCCCGGAGCGAGCCCGCCGAGCCGCGGGATCCCTCCGGGGTGGGATAAGGGAGGAGAGCCCCCGCGGCCCCCTCCCGGCCCTCGGCGCGGCCGCGTGCGTGGTATCATTGGCCCAGGCGGCCGGTGGGCGGGAGGATGACATCAGCGGCAGGTTGGATTATAAAGGCGCGAGCAGAGTCACGGGCTCAGAGCGCACCCAGCCGGCGCCGCGCAGCACTGGGACCCTGCTCGCCCTGCAGCCCAGCCAGCCTGCTCCGCATCCTCCAGCTGGTCTGCCCGCCGACCTGCGCGCCCTCGCTGAGGCCTGTCTGCGCCCCTCGACCCCAGCAGCACCATGCATCTCTCCCAGCTGCTGGCCTGCGCCCTGCTGCTCACGCTGCTCTCACTCCGGCCCTCCGAAGCCAAGCCCGGGGCGCCGCCGAAGGTGGGTGCTGTCGTGGGGACGCCAAGCCTGGGAGGCGTGGGAGGCTGGGGGCTTGGAGAATGCAGCGCGCAGGACCCAGGAGAGAGGGAAGGCAGGCGGCTCTCTCCTCCGAGATGCGCGTGGGCGAGAGCCGGGGAGCCTCGAAGCGCGGACTCGGGGGTCTACTTCCCCAGCCTCCGGAGAACGTCGGCCCATGCGCAGCCCCCTGCCCCAGTGTGGCCTGCCCGGCGAGCAGCAAAGGGAGGGCAGGGGGCTTCCGGAAGGAGCGGCGAAGGCGGCCGCGTGGCAGGTGGATGCGGGGCCAAGCTGGCCGGCATCGGTGGGGGCGGCTCTGGGCTTCGGAGGGACACCCCGCGACGGCAGGCGCGTGGGGCTGGAGCATCAGAGTCCCCCGTGCTGCAGCCGCGTGTCCCTTCACCTGCCCGTTCTTTCCTCGGACAGGTCCCGCGAACCCCGCCGGGAGAGGAGCTGGCCGAGCCGCAGGCTGCGGGCGGCGGTCAGAAGAAGGGCGACAAGGCTCCCGGGGGCGGGGGCGCCAACCTCAAGGGCGACCGGTCGCGACTGCTCCGGGACCTGCGCGTGGACACCAAGTCGCGGGCAGCGTGGGCCCGCCTTCTGCAAGAGCACCCCAACGCGCGCAAATACAAAGGAGCCAACAAGAAGGGCTTGTCCAAGGGCTGCTTCGGCCTCAAGCTGGACCGAATCGGCTCCATGAGCGGCCTGGGATGTTAGTGCGGCGCCCCCTGGCGGTGGTGAGTACTGCCCACCCGGCGCCCAGCCCCAGCCCGGCCCGGGACCGCCCGCCGCCCAGCCGTCCTTCGGAGGCGCGCGAGCTGGCTTTGCTCAAGTTGTGCTAGGCGTTTGCCAGCCGCCCCCTTTATTATCCCACTTTACAGACAAAGAATGCGAAGGATAAAGTGATCGGGGAACTTTGGCAAGGTCAGAAACGGCTCAGCCTGGTTGAACCCACCTGGCTTCTTCTGGAGAAGCAGAAACAGGCTTGGTGGTGTCTCACCCACCCCTGAACCGTAGCTGAACTAGCAGCACTGGCCCCGATTGGCCAACTGGTGGGGGGGATTGAGAGGAGATCATGGGTTTGTGGGAGCAGAGAAGGAAGTTTACACCCACAAGTCCAGGGGACATTGATCATCTGCTGGCCACCATGCCCCCTGTAGTGAGAGTAGCCCTCTGTTGGCATTGTCAGGGCGCCCTTCTGCCTGGGACACTCCGATTCCTGTCCCTTCTCTAAACCCAGGCAGTGGGCAAACTGGTCTGTCCAGGGTCCTGAGGCAGCTGCAGCCCGGTGGCTTCAGGGGTGAATCTCAGTGCTTGTGGCACTATTTCAGGGAATAGGAAAGACACAAAAGTAAATATTTTTTGCCCCAACCTTGAACTCAACACGTCCGAGTCCCTCACCAACCCTGTCCCAACCCAACCGGTGCTCTGGGCTCCGTTTCTGGTGTGGAGTGTCACCCCACCCTAGGGCTGGAAACCTCTGCCCTACTGCCACCTCCTGCTGGGTGCCGCATGGTGGTAATTTACTGCTGCAGAGAGCCTCACCTCTCCTCTTTCCCTCCTCTCCATTCCTGCCGCCTGTCCGTGCCCACTGAATAACATCCCAGCCTCTGACATTGACAGTCATGTGCTTTAGGATCAGGCTCACCCGGCTTTCTCGCTTTCTTGCCTCCAGCTCAGCAGCTGCCACTGCCTGTCCCACACCTTGACTGTCCCATCCCAGGCCACAGGCAAGCTGCTGTCTCCTCCCCAGAAACCCTTGTCGGTGTCAATCTTCCCCTGGAGGGAAACGAGCGCCTGTCCAGCACACCGTCTCTTTGTTACAGTACAGAACACTTTTTCACAGTTTGTGAACCCATTCACCTCTCCATATTGAACAGCTTAAGGGCGAAGTGCTGGCCTAAGGCACCCTAGGACCCACTGCACCCCGAACAGACTCTTAGAAATATTTGTCAATGACCAGAGAAACCAGCACACCCTAGCCCATGGCCACTCCCACCTGCCCGAGGTTTTAACCAGTGCCCTTCCTCTCTTTGCAGCCAGACCTCACTCGGCTGTGGGCTTCTCCCTAGTTCTGCAAAGGCTGTAGTTCTGTGATCTTGACTCTCCCCTGCACAGGGAGAAGAATGATTCTGACACTTGGGGACCAGCCTTCAGTAGCTACCCTTGGAATGCCTTTGCTCTCTTCTCTCCTGTCTAAACAACAAAGAGACGGAGTCTGAGGCCACAGATTTTCAGTTTGATTTAAGCATCAAGTTCAAACTTTAGAACCTGAGCAAATGTTAGTGACTCTCCATTGGTTCGTACCTGGAATACGCATCCCCATAGGGGCCTTGTTCTTGGGCCTGGCTGTCTGTGGTCACCAAGTGATGGCCAAACGGGTGGTGAAAGATGCTGTGCAGGAGGAATTCACATTGCTAAGAATTCTCGACCCCTTTGATCGGCGGGTACATTAATCTCCTACCAGCTCTCTTAGCATAGATGAACACTTACCATCAACACCCTCAACGCCGGCTTACTCCCAACATTAGCTGTTTTATTATTATTTGGGAAGGGCGGTGTGGATTTATTATTTGGGTTTAAATGAAAAATAAAAACCCCACCCTCACTGCCCCCGATTCCCAGTGAGAGAGCAGAACATCGTTCCTGCTGGCGATGCTCAGGATATATCACTGGGCATAAAGAGAAAGACAGCTTAGATTTTTCACATTAATGAAAACTCTTTGAGGTTGTGGACGTTTCTCCACGCAGGGGGTGACCTGGGCTCTAAGCCACCGTAATGATGGTGGCTGATGGTTCTAGATGTTGACTGTAAAATGCTAATGACAGAGACTGGGTGTGGGTGAAACCTGAATGAACACTTTGCCCCCGGGGCCCAGCAACATCACAGACAGCTGTCATCTGTGTAAACTCATGGCAGAGCCAGAGAAGGGAGTGGGGGAGGGTTCATCAAGCCATTCTGGCCCAGGTCCCCTCTGTGCATGCTGTCCTTTGGGAGGGCACTGAACGCCCCAGAAGGCCACCTTCCTTGGGCCCCGGGGCACCCACACACCCATTAGCAGGGAGTTTACGCCGACAACGCTCAACCCAGAGCCCATGACTGTGCATTTCCCCAAGGCTGGTGTGAGACACCGTTTCCTCTGCTCCTGAAGGGGACCTGGACCCAGACCCTTTCCTCTGCACAACCAGCTAGGGAAGGAGGTGCTGTTTACTGGGTGGCGGCTGTGACCCAGACACTGCCGATGCCCAATCCGAGGCTCCCTGTTGAATCTGAAAGCCAGCCCTGGGAGATGGCTATTATCCTATTTTATGGGCGAACACTCCCAGCTATCCAGGGTCATCCAGGGAGTCAACATCAGAGTAGAGATTTGAGCCCAGGATTCCTGATCCTGAGACATCTCTCTTCTCCTTCCATCCACGGTCACTCAGACACACCAACCCTGGGCGAGCACTGACTGAGGGTTTGCACTGTAGCAAAAAAGGGATGGGGATTTTCCATTCTCTTTCTCTCACTGCGTCTCCCTGAGTGCCAAGGGCAAGGCCTGTGGTTAGACTGGGGGAAGGAGGGCTGCAGACACTCTGGTTCCACCTGTACTGGGGCAGCAAAGCAGAAGGGGCCTAGGGAGTGCGCAGTGGGAGGCCCCTCCCCTCTGCAGGAAGGCCTGGTGGGGCGGGTGGTGGAGGTGGGGGGACATCCCTCAAGCTGCTGGAGGAACGGGAGGAAAGGTTCTAGAACCACCCTGCCTGCTAGGATTTCTCAGCTAAGGGGCGAGAACTGAGCGTCCCGTGTTCACTCTGTGTTTCAGGATTGGGAACTGGCTCCGTTGTGCTGAGGTCATCTTTGGTCATCAGCCTCCAGCATCTGGAAACACCTCCAACGCAATGTGGCTTTTACATTTCTTTCTTTCTTTCTTTCTTTTTCCTGGTACTGGGAATACACAACACCAGCTGTTTTATTATTATTTGGGGAGGGGGTTGTGATTTTATTATTTGTTTTTTTAAATGAAAAATAAAAAGTTATATATTATATATATATTATATACATGAAACACACACACCTACACCGACTTGATGACAAGGGACAGTTTTTAAGAGACTGACAGAACCAGCTGTAAAACATTGCTGTTTGTAAATTCATGTCATGCATAAATGTATTTATGTTGTAAAGCTATTTATATTGTTTATAAAGAGATATTTATAAAAATTTTATTTATGTAACTAAATGAAAGAAGTCAATCATTGTAATGTTTTTGTCCTAACTAGTTGAAAAAGTGTAAAAAAAAAAAAAAAAAGTCGTTCCATGAATATCTTGAAAACTGTCTTTATTTACTTGTTGCCTGTATTTTTTAGGACTTAGGCTGAGGCAAAGGGAGAATGTGAAGAAAAGGCATTGCCTCCAAATAGATCTGACGGCCAGATTCCCAATTCTGGATTTATCTGTGTCAGAGTCCCCTGGAGGGCTTGCTAAAAATACAGATTCCTGCCTCCTCCACCGTCTGATCTACCGAATCTGATAGGACTGGCTGTGTAAGTTTTGTCCCAAGTGATTCTGACCAGCTCAGCCAAGTCAGGAAGCTCTGCTCAAACACCTGACTGCTAGGAAGTCAGATGTTATGAATTAAATTAATAACGGCCGGGCGTGGTGGCTCACACCTGTAATCCCAGCACTTTTGGAGGCCAAGGTGGGTGGATCATCTGAGATCAGGAGTTCAAGACCAGCCTGGCCAATATGGTGAAACCTCATCTCTACTAAAATTACAAAAATTGCCGGGTGTGGTGGCAGGTGCAGGTAATCCCAGCTACTCGGGAGGCTGAGGCAGGAGAATCGCTTGAATCTGGGAGGCAGAGGTTGCAGTGAGCCGAGATCACAGACTGCACCCCAATCCTGGGCAACAGAGCGAGACTCCGTCTCAAAAAAAAAAAATTAATTTTGAATTCAGCTGACTTAGGGTCCTGTAAATTCTACTCCATCTTCTGCTGTTAGTGGAAGAAATAGCTGCTAACTCCCTCTCTGTTTGGGGGAGATTTAGAACGCTTCTGTGTATCTTGCAGAATTGGCCAGGTCACCTTACGAATCTCAGCAACTCTGTTTTCTAGATTTGCTCACAAAGCCTAGGATGGGTAGTTTCTGCCTCATAATGAATGCCATGGTCAGCTGGGAGCCGAGACCTCAGAGAGAAGGAAAAGGCATTATCAAATTTCATATCTGTAGTGTGCTGCGCATTGTGGGAGGGTTGTGGGTTTCTTTTCACTTGAAGCCACTAAGAATTACATCTCCTATGCCCCATGGAGCTATGAGTGTGGAATTACGAATATAATTTAGAGTTTATGAGTATAATTTAGATTAGAATCTCTTCTCCTAAAACCAGCAGGAACTTTGAAATGATTCCGAGGTGCTCTCACTACATGCTTGGTTGGATGACAGCCCTGTGCAGCCTTCCCTGTCATCTGTCCCCTGTTAGGGGAAGGTGGGGACATACCCTCTTGGGCCAGTAACATCAGTGGATTGGCGGCACCCTGCTCAGGGGAATTGGGAGCAGTGTTGCCCTGTGCTCATGGGTCCGCAGGCACCGAGAGGAGTTCCAGAGGAAAACTGTCACTGGGGAGGTAGCCAGTGGCACCTGGTCTTTCTGTGGGTGTTTGAGCCCAGGGACCTTTGTTCCAGGTAGCCCTCCAGCAGCAACCTCTCAAGTGTGTGAGTAGCCAACACAGTGACATTACCCAGGTGAGAAATCCCCTTTTAGACATGTTCCTGGCTGGGCACGGTGGCCACACCTGTAATCCCAACAGTTTGGGAAGCGGAGGTGGGCAGATCGCTTGAGCCCAGGAGTTCGAGACCAGCCAGGGCAACTTAGCAAGACCCCCATCTTTACAAAAAATAAAAAAAATAGCTGGGCACGGTGGTGCCCACCTCTAGTCCCAGCTACTCGGGGGAAGGCTGAGGTAGGAGGATTGCTTGTGCCCCAGAGGTCAAGGCTGCTGTGAGCTGTGATCACCCCTCT
Source organism: Hylobates moloch (assembly GCF_009828535.3). Lineage (NCBI taxonomy): Eukaryota > Metazoa > Chordata > Mammalia > Primates > Hylobatidae > Hylobates > Hylobates moloch. The sequence continues at coordinate 9,862,764 of NW_026652276.1, forward strand.
ACACTCCAACCTAGGCAAGATTGAGACTCACACACACACACACACACACACACACACACACAAACACACACACACACACACGAAAGAAGACATGTTCCAGCTTCTACAACTTCCCTCAAAAGTTATCTCAACTTCCACAGGTGCCCCAGAGGACATTTCCAGTCCCCCTTCCTTGGGGACACCAGTGGAAGCCACCCAGAGCATGGCTACCTTCCTCTGTCCCACTCCCACCTCCGTGGCTGGAAGATCATGGGCCAGCAACCCTGACGCTGAGGGCTCCAGCACCCGAGCCTCACCAGTGAGTGCCCCAGCTCCTTGTGCTGTCTGCAGACCCCTTACAGACCAGGGAGGGAGCAGGGGGTGGCAGAAGGTGACACTGCCAGCTTTGCTGGTGGCAAGGCAGGCACATCTTCCCGAGGCCCAGAGGCAGAAAGGATGGCAAATTCTGGGATCTAGGGAACCCCCACTAGAAGCTAAAGGGTTTTCCCTGTGGACAGTGCCTGGGCTGCCAGTATTCTGGGCCAATACGGCCTCTCGGGCCCAAGCTACACATGCTGTCCTCCTGAGTGCTCTTGTCCCGCGTATTTGCCTGCAAACAAAAAGCACAGCCCTCCTCTGTCCAGGCCAGCCCATCCGCCTGTTGCTTTAGGACACAGCCACACAGCCAGTCCTCCCTTTACATCCAGACCTGAAGTCCTGCAACTGCTTCCTCAGCAGCGACTGGAATATGTTGTCCCAGCCAGGGATTTCCGCAGGAAAGCCCAGAAGGATTGGCAAATATTCAATAACTAACAGGAAGTGTTTTGACACCTCCAGAGATGGCCCAGGTACGGTTACCTGAGAGCTTCCAGCCTTGGGCATCTGTCCTGGCCTCCTTCCTCTCGGGGAGCCTCGAATCTCCAAGCTGCCTGGAGCACCTGTGGCTTCTCTCCCACCTGAGGTGACAACAGCCAGGGCCAGCTTGGAGAAACAGCACCCAGGCAGGGCTCACTGGAGTCCCGGTCCTCTCAAAACGGGCATCTCTGCAGTGCGGGAAGACTCATCTTAATCGCCTCTTGGCCTTTTAGCTAAGATCAATTGTAGAAGAGTCCCTGGGAAACGCCACGGGGCTGGGCAGGCCAGAGCACAGCAGAGGCAAAGAGAGTTTTGGGGGCTGGAGGGCCTCGTTCCCTTTCCAGCAGCGCAGCCATTGGGGGAGTCAGGGGTCCCATGGAGAGAAGTCGCCCGGCCTGCTTGGTCCCTGGTGCCACAGCTGTTGACATGTGGAAACCCTGGCCCAGCAGTGCTAGGCCCAGGAAGCCTACCTTGGGCCCCCACACACGCCTGGAGGAAAGGCCCAGTCTGTCAAGCCCATCTGAGGACATCACGTTGAGAGGCAGTGCCCATGGGGCAGAGGTGGTGCACCTGCCATGGAGACGGTGTGGGCCCTGGCGAGGTGGGGCGGTATCACCAGGCCTACAGCAAGTGGTTTGGAAGCCTGCCTTCCCCACCAAACAAGCAAGAGGGCCTCCCCTGACAGTCACGACCTGCAAGGGTGGTGGGAGATAGGGCTCTGCATAGGTGGGGCGCCCTGGGGGTGATGAGAGAAGCCTCAATATCCAGACCCTGTCGCTGCCTTAGGAAGCGCCCTTAGCCCAGTCAGGAGAGTGGTAGAGGGAGGCTGAGCAGCCCCAACCCTCAGTTGTGGGGGGTAAGTGGGGAGGAAGCATCAGTGGGGGGCCCATCAGAAATGGGATTTGAGGCCCGGCATGGTGGCTTATGCCTGTAATCCCAGCACGTTGGGAGGCTGAGGTAGGCGGATCACTCGAGGTCAGGAGTTCACGACCAGCCTGGGCAACAGGGCAAAACCCCATCTCTACAAAACATACAAAAATTAGTTGGACAGGGTGGTGCCCACCTGTAGTCCCAGGTACTTGGGAGGCTGAGGTGGGAAGATCACCTGAGCCCAGATTGTACCACTGCACTCCAGCCTGAGTGACAGTGAAACCTTGCCTCAAAAAAAAAAAAAACAAGATTTAACTCCGATGGTTCACATGAAGAGCTTTAAGGAAGCGACAATTTCCAGAGTCGGGGGCAGCTGAGAGGGAGGTGCCCAATGGGAAGCCAGTTTCTTCCCTGGGGCCGAAAGGAGGGAGCCGTCCTCAGAGCTGAGCTGGTTGGGGTGTGCCATGGGGCAGGAGCTCCTGCAGGGATGTGGAATGAGAAAGACCTCGGCTTCTTTCTCCCCTCCCTTCCAGCCTCCTGCTGGTGTGTCCAATTGGCTAGAAGCCAAGCAGCAAGTGGGAGGGGCCAGGGCAGGGCTGTGACCCACCAGCACAGGAGCGCCTTGGTTGAAGTGTTGGCCAGCAACTCCCTCTCACAGGGATGAGGCCAGGCAGCAGGGCAGGGGCGGACACCACCTCTCTAGAGGCAATTTCTTATCTTGGTTGCAGAAGACAAAAGTGACCACATCAGAAGTGTGGGCGCAGCGTGACTAGCAGGCCTGATCCTGGGAGTGATCTCACATTTCTAGCTGTAATGGGCTTGCCTGGTGGATTGCTGGTCTTCCCTCCCTGCCCCAGAGAGTGCCAGTTGACAGTGTCCCCTCCCTGATGGCAGAGTGTCTGATGTTCTCTATCCGATCCTAGTCCAGGCCCTGGACAGAGGCCATTTGTTGTCCAGTGAAGGGACAGCAGCAGAAATGTTTCCTGGCAAGCTCTGGTCAGTTCCTCTCCAGGGCAAACCAGCCCTAGAGCAGCCCGCCTCACCCCCAGCATCCCCACTGTCTACTCTGTCCTGTTCGAGAATTTCAGTTTGTTTTTCACACCTGCACGGCTCCACTCTCTCCCGTCACTTGGTCTTCCCATCAGTGGGTCTGTGGACATAGCACGGGCTTCCTTCCCAGACACTAAAGGGCCCAGTGCTAGTGTGAATTCTGGGTGCAAGCAAAGAGAGTCAAGGTGAGCAAGCTGTGGCAGTGGCTTCTGGGCTCAGATGGAGTGGACACCTCTGGACAAGCCATTCGCTGTGGGGGAGGGCTGCCCTCAGCACACGGGGGTGGGCCTCCTTCACACGACCCACAGCAACAGTGGTGCTCAGCACCTGGATACAAGGTGCCCAGCCGGAAAAACGTGGGTATAGATTTATGTCTACATTAAACATAAGCACATCAGTATTATTATTATTATTGTTATTTTGAGATACATTTTCACTCTTGTCACCCAGGCTGGAGTGCAGTGGTGCGATCTTGGCTCACTGCAACCTCCACCTCCCAGGTTCAAGTGATTCTTCTGTCTCACCTACCCAAGTAGCTGGGATTACAGGCGCCTGCCACCACGCCTGGCCAATTTTCATATTTTTAGTAGAGATGGGGTTTCACCATGTTGGCCAGGCTGGTCTCCAACTCCTGACCTCAGGTGATCTGCCCGCCTAGGCCTCCCAGAGTGCTGGGATTACAGGCGTGAGCCACTGCACCCAGCCCACGTCTGTATCATAAAATTACACATGCACATATCCATATCTGCATGATCTCTGTCTATGCTTGTACTTTCTTCCCAGGCCCGGGGATTGTCTTGCAGACACCCCCGCGATACAGAGACATGCCCCACACCCATGAACCCACATTATTTGCAATGAAGAGGTAATTCACACACACAATGTTCATAGCAGCATTATTCATACATAATTAAAAAGTAGAAACAACCCAAACGTCCATCACCTGGTGAATAAATAAAATATGGCATCTCCACGCAGTAGAATATTTGACAATAAAAAGAAATGAAGTACTGAGTCACGCCATAACATAAATGAACCTTAAAAACATCATGTGGGCTGGGCACAGTTGTTCATGCCTGAACTCCAACACTTTGGGAGGCAAAGGTGGGAGGACTTCTTGAGCCCAGGAGTTTGAGACCAGCCTAGGCAACACAGCGAGACCCCATCTCTACAAAAATTTTAAAAAATTAGCCAAGCATGGTGGTGCATGCCTGTAGTCCCAGTTACTCAGGATACTGAGGCAGGAGGGTCGCTTGAGCCCAGGAGGTCGGGGCTGCAGGGAGCTGTGATCACATCACTGCACTCCAGCCTGGGTGGCAGAGCAAGACCCTGTCTAAGAAAAAATAAAATGGAAAGAAAAGAAGCTGGGCACAGTGGCTCACGCCTGTAATCCCTGCACTTTGGGAGGCCGAGGCGGGCAGATCACAAGGTCAGGAGATCAAGACCATCCTGGCTAACATGGTGAAACCCCGCCTCTACGAAAAATACAAAAAATTAGCCGGGCATGGTGGCGGTGCCTGTAGTCCCAGCTACTTGGGAGGCTGAGGCAGGAGAATGGCGTGAACCCGGGAGGCGGAGCTTGCAGTGAACAAAGATAGCACCACTGCACTCCAGCCTGGGCGACAGAGTGAGACTGTCTCCAAAAAAAACAACAACAACAAAAAAAAACAAAAAACAAAAAAACAACCTACAACATTGAATTGTACACTTTCAATGGGTGAAGTGTACGGTGTGTGAACTATATCAAAATAAAGCTGTGATTAAAAAATAAAAGTTACTTCAAAATGGAAGAAAGGCTCTTAGAATAAAGACTCCCACACTCAGGGCCCCGCCCTGTGTGTGAGTCTAGACGTTTCCAGGAGCGATGTTCCCTAAGCTGCACACAGGGGAGGGGGACGACACCAAGGTGTCAGGTGGCCAGGTCATTCCTGCCACCACTCCTGCTTCTGCGGGAACTTGGCCAAGTGAAACCTCAGCTTCTGTAAACTGGAAGCAATCTTAGTACTACCTCGTGGGGACTGCTACAAGGATGGCATGAGACGACCCGTGTCCTCACTCTAAGCCTGACAGGTAGAGAGCTGTGGTCACTATGAGACCAGGTCATGCACCTCTGCCACCCAAGTGCCTGGGTTTCCCAAACTGCGAGCAAAATCTCAGTCCCATGAACAGTGATTCCCAAATCACCACAGCCTGAGGACCGTGCCGCCTCCTCACAGTCACCTCCATGGCTTCAGGGAAATGCCAGAGGCACCTCACCTGTGAACAGGACAAGCCCATTCGCTTTCTTCCCTTTTCCTTCAGGTTGATAGTCCACGGCTCACAGCCCTCAGAGACGACCCTGGACCCTGCATGCTGGCAATTCCCCCCAGGGACGCTGCCCTGCACTGGGTCCTCCTGAGCCCCGGTGAGAGGTGACTGTGTGCTGACAGTCCTCACAGCCCTCGCTCACTCTAGGCACCTCCTCTGCCTGGGCTCCCACTTTGGCGGCACTTGAGGAGCCCTTCAGCCCGCCACTGCACTGTGGGAGCCCCTTTCTGGGCTGGCCAAGGTGGGAGCTGGCTCCCTCAGCTTGCAGGGAGTTGTGGAGGGAGGGACGCGAGCGGGAACGGGGGCTGCGCGCGGTGCTTGTGGGCCAGCTGGAGTTCCGGGTGGGCGTGGGCTTGGCGGGCCCCTCACTCGGAGCAGCCAGCCGGCCCTGCTGGCCCCGGGCAATGAGGGGCTTAGCACCCAGGCCAGCGGCTGCGGAGGATGTACTGGGTCCCCCAGCAGTGCCAGCCCACCGGCGCTGCGCTCAATTTCTCACCAGGCCTTAGCTGCCTTCCCGCGGGGCAGGGCTCAGGACCTGCAGCCCGCCATGCCTGAGCCTCCCACCCCCTCCATGGGCTCCTGTGCAGCCCGAGCCTCCCCGCCGAGCGCCACCCCCTGCTCCACGGCACCCAGTCCCATCAACCACCCAAGGGCTGAGGAGTGCGAGTGCACAGCGCGGGACTGGCAGGCAGCTCCACCTGCAGCCCCGGTGCAGGATCCACTGGGTGAAGCCAGCTGGGCTCCTGAGTCTGGTGGAGATGTGGAGAACCTTTATGTCTAGCTCAGGGATTGTAAATACACCAATCAGCACCCTGTGTCTAGCTCAGGGTCTGTGAATGCACCAATCGACACTCTGTATCTAGCTGCTCTGGTGGGGCCTTGGAGAACCTTTATGTCTAGCTCAAGGATTGTAAATACACCAATCGGCACTCTGTAGCTAGCTCAAGGTTTGTAAACACACCAATCAGCACCCTGTGTCTAGCTTAGGGTTTGTGAGTGCACCAATCGACACTCTGTGTCTAGTTGCTCTGGTGGGGCCTTGGGGAACCTTTGTGTCGCTACTCTGTAACTGATCTGATAGGGACGTGGAGAACCTTTATGTCTAGCTCAGGGATTGTAAACGCACCAATCAGCGCCCTGTCAAAACAGACCACTCGGCTCTACCAATCAGCAGGACGTGGGTAGGGCCGGATAAGAGAATAAAAGCAGGCTGCCCGAGCCAGCAGTGGCAACCCACTCGGGTCCCCTTCCACACTGTGGAAGCTTTGTTCTTTTGCTCTTTGCAATAAATCTTGCTACTGCTCATTCTTTGGGTCCACACTGCTTTTATGAGCTATAATACTCACTGCGAAGGTCTGCAGCTTCACTCCTGAAGCCAGCGAGCCCACGAGCCCACCAGGAGGAACGAACAACTCCAGACGCGCCGCCTTAAGAGCTGTAACACTCATGGCGAAGGTCTGCAGCTTCACTCCTGAGCCAGCAAGACCACGAACCCACCAGAAGGAAGAAACTCTGAACACATCCGAACATCAGAAGGAACAAACTCCAGACATGCCACCTTAAGAGCTGTAACACTCACCGCGAGGGTCCACGGCTTCATTCTTGAAGTCAGTGAGACCAAGAACCCACCAATTCCGGACACACCGGGGTGCCCAGCTGTGGGGCTGCAGTGGGGGAGGATTCTGAGTCTCATGCTGTCTAAGTGGTACTGCTGGGCTGAATCTGTGGTCTTTGTATCACATGAGCTGTCGCATTGGCTACTGCCACCAGCTGCTGTGGCCTTCGAGCATGAAGTCAATACATGTGGGTGGGGAGGGGCAGAGGCGGAGCGGGGGCAGATGACCCCAGGCCACTCCCTCCTTCCTCTTCAAATGCTTACTTCTGTCTTTACAGTGTTCTCATTCCCCACCCAACACACCCCGCAAACTCTCCACCTCCACCAGCCAAGCAACACGGGTCCTTGTGCTCGTCAATGCCTACGAAGAGCCGTGAGCTCCCTGGTCCATAAAAGCGGTCCCATCTGGGCAGAGCCAAGATGCTCTGCTATACCCCAAAGGTGGTTGCAACTCCCTCAAGGGCAGGAATGGGGCCTTTCTTGTTTGGGTGTTCCCGACATCTAGCCCAGTTCCTGGAATGTCCCAGGTGCTCGCAGAAGTTTGCTGGAGGGCTGTTTGCAGAAGGGGCAAGGACCACATTCTGTTATCAGCAAGTAAAACCAACGTGGCTGGCCTGGGGACATTAGCTTCTGTCCCTTGATGGATGCTGGCCACCCTACCTTCCAAGACACTGCCCAGGAGAGGTCTTTTCTAAGGGAGGGGCTGGCACATGAAGAAGGAGAGACCACCCCCCCTCCCCCGCCAGGAAGCGCTCCTTCCCACACCGGCTTTCCTCCCCGCACATCTTCACATCGAAAAGCCACAGAAATGGCTGCTCAGCGCTGGGCGCGGTGGCTCACCCCTGCAACCCCAGCACTTTGGGAAGCTGAGGCAGGCGGATCACCTGAGATCAGGAGTTCGATACCAGCCTGGCCAACATGGCGAAACCCTATCTCTACTGAAAGTACAAAAATTAGCCATGCATTGTGGTGCATGTCTGTAATCCCAGCTACTAGGGAGGCTGAAGCAGGAGAATCATTTGAACCCGGGAGGCAGAGCTTGCAGTGAGCTGAGATTGTGCCACCGCACTTCAGCCTGGGTGACAGAGGGAGACTCTGTCTCAAAAAAAGAGAAAAAGAAGCCACAGAAATGGCTGCTCAATGTCTGTCATTGTCATTATCAAAGTTTTAAGACTTCCTTTATGATCCTGCAAAGCCCCTTTCCCCTAGGGTGCCACATCCATCTGTCTTCTGGCAGCATTTCCCCTCTGTGGTCCCTTCCCGTAATGAGAAAGTCTCTCTGACCCTTAGAATACACGTGATTAGACAAACATCTCGGCCCCTCTGAGCCCCTCTTATCTGTCAAATGGGGATAATACCTAACTCAGAGGGCCGCGGGTGGGGGTGGGGGACCGGATGCCAGATGCTGTGGAAAGGTCTTTGTTGTTGACACAGTGAATACTTAATAAGTGGCAGGACCAGGATAGGACGCACATGGCTTTGGGAGGCTAAGGCGGGAGGATCACTTGACGTCAGGGGTTCAAGACCAGCCTGGCCAACATGGTGAAACCCTGTCTCTACTAAAAATTCAAAAATTAGCCAGGCATGGTGGTGCATGCCTGTAGTCTCAGCTACTTGGGAGGCTGAACCTGGGAGGTGGAGGTTGGAGTGAGCTGAGATCGCACCACTGCACTCCAACCTGGGTGGCAGAGCAAGACTCTGTCTAAAAAAAAAAAAAAAAAAAAATAGTACTTGCATAACATGCGTGGGCTTCTCCAGCAAAGTATACTGGATACAGGGTGAATACGAAGCTACAGTCTTTCCCAGGTGATCATCTTTTCAGTAATATATCACCAAAAGAGAATACGTGAAGCCACCCATATCTAGAGAGGTTGTAATTCACATAATGCAGACACGGATGCTGGCCACCCCACCCTCCACGCTCATCCTGGATCCAGCCACATCTTGCCCCTCCTCTGCTCCCACCCTGCTCCAGCCACCTCCATCTCATGCCTGGGCAACTGCAAGAGATGCCCGGGCGTGGAGGGGGAATCTCCCTGCTTCCAGTCCTACTCCCCTCTCTGCAAGCCTAAGGGATGATTCCCACCGTGGGGCCTTTGCACTTGATGTTCTCCCTGCCTGGACAGCCGTTTCCCTAGACATTCTCAGGATGCATTCACTTACTTTTTCATTCAGATCTCCGCTCCAAAGCCAATCCCCCAGTCAGGCCTTTTCCAATATCTTATCTGGAAAGCCTTCTCTCCGCTGCCCATGCCCTGGTACGCCCCACTCTGCTTTCTTTTCCTTCTGACATCATATTCTGTGCTTATTTGTTGATTGCTCATCTTTCCCACCAGAATGTAAATTCCATGGGGTGGAATTTTGTTTTGTTCACACTGCAAGTCCAGTGTCTAGACCCTAGAACACTTTTTTTTTTTTTTTTGAGATGGAGTTTCGCTCTGTTGCCCAGGCTGTAGTGTAGTGGTGTACAATCTCAGTTCACTGCAAGCTCCGCCTCCCGGGCTCAAGTGATTCTCATGCCTCAGCCTCCCAAGTAGCTGGGATTACAGGTGCCCACCACCACATCCGGCTAATTTTTGTATTTTTAGTAGAGACAGGTTTCACCATGTTGGCGAGGGTGGTCTTGAACTCCTGACCTCAGGTGATCCGCCTGCCTCAGCCTCCCAAAGTGCTGGGATTACAGGTGTGAGCCACAGCACCTGACCCCTAGAATACTTTAAATGCTCAATAAATGTTTGTTGGCTGGGCATGGTGGCTCATGCCTATAATTCTAACACTTTGGGAGGCCGAGGTAGGCCAATTGCTTGAGCCCAGGATTTCAAGACCAGCCTGCGCAACACAGGGAGAACTTGTCTCTACAAAAAAATTAAAAATTAGCTGGCCGTGGTGGTGCAGGCCTGTAGTCCCAGCTACTTGGGAGACTGAGGCAGGGGGAAAGGATCGTTTGAGCCCAGCAGGTCAAGGTTGCAGTGAGCCATGATCACACCACTGCAGTCCAGTCTAGGTGACAGAGCCCAGACTTTGTTCCCCACCCCGCCAAAAATTTCAGTGTTTGTCAAATGAATAAATCCTCATGTCTATGGCTGAGTTTTGGATAACGGCACAGTTACAATAAAGCAAAAAAAAAAAAAAAAAAAAAAAAACCATGGAGTTTAATGGAAGTGTCTTTTAGGCAGTTCTAAAAAAGTCTAACCTGTACTTTTGATGGCTTATTGTATTAAAGCCCCCACAAAGCTCTGTGAGTGGAAAGAGCAGCCCAGGCATCTCAGGGAGGTCCTTGGCACACATGCCTGGGGGCTTCGCAAACCACTCAGAGAAACTGCTGAGGTCAGTGGTGTTCTCAGAAAACGGCGCTGGGGGCCGTGAAGAAGAAAGTCAAATGCTCCAGGAAGTGGCAGGAAGCTAGATCACGCAGGTCATTCCTAGACCCCTGGGAAGCTTGAGGAGGCCCAAAGGCCACCTCCAAGGGAGCCTTCCCTGACTGGACCCCACTGTTCTGAAGGCACTTTCTAAGGCCATTGGGTGCTAATGCAGCACCCAAACACTGTTTGAAGCAGGTATGGGAGGAGAGGCAAACAACAACATCTATAATAAGTCTTTTTTTTTTTTTTTTGAGACGGAGTCTCGCTCCATCACCAGGCTGGTAGCTCACTGCAACCTCCACCTCCTGGGTTCAAGCAATTCTCCTGCCTCAGCCTCCTGAGTAGCTGGGACTACAGGTGTGCTACCACGCCCAGCTAATTTTTGTATTTTTAGCAGAGACAGAGTTTCACCACGTTGGCCAGGATGGTCTTGATCTCTTGACCTCATGATCCGCCTGCCTCGGCCTCCCATAGTATTGGGATTACAGGCGTGGCCACAGTGGAACTGTATTCTGCCTTTTATAGAACTTTTTTTTTTTTTTTTTTTTTTTAGACAGGGTCTCACTCTGTCGCCCAGACTGGAGTGCAGTGGCGCCATCTCAGCTCATTGAAGCCTCAGCCCATCCTCCCACCGCAGCCTCCCGAGTAGCTGGGACTACAGGCACGTGACACCACACCCTGCTAATTTTTTTTTTTTTTTTTTTTTTTTTAATAGAGACAGGGTTTTGCCATGTTGCCCAGGCTGGTCTCAAACTTCTGGGCTGAAGCGATGCACCCACCATGGCCTCCCAAAGTGCTAGGATTGCAGGCATGAGCCATCGCACCCGGCCATTTAGAATACAAACTTTTTTTTTTTTTTTTGAGACGAAGTTTCCCTCTTACTGCTCAGGCTGGAGTGCAATGGTGTGATCTCAGCTCACTGCAACATCCACCTCCCAGGTTCAAGCAATTCTCTTGCCTCAGCCTCCCAAGGAGCTGGGACTACAGGCGACTGCCACCATGCCCGCCTAATTTTTTGTATTTTTAGTAGAGATTTCACCATGTTGGCCAGGCTGGTCTCAAACTCCTGGTCTCAGGGGATCCACCCGCCTCGGCCTCCCAAAGTGCTGGGATTACAGGCATGAGCCACCATGCCCGGCCATATAGAATTCAGACTTTTAACAGAAGACTGTCTTTGTTTCTGACCCCAGCGCTTTTACATTTCTTTATGTTCTGAACAAAAGAAGTACCACCAAATGCGTTCCACCACCACCAGAAGACACTGGCTCTGCAGTTGGGCAAGGACTAACCACAGTGACGGTACAATTTGGTCCAAACATGGTGTTATTTAAGGTTAGCCAATAATTCTCAACATATCGTCCGTCATTCTTTACTTTTAAAGTCCGGTGAGGTCTGAATAGTATCTGTGGCCGACACTGAGAATCTAAAAGCTGGCAATTTTAAGGGGAAAACCACAGCCTCCTGGTGCCCTCTGGTGGTGAAGCAGTAGGACTGCATGAAATTACAAAGTGTTGAGTCAGTCGCTCCCAAACTAGAACACATTCAGATCTGTTAAAACACAACTTGCTGAACCTCACCCTCAGTTCTAATTTGGAAGGTCGGAGGTAGGGCCTGAGAGCTGGCATTTCTAACAAGTTTCCAGGTGCTGCTGCTGTTCCTGGGACTGCACTTGAGAATCACTGGTTTAGGTTACCTAGCCCAAACCTGCTTCTATCACAGTACTAGACTGCATGCTAGAACATTCTTTCCTTTCCTTTTTTTTTTTTTTTTTTTGAAATGGAGTCTCACTCTTTCACCCAGGCTGGAGTGCAGTGGCACAATTTCGGCTCAATGCAACCTCTGCCTCCCCTGTTCAAGCGATTCTCGTGCCTCAGCCTCCGGAGTAGCTGGGATTACAGATGCACACCACCATGATCCTCGGCTAATTTTTGTATTTTTAGTACAGACTGGGTTTCACCGTGTTGGCCAGGCTGTTCTCAAACTCCTGACCTCAGGTGATCCGCCCTCCTCAGCCTCCCAATGTGCTGGGATTACAGGCATGAGCCACCACACTGGCTAGAAAATTAACTAAAACAAGCATTTTTCTACACTTGAACAGTGGTTTATGGTGATTTTTTTGTTGGTTTTCAATCTTCCAAATGTTTGCAATGTGGTTATAAATTTTTTAAAAGCAAAGCAAAACACCCAAAGGACATGATTCTTGTGGGAACTGTTATCACGGGCCTGTCCAAGAGGCAGGCACAGACCACTGTTTGCAAAGATGGGCTGGGCCTTTGGATCGTGGGCCCCTCTTTGCCTTTGTAACAGCTTTCTGTCCAAGGCCCTGCTGTTCCAAAGACCACACCAGGTTGTGCCCAGACTCCCTGTGGAGCTGGCTCCCCAAACACAGCCCTAGACCCTGGAGGATCCACTTCTCCCTGGAAGCTGGACTCTACCTCTGCCCAGGGGACTCCAGACCCCTCTCCTCTTGCCAACCCCAGGTGCTCGCTCTTGGCTGCGCCCTGCTGCTCCTCAAAGAGCTCCTGGGAGAGGAGAGTCTGGCCTGGGCCCAGCCCAGCCTGTCTGCTGAGGGGGCAGGGTGGGGCCCACAAATGAGACGCTCAACTCCCATGGCTCTGCTGGAAGAAGCCAGGCCCTCAGGCACCGGGAGAAAAGTGCCTTTGGGGGGTGGCAGGGGCTTGGAATCAGTATCACCAAGGCCGCAGGGACTTCATCTGCACCAACTCTCCAGCTTAGGGAGCAAGGGTCAGCCACATTCTCTCAGATCAGCTAAAACCATGATGCCTCTCACCTCCCAGGATGTAGACCAGAAAGGGAGTGAAAGGGGAAAGGCACTCCAGACTTAAAAAAGAAAAGAAAAAAACCCAGGGGTGGACCCAGTTGGCCTAGCTGGGGTCAAGGACCCACCCCTTGGCCAGTCGACTGTAGTACACGGGTTCTGTGATGAACACACCTCACCCCCAACATGAAGGCCCTTGATGGGCTTCATCCTAAACGAGGCTGAGCAGACAAAGTGAGTGTCCCAGCGCTGGATGGGGACCGGAATATGACTGCCCCAGAACCTGGCTCCCAGGGCTGCAGCAGTGTCCATGCCTGGCTCCACCCCTGCCAGGGTAGACAGAAACCGCCTGGGCTCTGCACACAGCTGCACTGCGCTTCCTGCAGCCAGGTATTGTGGTGGGGACACTGGAGACGGGGCAGCGCCTCCGTCAGGCCACCTGACCAGCGCACAGTGACCCCAGCACTGCAGGTGCTTGTGGGATATACCACCCCTCAGAAGACAGAGCTCCTAGAAGGCCTCAAGGTGGCCAAAGTTCCTGGAACTGCCAGAGTCCCCTATCGCCACCCCTTCCATAGGAGGCCACAGCCACTTTCCCCTCCTCCGCTGAGGCTGGGGAGGTGAGAGAACTCTGCTCTGGCCGACGCCCTGGAGACAGCCTCCTGCTAGTGACGGCTGGGCCCTGACTGGGGCAGGGAAGAGCTCTGGGCCGGCAGGCAGCTGGGTCATAAAAGTGCGTGCACCTGCTGGACATCCTTGGGCCCTGCAGGCTGCACCCAGCCCCAGGCTGACACCCTGTTCTCAGTCCCAGTGAGGAACCTTCCCTCCTGGATTCTTGAAGGTTCCAGCCTGCTATGGTCTGAATATGTCCCCCAAATGTGTGTTGGAAACTCAATCCCCAAAGCAACAGTGTTGGAATATGGGAAGTGTTTATGTCATGAAGGCTCTGCACTTATGAATAGATTAATGCCATTCTAAAAGGGCTTGATGGTGCCATTGACTCCCTCATCAAGAAGGGAATTTGGTTCCATTTTGCCCTTCCAGCTTCTGCCATGTGAGGACAGAGTGCTCCTCCCTCCAGAGGATGCAGCATTCAAGGCACCATGTTGGAAGCAGAGAACAGACCCTCCCCAGACAATGGACTTGCTGGCACCTTGCTCTTGAACTTCTCAACCTCCAGAACTCTGAGAAAATAAATTTCTGTTCTTTATAAATTACTCAGGCTCTGGTATTTTGTTACAGCAGCACAAAGCGGGTTAAGACTTGGCCTCCTCCTGGACGTACGGGTGAAGCACTGGTCATCTCTGCCAAGCAGCCCTGCCCATGAGGCCCAGCTCCCCGCCCAGCCAAGGCCTCCCCATGCACATGGCTCGTGTCCACAGACACCTTGCTGGAGAGCACGTGAAGAGGCAGGTGCTGACCTTGCCCAAATGCCCACATGCCCCTGTTCAGTAGTGGAAACCCACATTCTCCCCTTCAGGCCAGGCTGGGCCACCACGAAGTCAGGCCTTGCCTGTCCCCTGGATCCTGGGTAACTACAAGATCTGCTTAGAAGAACTCTGGAGGCCAGGTGTGGTGGCTCACACCTGTAATCCCAGCACTTTGGGAGGCCGAGGCAGGTGGATCACTTGAAGTCAGGAGTTTGAGACCAGTGTGGTCAACATGGTGAAACCCTGTCTCTACTAAAAATAAAAAATAAAAAATTAGTTGGGCGCAGTGGCAGGCACCTGTAATCCCAGCTGCTCAGGAGGCTGAGGCAGGAGAATCGCTTGAACCCGGGAGACAGAGGTTGCAGTGAGCCGAGATGGCACCACCGCACTCCTGCCTGAGTGACAGAGCAAGATTCCATCTCAAAGAAAAAGAAAAAAAGAACTCTGGGGCCTGGAAGCCAAGGAGTAACATCCATGCTAAGTGCAATCAATCCCAGGCCCTCAGCAAGATGTGGGTCCCAAGGGCAGTTAGCTGTTGGGGATGGAGTGGAGGCTGGTTATCAACAATTCCAGGTTCTTCCATCATTTGCCGGATTGGCTCAGCAGTCTCATAATGTGTGACAGGCAGAACATTGAGTCCCCAAAGAAGCTCACACCCTAGTCCTAGAGTCTGTGAATGTGTCATGTGACATGGCAAAAGGCCTGCACGAATGAGTTACGGATACAGACCCTGAGGTGGGGAAACGACGCTGGGTGGTCTGGTGGGGCCTGATGCCATCACAAGGGTCCTTAAAAGTGGAAGAGGGAGGCAGATGAGTCCATCAGAGGAAAAAGTGGCTGCGGAAAAAAGGCAGGAGATGCAACGCTGCTGGTTTTAAAGACGGAAGAAGGGGACCTAAGTCAACGAAAATGTGGGGGGGGCCGCAGGAGCTGGAAAAGGCAAGGAAGCAGATTTTCTCCAGGAGCTTCCAGAAGGGAGCGCAGCCTTAACAACATTTTAATTTTGCCCATGAAACCCATGTTGGACCTCTCATCCACGAGAACTGTGAGATAAATCTGTGTGGTTCAAAGCCACGACGTTTTGGTAACTTGTTAGAGCAACAGTGGGAAATTCACATGCCACGACAGCCTGGCTGGTCCAGGGAGGACAGTGCTGAGCTGCCAGCGATATTTTTATTTTTTATAATAGCTTAACTGGGCTATAATTCACATACCACCTACTTTACCATTTTTTTAGAAGGGATCTTGCTGTGTTGCCCAGGCTGGAGTGCAGTGGCGTGATCATGGCTCACTACAGCCTTGAACTCACAGGCTCATGCCATCCTTTTGCTTCAGCCTCCCGAGTAGCTGGGATTACAGGTGTGAGCCACTGCACCCTGCTAATTTACCATTTAAAGTATACAATGTACTATAGAATTTTTTTTTTTTTGGAGACAAAGTTTCACCCTGTCACCCAGGCTGGAGTGCAGTGGTGCAATCTCGGCTCACTATGCAACCTCTGCCTCCTGGGTTCAAACGATTCTCCCCGCCTCCCGAGTAGCTGGGATTACAGGCATGTGCCACCACGCCCAGCTAATTTTTGTATTTTTAGTAGAGATGGGAGTTTCCCATGTTGGCCAGGCTAGTCTCAAACTCCTGAACTCAACTGATTCTCCCGCTTCTGCCTCCCAAAGTACTGGGATTACAGGTGTGAGCCACTGTGCCCGGCCCAATTCACTATACAATTTTAAGGGTTGTTTTGTAACTTCTAGAAATGGTCTTCACCTTTTAACCTCTGAAATATTCATCACTAACAAACCTCCAACTGCATATCCAGAGGCCAAGAGAAAATGTTTGTGCATATGACATGGTTATGAAGTAAAAGACTGATATCAAATAGCTCATCCCTAATGCACTTCTTACTTCAAAGATCTGGCGTTTGGTGAACAGCGGTGAATGTGTTATTAGCTCAACAGTTGGCAGCTGGGATCCTCTTAGGAGGGCCGCTGTCTTGAAGTAGAAACACCTGGAAAAGGTGAGGTTCGAGAACGCGGAAGGGCACAGGCACCCAGTCATCAGGGAAGGCGAGCTGAGTTTTCCGCGAGATGAGGAGCAGACTGGCTCTGCTCCGGAGAGGGAGACAGAACAAAGAGAGGGGGAACAGGGAAGCCAGGGGAGGAGGCACTGGTGAGATGGGAGGGTAGGAGGATCATCCAAGGCCAGTAGAGACCAAGGAGGTGGTGGGATCCTGGCACAAGGTGCATCTCAGGGACTTGGTGGTGAATTTGCTGAGATGTGAGTCCCTTTTCCTGTCAGGGTGGGCCCTTTGGGGGACGGGGGATTAAGGAGGGCCTGAGCCTCACACTTTGACTCCTGCCCTGAGCCACACTGCCCCCAGGGGCCACACTGCACAGTGCCGTGGAGAAAGCCGCTGCATTCGGAGCTGCTGAGATCTTGGGCATGGCTTGAAACTCCTTAGGGTATGGAATGGGGCCCCAGGCTGAGCTTTTATCAAATCCAAGGGGCTGAGAGACACCCCCACCTCCCACCAGCATACACACCCCAAGCTCACATATGCTCGTATTCAGGTGGGGAAAGGTCAATAATATTCTAGCTGTGTCACACAGTTTTTTGCCTTGAGCCAATAATTAGTGGCCAGCTCAAAAAATATAATCTTTTCAATCAACAGGTAAGCAGTGTCCTCTCACCCCCTTCCGTGCTCCCATCCAACAGACAGCTGCTTGGGTCCCCACCAACCACGACTGTACCATCCCCTCTGATCCCTGGGACTGTAAGCGCCGGCCTTGGCCACTGCTGGTCCTGCGGCCTCTGTCACCAGGTACCAAGGCGCCGCCTGGCGGTCAGAATGGGCGTGGACGGCAGGAGGGGAGTCCGTGCTCTGGCCGGCTGCTCCTTGAGCCAACAGGGCCACTGGGGCCCGCCTCTGTGCGGTGCATTCGCACGACCACGCCCCAGGTGAGCTATCCCTGGACACTCAGAAGCTGTTCTGAGCCCAACTTCCCAAAACCAAAACTAAGGTCCGCTGTTTCTCTCCACAGGGTTGGTCAGATTTTTTTCTTTTAAACCTTTTGCAACAAAAGAGATCTAATTCCCTTGGCCCAGGGCATTGTCGCATTCCTTTCTCCAAGCTCAACGCCCACTTGCCCTTATTTATTTATTTATTTATTTATTTATTTATTTATATTTTTGAGACCGAGTTTCGCTTTTGTTGCCCAGGCTGGAATGCAATGGCACGGTCTCGGCTCACTGCAACCTCTGCTCCCGGGTTCAACTGATTCTCCTACTTCAGTCTCCCAAGTGGCTGGGATTACAGGCGCCCACCACCACGCCCGGCTAATTTTTGCATTTTTAGCAGAGACAGGGTTTCGCCATGTTGCCCAGGCTGCTCTCAAACTCCTGACCTCAGGTGATCCACCCGCCTTGGCTTCCCAAAGTGCTGGGATTACAGGTGTGAGCCACCACGCCTGGCCTTTTTTTTTTTTTTTTTTTGAGACAGGTCTCACTCTGTTGCCCAAGCTGGAGTGCAGTGGCACAATCATGGCTCAATGCAGCCTCAACTTTCCAGGCTCAAGTAATCCACCTCAGCCCCACGTAGCTGGGATGACAGGCAGCGCCACCACACCCAGCTAATTTTATTTTTTGTAGAGATGGGGTTTTGCCATGTTGCCCAGGCTGGTGGCACCTTCTTGAAAGGGGAGGGGCTGAGTGTGGTGACTCATGCCTGTAATACCGGCACTTTGAGAGGCCTAGGTGGGAGGATCCCAACAGCCACTCAAGGCAGGAGCCCAGGAGTTCGAGACCAGCCTAGGCACAGAGTGAGACTGGTCTCCACATAGACCAAAAAAACACCACAAAGAAGAGGAGGAACAAAATATAAACTTAACCTCTAGCAGGATACCTTAACATACCTACAATCCCAGATTTAATTTTCAGGCAAAGCTAGTGAGCATCTTTGTATACTTTAAAATTGCAATGTGTGCTTATTGAATTATCTGCTTTTTATCTTGTTTGAATTATATAAAATATTGGTGGTGCAGTCATATATTTTATACTTCGACTAGCACAAACATTATTTTATATGTCAAAAATAAATTTAGAAGCTCAGCTCCATGCAGACAGCAGTTTTGCCTGTTTTGCTCATCTCTGCATCTCCAGAGTCAAGAAAACTGCATGTCCTGCAGTAGACCCTCAAAACATACTTGTTGGAGGAAATTAACCAATTAATTAATCAACTTCATAAATTTTTAAGATACATTAAAATGTCTGTGGTACTATAACTCACAGCTTCCTTGTAATACTAAAGAAGTAATACAATGCAGTCATTTTCACATTCCTTTTAGATATTTAAGCTATCAATTGTGCTTTACCTTGAATAGATTGTTTCATTAAGAAACAAAATTGGAGATTCCTAAGACATTAAATGTATCTTCCCCTGAAATGAGCATAATATGTTAGTATCGATAATTCTGAAACTTTTGAAGTAATGGAAATTCATTGAAAAAAAGTTAATCATGATGGCCCAAAGAAAGCGATAATGTAATAAACATTCAGCAAATTACAAGTTAACCCCTTACTATCTCCATTACATTGGGAAGGTAACATCACTGAATCCAAAACTCCTCATTTGTAAAATGGATAACATCTCACCTTCCTATTTCATGGAATTGCTATGAAGATTAAATGGGATCATGCATGATAGCATTTTGCAACCCTTTGTAAAACACCACTCAGCACCAAGCCTTCCTTAAAAAATAGGTGTGGGTGTCTGATTCTACATACCAAAAATGGATATTTTAATTTTTTAAAAAGTCAATCAGATAAACAAGACTCAACCAGATATTTGCTATCATGTGTGTTTCTTTGCGCTCCATTGCTTGTGTTTACTGGCCATCTGGATTTCTTCCTCAGTCAATGACTTGTTCTTTGACCATTTTCCTCTAATTGATTTAAAGTAGCTTTTTATATATTTGGCACATTTACTCCTTGTCTGTCATGTATTTTGCTATTATTTTGCCCAGATAATGTTATTTGCCATATTGAAGTTTTAGATCTTTATTTATATGTATATGTATATATGTATAAATTCAACTAGAACATTATTTTATCGTTTAGCCATGCCTAATTTTCTGTTTCTTTTTTTGTAGAGACAGGGCCTATGTTGCCCAGGCTGGTCTCAAACAGTCCTCTCACCTTGGCCTCCCAAAATGCTGAGAATACAGGTATGAGCCACCATACATGGCCAGTCTAAGATTACATCGAGTTTTTTGTGTTTTTTTTTTTTTTTGAGACGGAGTTATGCTCTTGTTGCCCAGGCTGGAGTGCAATGGCGTGATCTTGGCTCACTGCAACCTCTGCCTCTTGGGTTCAAGAAATTCTCCTGTCTCAGCCTCCCTAGTAGCTGGGATTACAGGCGCTCGCCACCATGCCCACCTAATTTTTTGTATTTTTAGTAGAGACGGGGTTTCATTCTGTTGGCCAGGCTGGTCTTGAACTCCTTATGATACCCTACCTTGTTTTAACCTGATTGTCTCTCTTAGCTGAGAGAGCCGGACAGACTCCATTTTTGTTCCTTCACTTACAGCCCCTTTACCTCCCTCCCTTAAGGGCATAACTGGTGCAAGCTGACTCCATGCACGTCCAGGAATGCACTGAGAAGACACTGAGGCAAGCTGAACCAGCAGCTCCTGGGGATGCTCGGTGGATGGCATCTAAAGCCCCTGCCTTTACCTCTTTGTGATAGTTTAAGCCCCTGCACCTGGAACTGTTTATTTTTTCTGTAACTACTTCTGTAACCAATTAATTTAACTTTTTGCCTGTTCTGCTTCTGTAAAAATTGCTTCAGCTAAACTCCCCCTCCCCTAGTTAGACCATGGTATAAAAAGAAATCTAGCCCCTTCTTCGGGACCGAGAGAATTTTGAGCGCTAGCCGTCTCTCAGTCGCCAGCAATAAAGGACTCCTGAATTAGTCTCAGAGTATGACGTTTCTCTATAACTCGCTTGGTCACAGCATCCTGACCTCAGGCTATCCACCTGCCTTGGCCTCCCAAAGTGCTGGGATTACAGGCGTGAGCCACCATGCCCAGCTCACATCAAGTTCTTGATAGGAATTGCGTTAAATGTATTTATAAATTTGAGGTATAAATGACACTTTTATATTAGCAAGCCTTTCCATCCACAGAAAGGATATTGCATCTTTTCATTTACTCAAGACTTTGGTAAAAAGTTTTGCCATTTTCTTTAAGCATGGCATAAACATTTCTCATGAAGATATTAGAGCATATATAATATACGGCTTCTATTGTCATATAATTCTATTAAAAATATTTCCTAACTTACTTCTGATATATGAAAAGGCTCGATTGTTTATCTTGTACTGACCACATTATGTAAATTGTGTATTGCTTCAATACTTTATTAAGTGATTTTATTTACTTTTTAAGAAGATAATCTTATCTGGAAATCATTTTTTTTTTTTTTTTTTTTAAAGACGGAATCTCGCTCAGTCCAGGCTGGAGTACAGTGGCACGCTCTTGGCTCACTGCAAGCTTTGCCTCCTGGGTTCACGCCATTCTCCTGCCTCAGCCTCCCCAGTAGCTGGGACCACAGGCGCCCACCACTTACACCCGGCTAATTTTTTTGTATTTTTAGTAGAGACAGGGTTTCACCATGTTAGCCAAGATGGTCTCGATCTCTTGACCTCGTGATCCGCCCGCCTCAGCCTCCCAAAGTGCTAGGATTACAGGTGTGAGCCACCACGCCTGGCCTATCTTTTTTTTCTTTCTGAGAGACAGAGTTTCACTCCTGTTGCACAGGCTAGAGTGTAGTGGCATGATCTCAGCTCACTGCAACCTCCACCTCCCAGGTTCAAGCCATTGTCCCACCTTAGCCTCCTGGAGTAGCTGGGACTACAGGTGCGTGCCACCACACCTGGCTAATTTTTTTTTTTTTGTATTTTTTATACAGACGGGGTTTCACCACGTTGTCCACACTAGTATCGAACTCCTGGGCTCAAGCGACCTGCCCACCTCCGCCTCCCAAAGTGCTGGGATTACAGGCATGAGCCACGACGCCTGGAGTCATAACTTATTCTTTTATTTTCAAACATTTTTGTCTCAATTTCCTTTTTCTTATCTAATTTTATTGCTTATAACATCTAGAGCTATTGGATAGTTGAAAATGATAGTGGGTGTGCCTGTTTTGTTCTTGATTTAATAAAGTTATCTATTTTTCCTTGGTGAAGTATAACGTTGGCTGTTGGTTTCTAATACATACTTTTAACCATGCTAAGAAATCACCCTCCTTTTTGGGGGGTTCTGAGTATTTTGGTCAGAAATGAATGTTGAATTGTATCCAGTGTCTTTTCAGCACTTACCTAGATCAGTGGCTCTCAATACTAGTTCACACTAGAATCACCTGGAATCTTTTAAAAATACTGTCATCTGGGTGCCCCTTCACCCAGATATTGATTTAATTGGCCTGGGGGGAACCTAGGCAGCAGTACTTTTAAAGCTCTTCTGGTAATTATAACAGCTACCCAGTGTTAAGAATTGTTGAACTAGATCATTGCTTCTGGAACTTTGATGTGCATATGAGTCACCTGGGGATCCTACTAAATGTAGAATGTGGTTCAGCAGGGTCTGGGGTGGGTGGGGCGTGAGATTCTGCATTTCCTCCCACTAAAACTGAGATCCTTAAATCAGCAGCATTGGCATCAACCAGGAGCCTTTTAGAAATGCACGCACTTGGCCAGGCGCGGTGGCTCACGCCTGTAATCCCAGCACTTTGGGAGGCCGAGCAGGTGGATCACTTGAGGTCAGGAGTTCGAGACCAGTCTGGCCAACATGGTGAAACCCTGTCTCTACTAAATAATACAAAAAAATTACTAGAGTGTTGTGGCAGGCGCCTGTAATCCCAGCTACTTGGGAGGCTGAGGTAGGAAAATCGCTTGAACCCGGGAGGTGGAGGTTGCAGTGAGCCGAGATCGTGCGACTACACTCCAGCCTGGGCAACAAGGATGAAACTCAGTCTCAAAAGAAAAAAAAAAAGAAAGAAATGCACACACTCAACCCTGTCTCAAACGTACTGATTTTGAATATGCATTTTTTTGTTTTGTTTTTGAGATAGAGTCTTGCTCTGTTGCCTGGGCTGGAGTGCATTGGCGTGATCTCGGCTCGTTGCAACCCTCACCTCCTGGCTTCAGGTAATTCTCCTGCCTCAGCCTGCCAAGTAGCTGGGACTACAAGCATGAGCCACCACACCTGGCTAATTTTATTTTACTTATTTATTTATTTTGAGAGGGATTTTTGCTCTTGTTGCCCAGGCTGGAGTGCAATGGCACAATCTTGGCTCACCACAACCTCTGCCTCCCCGGTTCAAGTGATTCTCCTGCCTCAGCCTCCCGAGTAGCTGGGATTACAGGCATGCACCACCACACCCAGCTAATTTTGTATTTTTAGTAGAGATGGGGTTTCTCCATGTTGGTCAGGCTGGTCTCAAACTCCCGACCTCAGGTGATCTGCCCGCCTTGGCCTCCCAAAGTGCTGGGATTATAGGCGTCAGCCACCACGCCCAGCTAATTTTGTATTTTTAATAGAGACAGGGTTTTGCCATGTTGGCGAGGCTGGTCTCAAACTCCTGACCCCAAGTGATCCACTGGCCTCAACCTCCCAAATGCTGGGATTACAGGTGTGAGTCACTGAGCTCTGCCATGAATATGCATTTTTTTATTCTTATATGCATTAAAGGATCCTCAGGTAATGCTTATACACATCAAAGTTTGAGAAGCATTGAAGATAATTATGTATTTTTTATAACCTTTATCCTATTAATGCAGTAAATTACAGGACCAAATTTTCCAAATTTTTAACTACTCTTACACTCCTGTGATAAAACTACGGCTTAAATATCGATGAACAGAATTTGCTAATATTTTATTTAGGATTTTTATATCAATATTCAAAAGTAAGAAAGATTGATCTGGCTGGGAGGCCTGTAATCTCAGCACTTTGGGAGGCCAAGGTGGGCAGACCGCTTGAGCACAGGAGTTTGAGACCTGCCTGTGCAACAAAATGAGATCCCGTCTCAACAAAAAATAAAAAATTTAGCTGAGCGTGGTTGTGCACCTGCAGTCCCAGCTATTCAGGAGGCTGAGGTGGGAGGATCAATTTAGCCCATAAGGTTGAGGCTGCAGTGAGAGGTGATTACACCACTGCACTCCAGCCTGGGTGACAAAGCAAGACCCTGGCTCCAAAAAAAAAAAAAAAAAAGAAGAAGAAGAAGAAAAGAAAAGAAAAGAGGCCTGACATGGTAGCTCATGCCTGTAGTCCCAGCACTTTGGGAGGCCGAGGTCGGTGGATCACCTGAGGTCAGGAGTTCGAGACCAGCCTGACCAAGATGGTGAAACCGTCTCTACTAAATACAAAAAATTAGCTGTGCATGGTGGCGGGTGCCTGTAATCCCAGCTACTTGGGAGGCTGAGGCAGGAGACTTGCTTGAACCCAGGAGGTGGAGGTTGCAGTGAGCTGGGATCGCACCACTGCTCTCCAGCCTGGGCGACAAGAACAAGACTCTTTCTCAAAAAAAAGAAAAGAGATTGATCTGTATAATTTTTTGTGCCAACCTGTCAGGTTTTGGTACCAGGGGTTATTTCTCCATATTCATTTCTAATTGTGTATACTTTTTCATGGTAAAACTTGTCAGGTTTCATGTAATAGTATCGGTTGTTTTCAAGGAATAAGCTTCTTTTTCCAAGGAATAAGCTTCTTTTTCCCTTTTATGTTGACTTCCTATGTATCTTAAAGTCTATTAAAAAGAAAAACAATCTATTGGAACTGCTCCTTTTTTAACCACTTCACACTGTTTCAACTATTGTAGCTCTATGAAATATTTTATTATTTGTTACCAGAAGATTTTGGTAAATCCACTAAGCCTCCTAAAACATCCTTTTTCTTTCCAACTTTCTTGCTCCCCTACAGGCTCCTGGTAGAACGTCAGGAGAAAATGACATCATCTTGGAAAGGTCTCCCTTTGTGCCGCTCAGTTGACCGGCGGCTGCTTGCTGTGTAGGTATGCAGGCTCCAATCTGACAGGCCTGAAACACACTTACCTTCGCAAATGTCTTTACCACATGCTAAGCGCTCCTGAAAAGCAGCCTGGGATTCTGGGATCAACGCAGCCAAGAACACTCTGTCCCATCTTCCATCTTCATAACGAAACGCTGACTGCCTGCTAAAAGATGCACAATTTATTTTAAATATATGAATAGGATGATTGTTTAAAAAGAGTTCCAGCTGGTTAAATTTAAGTTCCTGCAATAAAATTCTCCTCCAGCATTCTCTGGCTTCGGGCCTCGAAGGGCTACAGGCCCTCTGCTCTGAATCGTGAACTGCGATCTTGCGCGTTCAGGTTTTCCGGTAGTGGCTTTGCTGTTCTAAGTCAAGGCATCAGTGACTACCTTGGCCCCAAGAGGACTTCTTCCATTATTTGAGCAATCTGCTTCTAGACCATTCTTGCCAGTTAGGAAAAGTTTTATTCGGTAAAATATTTTCAGTGAACCACTGGACAAAACCAGGTGGCTGCTTTCCTTTGATCAGAGAAGTCCTCACTCCCTGTATGAGTCTGTTCTCACACTGCTGTAAAGAAATACCTGAGACCGGATAACTTGTAACGAAAAGAGGTTTCATTGGCTCATGGTTCTGCAGTCTGTGCCGGAAGCATGAGGTTGGCATCTGCTCAGCTTCCAGGAGGCCTCAGGAAACCTACAATCATGGCAGAAGGCGAAGGGAGAGCGAGTACCTCACACGGCCAGAGCAGAAGCGAGAGAGACAGCGGGGAGGTGCCACCCACTTTTAAATGAGCAGATCTCACGAGAATGCACTCACTATCACGAGAACAGCACCAAGAGGGAAATCCACCCCCATGATCCAACCACCTCCCACCAGGCCCCACCTCCAACACGGGATTACAATTCGACAGGAGATCTGGGGGGGACACGGATTCAAACCATATCTTTCCCCTTCTTCTTTGAATGTATTCGTTTCTTGACATCCACCTGCAAGGGGAGAATGGCCTTCAGGAGCTCGAAGCGGCCACAGGTGTCAAGTCGGGGCTTTCCCAGGCCTCCTTCAGCAGCTTCTCAGGTTCATTAACAAACGTGTCCTGGCCTCCAGGTCAGTCTCCATTAACGCCTCAAGGCTGCCTGGACTCTTCTCTGCCTCTGTTGCCCCTGCAAGGAAATATTCCCTCAGCTTCCAACATCCCCCTTTGTGCCAGGAGTCACCTGGGTCCTGTTAACACAAGGATGGACCAGGGAGGGTGCCCAGAGCTGACGTGGGGTAACAAAGGGCACTAGGACTGCATGTCAGAGAGATCTGGGTAAGAAGCAGGTAGGTACCACATCCTACTTCTAACCCAGAGGGATGGAGCCGAGTAGGGCGAAGGCACCAGAGTGACAGAGAGGGTGTGAGAGTGAATCATGGGTGGGCCCCGTTCCTTTCTGACAACCTGTGTTCAGAGAAGCGGGAGATGAATGGGATGGCTGGTTGTCTTCATGAAATTTAGGAGTTAGGTGGAGAAAGATGGTCAGGAGCAGAAATTTACACATGGTTTAAGAAAGGCTGCAATGGAAGGTTTTTGTATTTGTTTTTGTTTTGGGTTTTTTATTTCTGTTTTTTTGTTTTTTTGTTTTTTCTTTTGAGCCGGGATCTCACTCACTCTGTCATCCAGGCTGGAGTGCAGTAGTGCCATCATGGCTCACTGCAGCTTTGACCTCCCAGCCTCAAGTGATCCTCCCACCTCATCCTCCTGAGTAGCTGCGACTACAGGCATGTGCCACCACGCCTGGCTAATTTTTTTATTATTATTTGTAGAGATAAGGTCTCCTTATGTTGCCCACATTGGTCTCGAACTCCTGGGCTCGAGTCCTCCCGCCTCAGCCTTCCGAAGTGTTGGGATTACAGACAAGAGCCACTGCTCCTGGGATGGAAAATTTGTTAAGGGAGGAGGGGACAGGTGAGGAAAATTTGGTTGCAGTTCAGGTGAGAAGAGCCTTCACTGTAAAGCAAAGGAGAGTGGACTTAAGTATACAGGCAGTGGGGGAAAGGCGCGATGTTAGAAGTTTATTCGGACAGCAGCTTGTAGGATGTCTGGAGCCATGTACTCTGCTGTTCATGCTGTGATCACCCTGTTGAGCCTAAAAACATTGTATCAGCCAGGTTTCTGCTGAGTCCTACTGGATAACAAACTCCACAATCCCTGTGGCTTAGAGCAGCAATCATCTATATCTCACTCACAAATGTGCCTGCTGGCCAGAGCAGCTCTCCTTCAGGCCCTGGGTTGCATTTAGTTCTCTTCATGTGTCTCTCATTCTGAGGCCAGTGGCTACCTGCGGTATGTTCTTCCCATGGTGAAAAGCAGAAAGTGCAAGAGGGGTGGGTGGCAGCACTGACACTCTTCGGAACCGACATACTGTCACTCTGCCCACACTCCAATGGCCAAAGCACGTCATATAGCCAAACCCAACACCCATGGAGCAGAGAAATACATTCTGCCTACTCTAGTGGGAGACACTTTAGCGTCTTGCAGCAAAGGGCGTGCACATAAGATTGGAAATAGATTGAAAGGCAACAGTTCATAGAATTCCTTTCAGCCATGATGCTTGGGGGAAGCAAAGACCCATAGAGAGATGCCAGTAGGGATGCTTGCACGCCCCAGACCAGGCAGCTCCAGGAAGTTCCTTTTCATACCTTTCTCTGGAATGCACAAAATGTCTAGGGTTGTTATCCAATAAAAATGCAACTCCTTTCTATCCTCTACTTCACTGTAAAAGTAGCTAATATTTACTAAGCAGTTACCATGTGCCAGCCACTACTCCAGTAATTAGCATAAATCATCTCCTTTAACCTTCACAAGTCTATTAGGTGGTTACTATTCTTTCTTTCTTTTTTTTTTTTTTTTTTCTGAGACGGAGTCTTGCTCTGTCGCCAGGCTGGAGTGCAGTGGCGCCATCTCGGCACTCTGCAACCTCCGACTCCCTGGTTCAAGCGATTCTCCTGCCTCAGCTTTCCAAGTAGCTGGAATTACAGGCGCCTGCCACCACGCCCAGCTAATTTTTGTATTTTTAGTGGAGACAGGGTTTCACCATGTTGGCCAGGCTGGTCTCGATCTCCTGACCTCATGATCCGCCCGCCTCAGCCTTCCAAAGTGCTGGGATTACAGGTGTGAGCCACCACGCCCGGCCAGGTAGTTACTATTCTTATCCTCACTTTGCAAATGAGTGAAACCAAGGCAGAGACTCTAGATCACACAGCTAGTAAGAATGAGAACCGGATTCAGACCCAAGTAGCCTCGGTTGGAATTTCCTCTATGAACCGCCCATTTTCGTGGAGGAGGTTGGGGTACAGAGCTCCATCGGAACTCAGGACAAACACTTAGGGGTCTTAATTAGGGGAAATTAGGACTATTGTGCAGGTGCCTGGAACAGGAAGTAACCATGAGACTAGAGGAAGAGAAAGAGGTTGGGGGAAGGCAGTTTTTAAAAACAAAAATAAAGCAAAGGAACAGAAAGCTTTAAAAGCCCTTGAGGATTTCTCTGAAATACTGAACTATGGAGTTTCAAGAGCTGCTAATATCATTGCATTCCTACTTCAGCCTCTACCTGGCGAGGGACTTGCATTTCCTGTGGGTTCTGGGATGGTTTTTATCCCATTCCCGGCTCATCTCTCACGCGGACGAGCCCGCGTGTGGAGCCAGGTGTGGAGCCGGAGCACAGCTGGCTCTAATTTGAGGGGCCTTCTGCCTTTTAAGATGACCTCACTCCATTCCCTTGACTTTTTAATGTGCAATTCATGCCACTTTTCCAAAATTTGGGTAATGATTTATTGGCTTTCTTTCCTGCATTATCCTGTAGCGTAAGGGACTTTTGTTTGTTTAGGGGCTTAATAACTGTTTTTGATAGACGGTTTGTAAATGTGTCTTCTATAGAAGTGATCAAAAATAATACTTTATTTCCACCATCTGGCCATATTTCAGTCTTGGCCAAAGAATTTCTTTCCACCCTCCTGTGTCTCCTACATCTTGCTCTGAAAGGCCAATGTAGAATAAAGGACAGATGGCTAAGGGCCTTTGGTGTCAACAGACCAAGATTTGAAACTTGCTTCTGACCCTTAACAGCCGTATGACTTTGGGCAAAATAGGCAGACGGCACTACTCAGTCCTTTCCAGGAGCAGCAGCGAATCTCACTCTGAGAGGGGCACTCACCCACTCAGCCCTTGCTGGAAGAAGCAGCGTCAGGTTGTTGCTAGTGAGGGCGGCCATGTTCTATACTCCCCTGCCACCGCTGATTGGCCACAGCAGGAATCTGACCTCTGAGTGCCTGACATGAAAGGGGAGTGGGAACTGATTGGGCCAATCAGGTTCTCTCTCAGAAGTCTAAACTGAGGAAAAGGAGTGAGTCACACAGTAGAGGGGTTATCAGGTCCTGGGGTCAGGGTCCAGCCCATGCTGAAGTCCGAGGGAAGTGGGTGGATGGACAGAAAGAAGACTTGGAGGGCCGTAGGCAGGTGAATATGGTTTTATTCAGCAGCCACTCTCTTACACAGCTGACTCAAACTAGCTCTTTTACACTGTCTGCCATGTCTTGGCTGCTTAGTCCTGCAGCTCCCATGCACACCTGTGTGGCCAGCTCTCCACTGCCTTCAGGGTCAGCAGCTTCTCTTTCTCTCTCTGGGCATGAGCAAGCCGAGCTATGTCCTGGCTCCCTCCTGCCCATCTGCAAGACGAAGAGCTTTGGCTGTCTCTCTATCTCTTTCTCTGGAAGCCAGCACACCTGTACAAGAGCCATGTCCAGCCATGCTGAGCCAAGCTGAGCCTCAAGCTTGAGCCTCATCCCTGTACAGCATTAGCAGGGCAATTATACCTTCTGCAGACAATAGTGGCTCAGAGCCAAGTATGAACTTAAACAGGTTATGTAATAAGCGGAGGTGTGTGCCTGCACGCCAAACTCACTGAGACATGCGGGCCTGGATATCCACCTTGCCCTATTCCTTGACGAAAGCACATCCATGTACCTTACAGGGGTAGACCAGGGTCCAGGCCCTGGTGCGTAGCTGGGCTCAGTAGGTAGTGATGGAGTTGTTTCACTGCAAAGATTCTTAGAGTCTTAACAATTTCCTAGGTCTCCATCACTAGAAACTTCCCCTTGCAGCTTCCTGAATGTGTTCCACACCCCAACATGCCCTGCTTCCATTTTTTTTTTTTTTTTTTTTAAGACAGAGTCTCGTCTGTTGCCCAGGCTGGAGTGCAGTGGTGCATTCTTGGCTCACTGCAACCTCTGCCTCCTGGGTTCAAGTGATTCTGCTGCCTCAGCCTCCCGAGTAGCTGGGATTACAGGCATGTGCCACCACGCCTGGCTAATTTTTGTATTTTTAGTAGAGACGGGGTTTCGCCATGTTGGCAAGGCTGGTCTTAAACTCCTGACCTCAGGTGATCTGCCTACCTTGGCCTCCCAGAGTGCTAGAATTACAGGCGTGAGCCACCACGCCAGGCCCCTACTGTCATTTTTGAGGTCCTCCCTATGCCCCCTTCAAACTCAGCATCCTGGTGTGCTGAACAATGTGGCCCTCCCCCGCACTGGCTTCCAGGTCTCCCTGGGCAACCCCCAAATTCAAAAACATGCTCTGCTGAACAGAGGGTTCCCCATTTCTACCTTTTGGAAGCACCAAAGAGCTTCCAGAGGCACTGCCGCCCTGCTTTTCTTTCTCACTTCCCCACAAGCGCCCACGAGGGGAGGAGAGCTATATAAAGATGTGTTTCCAGTCAGGCGCGGTGGCTCACGTCTGTAATCCCAGTACTTTGGGAGGCCAAGACGGGTGGATCACAAGGTTAAGAGATCGAGACCATCCTGGCCAATATGGTGGAACCCCGCCTCTACTAAAAATACAAAAATTAGCTGGGTGTGGTGGCACACACCTGTAGTCCCAGCTACCCAGGAGGCTGAGGCAGGAGAATCACTTGAACCCGGGAGGCGGAGGTTGTAGTGAGCTGAGATTGAGCCACTGCACTCCAGCCTGGTGACAGCGAGACCCCATCTCAAAAAAATAAATAAAAATAAATTTTAAAAAAAGGTGTAGTTCCCTGGTGATATGAAATGGGTGGCCTCCTTCATCCCCCTCCCCATCCCAGGCACAAGTGGCTACAGTTACCTGTTTTCTTTTACTTCTTTTGTGGTAAAATATACATAAAATTTACCATCGTAACCCTTTTATTTATTCTTTTTTTTTTTGACGGAGTCTTGCTCTATCGCCAGGCTGGAGTGCAGTGGTGAGATCACAGCTCACTGCAACCTCCGCCTCCCAGGTTCAAGTGATTCTCCTCCCTCAGCCTCCCAAGTAGTTGGGACTACAGGTGCCTGCCAGCACGCCAGGCTAATTTTTGTATTTTTAGTAGAGACAAGGTTTCACCGTGTTGGCCAGGCTGGTCTCGAACTCCTGACCTGAAGTGATCCACTCATCGGCCTCCCCAAATGCTGGGATTACAGATGTGAGCGCTTAACCATTTAAATTGTACACCTGGCCCTTAACCATTTTAAATTGTACAGTTCAGTGGCATTAGATATATTCATAATGTTGTGTAACCAGCACCACCATCCACCTCTATAACTCTTTAATATTGTAAAACTGAAACTCTATGTCTACTAAATAGTAAGTCCCCATTCTCCCCATCCCTCAACCTCTGGCAACACCATTCTACTTTCTATGATTTTGACACTGTAATTTCTTCAGATAAATGGAATCACAGAGGATTTGCCTTGTTTTGTTGTTGTTTTAGAGACAGGCCTTCACTCTGTTGCCCAGGCTGGAGTGCAATGGCACAATCATAGCTCGCTGCAGCCTTGACCTCCTGGGCTCAAGCAATCTTCTCACTTCAGCCTCCCAGTAACTAGGGCTACAGGCACCCACCACCATGCCTGGCTAAATTAATTGTCCTTTAGTGACTGTCTTATTTCATTTAGCATATGTCCTCAAAGTTCATCCATGTTGTAACATGTGCCAGAATTTCCTTCCTTTTGTAGACGGACCAGTGTTTCCTTTTATGTGTAATCACAATTTGCTTATTTATTCATCCATCAATGGACAACTGAGTTGCTTCCATGTTTTAGCTGTTGTGAATAATGCTGCTCTGAGCACAGGTGTACAAATATCTCTTCAAGACCCTGTTTTCAATTCGAGTATACACCCAGAAGTGATGATAATTGTCTTTTTAATTTTTTGAGGACCCTCCATAATATCTTCCACACTGGATGCACCATTTTCTTTTTTTTTTTTTTTTTGAGATGAAGTCTCGATCTGTCGCCCAGGCTGGAGTGCAATGGCACGATCTCGGCTCACTGCAACCTCCACCTCCCGGCTTCAAGTGATTCTCCTGCCTCAGCCTCCCGAGTAGATGGGATTACAGGCACCCACCACCACTCCCAGCGAAATTTTTTTTTGTATTTTTAGTAGAGACGGGGTTTCACCATGTTGGCCAGGCTGGTCTCAAACTCCTGACCTCAGGTGATCCACCCGCCTCAGCCTCCCAAAGTGCTGGGATTACAGGCATGAGCCACCATCTTTTTTATTTTTTACCTTTCTCCCTAGACTACTTAGCAGAATGTACCATTTTACATCCCCACCAACAACACACAAGTGTTCCAATTTCTCCACATCCTCACCAACACTTGTTATTTTCTGAGTTTTTTTTTAATGGTAGCCATACTAATGAATGTGAGGTGATATTTCATGGTAGTTTTGATTTGCATTTCTCTTTTCATTATCTGACACATTTAGTAAAATAGCACAAAATAGCCACTTACAAAATGCCCCAGAAGCCAGAGGACCTGGGGGTTTATGGATCACTCAAATAGACCCCTACCAGAGCCAAAAGAGTCTGCTGCAGAGCCCTGCCCTGCAGGTGGCTACTAGGACGGGGGATGTAGTCTAATGAGTGTCAGCACAGTGCCCAGATACTGGACGCTGATCAGTACCGATGCTGGAGTAGCCACTAGGCAGAGCATGTGGCAAATGAGGAAACAAAGAAAGGACTTCTTATTGAGATGAACAAAAAGCACCCTTGTTGATCCAGGGGCTGAGCGGGCACATGTATTTGTTAGGAGAAAATAAGATGACCCTGAAAGAGTCACCCCAGCTGTAACAAACACCGACGTCACCCTCTCAGCATGGCCTTCAATGCCTTGGACACCAAAGCAACATGAATGTGATGTCACCGAGTGGATGACACTTGTGGGGTTGTGAAGAATCCCCAGAACAATGGTTCCAAGGTAAGGGTTACAGAATGTGTCACTGTGCTCCTTGGCACGAACTCTCAGAACAACTGAGATACAAAGGCTGCCAAGAAAGAGAGGCCAGGCACGGTAGCTCACACCTATAATCCCAGCACTTTGGGAGGCTGAGGCAGGTGGATAACCTGAGGTCAGGAGTTCAAGACCAGCTTGACCAACATGGTGAAACCCCGTCTCTACTAAAAATACAAAATTAGCCAGATGTGGTGGCAGGTGCCTATAATCCCAGCTACTCAGGAGGCTGAGGCAGGAGAATTGCTTGAACCCAGGAGGCTGAGGTTGCAGTGAGCTAGATCACACCACTGCACTCCAGCCTAGGCGACAAGAGCAAAACTCCCTCTCAAAAAAAAAAAAAAAAAAAAAGGCTGTCAAGGAAGAGAGTCTGGTCCAAGGATCAGAATCATACATTCCTTCCCCTTCAACAGAAGTGTGCTTTTCACTTATTCATTCAAGCATGTTCAAGGACTGTGACATTTCCATGCTGAACTTGACATTTCCAATCCAACGTTTACGAAGGGCGCTCTGGGTCTCTTGTGATAATCAGTGTGATATCTGGGGCATGAGGGAATCAGTAAATGCCATCCTCAAATGTGCCACTTTGGCATAAGAATTATTTTGTGCCAAAGTCATTTGAGTTCCTGAAATCCCTTGTCTGCCTAAAAGCAGAAGCTCCCAAAAGAACTCAATTGCCATAAATCCCCTCCCCAGGAGTACCTCTAACAGACACTGGCACAAACTATCACATCTCACATTTATTCTCCTAAGGGCTCACTTACATTTCCAAAATGTCATTTGCTTTTCCCTAAATGCCCCTTCCCTCCCTCTCTTTCGCCTACTAAGTTGGATATAGTATCTAGACTCCAACTTCTACCCCTTTGAGTTACTCATCTCCGAATGCTCCCATGTGCATGCATGATACACATGCTAATAAACTTTTTTTTTCTGCCTATTAATCTGTCTTCCATTAGTCTAATTTACAGAGCCCCAGCCAGAGAACCTGGAAGAGTAGAAAAAAAAGATTTATTTTCCTTCCCTACAGGCACAAAACGTTATCTGTTCACCAACCAATTTCCTCTTCTTCCCAGGCATTGCAGGACTTCATTTCCCAGCCTCCTTTGCAGTTAAGTGTGGCCATATTATGGAGTTCCAGCCAATAGAACATGAGCAGAAGCAACCCGTGCCACTTCCCAGCACATGAAAAGTTTGTGTGTGTGTGTGTGTGTGTGTGTTCATTCCTCCATGTTCTTCACCCTCAGACAGCTTGATGTGAACAAGCATGGTGACCCTGGAAGCAACATGCTGAAGATAGCAGAGCCATAAGATGGCAGGATCCTGGGTCCAAGAATCAGTGCTGAGAGCCAGCCAACTGGCCACAGTATGCACTTTGGACTCCCTATCATGTATAAGCAGGATATATTTTGAGGTTTATTTGTTACAGAAGCTAACATTTCCTTAAAGCCCTTTAGAAGATATGTTTAACCACTACTAGAAAATGTAATTCTGGCCAGACATAGTGACTCACACCTGTAATCCCAGCACTTTGGGAGGCAGAGGCAGGTGAATCACTTGAGCCTAGGAGTTCAAGACCAGCCTGGACAACATGGTAAAAACCCCATCTCTACATAAAATACAAAAATTAGCTGGGTATGGTGGCATGTGTCTGTGGTTCCAGCTACTCAGTAGGCTGAGGTGGGAGGATTGCTTGAGCCTGGGAGGTGGAGGTTGCCGAGATGGCGCCACTGCACTCCAGCCCTGGGCGACAGAGAGAGAACCTGTCTCCAAAAAAAAAAAAAAAAAAAAAAAAAAAGCAATTCTGTTCTAAACCTTCGAAACTTAGATGTATTTGTGTTGTGGTAAATATTTGTTCCTTTTCTTTTTTTGAGATGGAGTCTCACCTTGTCACCCAGGCTGTAGTGCGGTGGTGCAATCTCGGCTCACTGCAACTTCCACCTCCCGAGTTCAAGTGATTCTGCTGACTCAGCCTTCCAAATAGCTAGAATTACAGGCACCCACCACCACACCCAGCTAATTTTTGTATTTTTAGTAGAGACGGAATTTCACCATATTGGCCAGGCTGGTCTCGAACTCCTGACCTCAGGTGATCCACCCACCTTGGCCTCCCAAAGTGCTGGGATTACAGGCGTGAGCCACTGCGCCTGGCCCTATTTCTTTTCTTAAAGCTGCCCAGACTAACTTGATTTTGCCAAATGCTGAAAATTAACATATACTGCTAAGTGCATGGAGAAGAACAGTAAACTGCTTCACCTTCTTGGCATACAAAGGAATCACATCTCTGAATGTCCAATCACATGTCTACAAGCTCCTATTACCAGGAAAGTCAGTACTTCCATCCATCTTGAGTCCTCCCCACACCAGGCAGGTAGGTTCTGCTGCCATCTTTGCCTCTGCTGCTGCCCCCCAGTGTCACTGCTGAAAACTCGTCCCGCAGTCTGCAGGACACCTGTGGACCACTGCGGTGATGCCCCTGCTGTTCATACCTCAATGGTAGCCCTCGTTTGGGTTCCCAAACCTCAGTTTCCTTAGGTCACCTTCGCAGACTTGAGAGTCTCCCCAAACCTCCATACTAGCAGGGTGGGTGAGCCCTGGAACTCCCAGCCTCAGCTCACATTGTGCCAGGAGTGGTGCAGCCCTTTCAGCCAGGAGACCTTGGCCAGAGCCCTCCCACAAATCTCCTGACTTAAGATCTTGACCTGGAAGAGACAAATGGGGTCTTCATTCTTCCCTTCCAGGAGACTAGTTTGCTTCTGCCAGAACCCAGCTCACCAGGGAGCCAGCACCTGCTAAGCCGGTTTGACACCAACTCCCACCTGGAAATGGGAGCTGATTCCCCTTCCCTTGTAAAACGAAGAGGCCATCCAGCGATTATGAGCAGAAACCAGATCTATGCCAAGATGTCCTTCTGTCCTTCTGTTTGTTCAGAAACACAGCTGGAAGCTTTATCTTCTCTATTAAAAACAATTATTGCAGATTACATTGAGTTGAGACGAGTAGATGATGAGCCCCTGGGAAGAAAACAACTTCCATTTGGTTACAAAAACACACAAGCAGACTGCTGAGAAGCTGATCCCCTCGTTTTGCTTGTAAAACATATTTTGTATTAGTTCATTCCTTTTTCAGAGTGTGTTAATTTGCATTTGCTCCTTTTTAGAATTTGGCTAATGACTTATGAATTTTTTAAAGACCAACTCTAAGGGAGTTTTCCCTTAAAAAAAAAAAACACAGCATTGTGCTATTTCAAGACCATCTCAAATGAATGAATAAATAAATAAACATAGCTTTAAATCCTCCAAACAACCACCCCAAAAAGAAGTTGTGGGCCCAGCATAACCAGTCTTCCCACACTAGCCACCTGTGCCCTCTTCCACCCGCCCTCATCCCCAAATGCTCTGGCCTGAGGGCAAACAAAACCGACAACTTGCCTTTTTCTCCATCAGGGTGGAATTCTGAAAAGAAATTTGACTGAAGACAAGACAGAGGGAAACAAGGTCCCTCTAAGTAGCATGAGACCAGATGGCTTTACAAAGTATGGTGTGAGACCCCTATGGGGCACACGCACTGCTCACCCCGGCTTAGCACCTCTTTCTCCCTGGAGGCCGCATCTGCTGGGATGCATTCCTGATTTTGAGCGTTCTCTACCCCACCCAAGTATTTCCAGAGTACTGGTTCCAGCAAAAACTCCCGTCAGAAGTCCGTGGCCAGTGGGTGGCCATGGGGTCAGCAGAGCCTCATGCCTCAAACCCACCCACCTCCCAGTACGTGATGAGAAGGAAGAGCCAGGCTGCCTGGAAGGACCTGTTCCCACTTCTCCATGCTGTCCCACTCTGGCCCGCTCTGCAGAAGGGCCATTTCCTCCCATGTGCTACTGATTAAGTTTATCAATTCTCTCTTCTTCCTACATTTTGTTTAGATTTATTACTTCCTTTTTCTCCATTTTCTTGGTTCATAGCTTAAAGGGAACAAAGTTCATTAGGTATCAGCTTGATTTATTGTTTCTCGTTTCTCCCTCTCTAATATAAGCACTGGGAGCCATAAATCTCCTCTAAGTACTGCATTGGCAGCATCCCAGAAGTCGAGATGTGTCACTTTCCTGGTTTTGTTCTTTAAATATTCTGCGGAGTCCTGAATGTCTTCCCTAATGAAAGGTTTATTTAAGAAAAGATCCGCTTTGCTGAATGCAATAAGAAACAGCTGAAAAAGACATACAACTAGAGGAAGAAAAAGGAAACAGATAAAATTTTCATTTGTCGATAATGCAGTCTTATAGCCCCGATAACCAAATGAAAAATTCTTAGAATTTTATTAAGAGTGAAATTAGATAAAGTGAATGGATACAAAAGAAACATTCACAAATCACTTCCTTTCCTCTATACCAACAATTAGAAAATAACAAAGGAGGGGAAAGACCCCCCCCCACACACACACAATAGCAACTGTAAAAATCAAACACCCTAGAAATAGGCTTAACAATAAATACGCAGAAACTCTGAAAACTACAGAATTTTACTGAGGGTTTTAAAGGAAGACAAAAGAAGTGTGCTCATGGTGAGAAGCCTCAATGTTGTAACAATGTCTTTTCTTTTTAAATGGATGTATACATTTAATGTGATGTTCCACCAAAATTTTAATGGAAATTTTTGGGAAACGAGCCCAAATAATTCTGAAGCTCATCTGGAGAAATAAAGAGACAATGAGACAATTTTCCCCACCTTTCCCACTGGGGAGGCGGCCAGAGCTGGAAGAGGAGGACTGGGGTGTTGGGGAGACAGACGGGGGCAGAGGACTGACTGGCCACCACCCCAGCCCTGTGGTCCTCGTTTTCGAAGTGGTCCTGGAGCAACTCCTGGTCAAGACTTTGGGGGCCTCCCACTGAGGAGGATGTGAGTCTATTTCACTCATTCACCAAATACTCACTGAGCCTCAGGCACGATTGTAGGAGCTAGGGCTGGGGCAGTGAAGAGGACAAAGTCCCTGCCCAGGGGGATCTTAGGTTCTGGTTGGGGAGGCCAATACAAGATTAGCAAATATGAAATTTCACATCAAGGATGCTGTGAGGAAAACTAAAGCAGAGTACGGGAACAGAGGGTGTGCCAGCTTAGCAGAGTGGGTAGGCAGGGGAACCACTCTTAGGAGACGGCAGAAGCCCCTTCGTGATGGGATGGGGGTGGTGGGATCATGCAGGTGAGGGCACCTTTAGAACTGGATCCATGGGAAGAAGTGGGAGGACCAGGTGGGGAGCAGCTGCACCCTAGACACATCACTGCCTCCTTCAGAATATCCCATAAGGTATGGCTCCACGTGGCTCCATGCAGTCCCACCTGATTCGTGAAATCCCTGCCCTGAGCCAAGTCCGGCAATTCGTCTCTCTAAGAATTTGAAATTCAGGCCGGGCATGGTGGCTCATACCTGTAATGCCAGCACTTTGAGAGGCTGAGGCAGGCAGATCACCTGAGGTCAGGAGTTCAAGACAAGCCTGGCCAACATGGTGAAACCCCGTCTCCACTAAAAATACAAAAATTAGCTGGGTGTGTTGGCACAGGCCTATAGTCCCAGCTACTCGGGAGGCCAAGGCAGGAGAATCGCTTGAACCCAGGAAGTTGAGGTTGCAGTGAGCTGAGATTGCACCACTGCACTCCAGCCTGGGCGACAAAGTGAGACTCTGTCTCAAAAAAAAAAAAAAAAAAAGAATTTGAAATTCGGACACAGGCCTGAGCAGAGTACTTGAGTAAACGGGGCACTGAGTGGTGGGGTAGGGGGCAGTTAGGCTCTGAGGGGGAATGGGTAGGCAGGACACCCTGGCCAGTTGAAGAATGGGGCAACTGAAGACAGGAACCAGTGTGCAGAGAGGAGCTGCAGCACGGGAGGGGCCGAGGAGAGAGAGACGAAGAGACAGAGCGAGACACCAAGAGAGACAGAGGAAGACAGAAACATAGACAGAGACAGACAGAGGGGGACAGAGAGACAGAGGGAGATAGAGACATAGAGACAGACAGACAGGGACAGAGAGACAGAGGGAGATAGAGACATAGAGACAGACAGACAGGGACAGAGAGATACAGGGAGACAGACAGAGTTGGAGACACACACACACACACACACACACACACACACACAAACCCACCCAGAGAGAGAGAAGCTACCCATTACTTTCTTAGGGCAAGTCAGTCGTGGGTTTCACAATAAATTCCACGAGAATCCATCTTTTATCAATTGGTCACTACATGACCAACTCACCAAGCTTTGTCAGTACACTGATTTTCCAGTCACCATTTTAGGGAATATGTTTTTTACATATTTAATATTATTCTTTACTATCTTACTGGCATTTTAAGAAATGTTTAAATTGTTGAGAATAAGAGGGTCAACTTAGCTTTTTTCTGATCACACTCTTTATATAATGATATTCCAAATTCGTAACATATTTGATATAAGAATCTTTCAGTTTATACTGATTTCTCTTGAATTCTTTTAAAAGTCATTTTCTGTTTTGCCAACATTTAGCGTTTTTAGAATTCTTTTTACCAGTTTCTCTGAATGACCAATTTGATGAATTTAGCAAATGGACAGCCAATTCATTGCTTCTCGCTATTTATAAAGTTGACAAGCAATTTATATTTTATGTAACGGTTTTAAAAGAATTTGAAAGCAGTTTTGATTTTGTCTTCAGATGGCATTTGAAGGAATGTTCAGTTCTGTCTCAGAGCTACAGAGAGAGGGAAGAAAACAGGAGAATCAGCACCCAGCACATTTGGGCTGCAGATTCCAGAAAGGGAGGCGGGGGCCGAGACAGGGAGAGGGTTTTGTTAGCTATGAAGAAAGAGGCAATGGATCTTGGGTCCTGGCCACATTCAGGAACAAATATGAAGGTTAGAGCAGATACACAAAGAAAGGGGAGTAGTTATGGGGTGAGACCTGCAGGAAGGCCCTGGAGGAAAGACAGAGACCCCAGGGTGACTTGGTCTGGGCAGCTTTCCTGTCTCAGGCTTGGCATCCTAGCAACAAGCCCTACGTGAATCATTCTTCCTTGCAATGGGAAAAAAGAAAGTAGAGCACAAGTAATTAAATATTTACCAAACCCCAGGCACATGTACAACTCAATTGTTTCTGCTTTTATCACCCTCTATAACAGTGTTATAGGCCAGGCATGGTGATTCATGCCTGTAATCCCAGCACACTTTGGGAGGCCGAGGCAGGTGGATCATTTGAGGTCAGGAGTTCGAGACCAGTCTGGCCAACATGGTGAAACCCTGTCTCTACTAAAAATACAAAAATTAGCTGCGCATGGTGGCGCATGCCTGTGGTCCCAGCTACTCGGGAGGCTGAGGCAGGAGAGTCACTTGAACCCGGGACGCAGAGGTTTCAGTGAGCCGAGATTGCACTCCAGCCTGGGAGACAGAGCAAGACTCCAACTCAAAAATAAAAATAAAATAAAATAAAATAAATAAAAGTTATATTGAAAATAATTGGGCATTGAGCTTTTCCCATGTTTAAAATTATTTTCTTAGGACAGTATTCCTGGAAATTAGTGGGTGAAAAAGTTAAAACATCAGCGTTCATGCCAAATGGCTTCCCCGTTTGGGGTAAAGGGATTTTACCAGTTGATCTCAGAAACATCTGAGAGAGCCCATTGGCCTATACTCTCGATGCCCACTGAGTGTTTGCTCCTTAAGAAAATCCTATGGTTGGCCGGGCGCAGTGGCTCACGCCTGTAATCCCAGCACTTTGGGAGGCCGAGGCGGGCGGATCATGAGATCAGGAGATTGAGACCATCCTGGCTAACACGGTGAAACTCTGTCTCTACTAAAAATACAAAAAATTAGCCAGGCGTGGTGGTGGGCGCCTGTAGTCCCAGCACTTTGGGAGGCTGAGGCGGGCGGATCACGAGGTCAGGTGATTGAGACCATCCTGGCTAACATGGTGAAACCCTGTCTCTACTAAAAATACAAAAAATTAGCCAGGCGTGGTGGCAGGTGCCTGTAGTCGCAGCAACCCAGGAGGCTGAGGCAGGAGAATGGTGTGAACCTGGGAGGTGGAGCTTGCAGTGGGCCACGATCGTGCCACTGCACTCCAGCCTGGGCAACAGAGCGAGACTCCATCTCAAGAAAAACAAAAAGAAAGAAAGAAAATCCTATGGTTTAGTGATCTATAGCTGAGAACTATGGAGGATAGTTTTCATTTCGCTCTTGAAACACATATCAAGCCCTACTGCCAACACAGTCTTTCCTGTCACACATCTCACTGATTCCAACTCAGAGAGGGAGCTATGTCTTCTGGCAGCATTATTGCATTTGAGTCTCTTCTCTTTGAAATCCAATCTCCAACCGCTAAACCTGGAGATCAACATCAGAAAAAAAAAAAGGCAGTGACTATCATAATTGTATGCAGTTAACATTCTCAGGAAGTAGACTGA
Organism: Hylobates moloch; assembly: GCF_009828535.3. Lineage (NCBI taxonomy): Eukaryota > Metazoa > Chordata > Mammalia > Primates > Hylobatidae > Hylobates > Hylobates moloch. Next base: position 9,903,774 of record NW_026652276.1, read on the forward strand.
TCGGAAAAGGAGCTCCTATCGTGGAAGGAAATAATCATGGGAGAAGCCCGGAGTATATTTTCTTTCTTTTTTTTTTTTTTTATTTTGTAACAGAGTCTAGCTCTGTCACCCAGGCTGGAGTGCAATGGTGCAATCTCAGCTCACTGCAATCTCTGCCTCCTGGGATCAATCAATTCTCCTGCCTCAGCCTCCCAAGTAGCTGGGATTACAGGTGCCCACCACCACATCTGGCTAATTTTTGTACTTTTAGTAAAGACGAGGTTTTCCCATGTTGGCCAGGCTGGTCTCAAACTCCTGACTTCAGGTGATCCGCCTGCCCCGGCCTCCCAAAGTGCTGAGATTACAGATGTGAGCCACCACGCCTGGCCAGCCCAGAGTATATTTTCTAAAGTGGGAAACCTGGAAGGAGAATTACAACAAAATCCTTATGCACATTGATTTTTAAAGTGACAAGAGTGGATGGGAGACCTTTGAGTCACCTCCCATCTCTTGATTCTACTGTCTCTCATCTGCACCAAAGAGGAACAGGTGTGTATGTCAGTTAAGGGGTTGGTGGTGGCCTGAGTGGGGTCAAGAGGGTGGGGCAGGGCAGGGCCCTGTGTGGATCCTGATGTCTTGGTACAAGTGACTGTCCTCAGCCAACAAAGGACAAGTTCAGAAACTAAGTCTCAGTCTAAAAAGCCACATTGTTTTCTGCTTTGAAATGCTCTTAATTTAATAATCTAATTGAAAGACAGGGCAGGGCATGGGGGCTCACACCTGTAATCCCAGCACTTTGGGAAGCTGAGGCAGGAAGATCACTGGAGCCCAGGAGTTCAAGACCAGCCTGGGCAACATAGTGAGACCCCCGTCTCTACACAAAAAATACAAACAAATTAGCCAAGTGTGATGGCACATGCTATGGTCCCAGCTATTCGGGAGGCTGAGGTGGGAAGATCACTTGAGTCTGGAACATCAAGGTGGCAGTGAGCTGTGATTACACCACTGCACTCTAGCCTCTAGCCTTGGCAACAGAGCAAAACCTTGTCTCAAAAAAAAAAAAAAAAAGTATGTCAGTGCATATGAGTGTGTGCATATTCCAGTCGTGCACCTGCTTGCACCTGTGAGCACAGGGCCTTAAGTTACAAATTCAGCACTCTCACTCAGTTACAAAAACACCCTCACACTCATTGCCCCTCTCAGCAGAAGAAAATGCTCTAAGAAAGCTTTTGCCTTCACGCTGGTACAGAGTGAGAAAGCACTGTCAACATCTGGGTGGAAAACCCCAACATTCCCCAGCCTGGAGCAGGTCTCTGCTGGAATCCTGAGAACAGGCTTTGTTCCTGTGTCTGGCTGGCTGCCCAAACACTGACACTCTACTATTCTAAAATCCTCAGCTATAACGAGGCTCTGGGTGACCAGCAGGAGTGCTCTCAGAGTTTGAGATCCCAAAAAGGGGGCAATAAGGTCTCTTTGCAGGGCCCAGGCCTGAGCCCCCAGGATCCCCAGGGCCTCCAGACCTTTAGAGAGGGCTCTCTGCTCATCCAGTCCAGGCTTCTCCTCCACTCTGATAGGGGAGGGCTCCTTCCCACCTCCTGGAGGTCCTGTTGCCTCCTGGTCTCATCTGCCCTCTGGCAGTCCTGGAGGAAAAGCCAGGAGCAGCAGGTGGAGAGGCCGAGTGCCTCCACAGAAAACTGCAGTCGGCCAGGCGCGGTGGCTCATGCCTATAATCCCAGCACTTTGGAAGGCCAAGGCGGGTGGATCACCTGAGATCAGGAGTTCAAGGCCAGCCTGACCCAACATGGTGAAACCCCATCTCTACCAAAAATACAAAAGTTAGCCGGGCATGGTGGTGGGCGCCTGTAGTCCCAGCTATTCAGAAGGCTGAGGCAGGAGAATCGCTTGAACCCGGGAGGCAGAGGTTGCAGTGAGCCAAGATAACACCACTGCACTCCAGCTTGGGCAACAAGAGCAAGACTCTGTCTCAAAAAAACAAACAAACAAACAAAGAAAAAAACTGCAGTTATAGCAGGAAGCACCAGGAGCTGGGAGTTTATTCCTTGAACCCAGGCAGCTCAGAGGAAGTCCGGCTCTCCAGAAGGAAGGAATTCAATGTCCGTTCATTCTTTCATTCATTGAACACCTACTGTGTGCTAGATACTCTGGTAGGTGCTTGTGTAACCGTAAACACAAATTTTTTTTAAAAAAATGTAAAATTGGCTGAGCGCAGTAGCTCAAGCCTGTAATCCCAGCACTTTGGGAGGCTGAGGCAGGCAAATCACCTGAGGTCAGGAGTTCAAGACCAGCCTGGCCAACATGACGAAACCCTGTTTCTACTAAAAATACAAAAAATTAGCTGGGTGTGGTGACAGGTGCCTGTAATCCCAGCAACTAGGGAGTCTGAGGCAGGAGAATCACTTGAACCCGGGAGGCCGAGGTTGCAGTGAGTCAAGATCGCACCATTGTATTCTAGCCTGGGCAACAAGAGTGAAACTCTGTCTCGAAAAAAAAAAAAAAAATTAAAATTTTTCCTGATACCAAAAGTGAAAGAGAACTTTCCGCTAGAAAACGTGAAATTGACAAAGTTCGATGCTCACATCTGTAATTTCAGCATTTTGGGAGGCTGAACCAGATGGATCCCTTGATCCCAGGGGTTCAAGACCAGCCTGGGCATCAAGATGAAACGTCGTCGCTACAAAAATTAGCCTGGTTTGGTGACGCACACCTGTAGTCCCAGCTACTCAGGAGGCTGAAATTGGAGGACAGATCGAGCCTCAGAGGTTGAGGCTGCAGTGAGGCAAGATCGCACCACTGCACTCCAGCCTGGGCCACAGAGTGTGAGAGCTTGTCTCCAGAAAAAAAAAGAAAAGGCAGGCGCAGTGGCTCATGCCTGCAATCCCAGCACTTCGGGAGGCCGAAGCGGGTGGATCACAAGGTCAGGAGTTCGAGACCAGCCTGACCAACATGGTGAAACCCTGTCTCTACTAAAAATACAAAAATTAGCCGGGTGTGTTGGCACGTGCCTGTAATCCCAGCTACTCAGGAGGCTGAGGCAGGGGAATCGCTTGAACCCAGAAGATGGAGGTTGCAGTGAGCCGAGATTGCGCCATTGCACTCCAGCCTGGGTGACAGAGCGAGACTCTGTGTCAAAAAAAAAAGAAAAGAAAAGAAAGAAAACACGATTGGAATGCTTTCTCTGCCTCTTCGAGATGCATATAAATCTTTTTATTTTACTTTATTTTGAGATGGTGTATTGCTGTTGCCCAGGCTGGAGTGCAGTGGCATGATCTTGGCTCACTTCAAAGCGAATCTCGTGCCTCAGCCTCCCGAGTAGCTGGGATTACAGGTGCGCACCACCATGTCCAGCTAATTTTTTTGTATTTTTAGTAGAGCTGGGGTATGTCCATGTTGACCAAGCTGTTCTCAAATTCCTGGCCTCGAGTGATCTGCCTGCATTGGCCTCCCAATGTGCTGGGGTTACAGGCATGAGCCACAGTGCCCAGTCTTTGTAAATCTTTTAAAAAGCCAAATGTAGGACGGGCACAGTGTCTCATGCCTGTAATCCCAGCACTTTGGGAAGCTGAGGCAGGTAGAACACTTGAGGCCAGGAGTTTAAGACCAGCATGGGGGACATGGCAAAACCCCATCTCTACAAAAAATACAAAAGTGAGCTGGGCTGGTGGCATGTGCCTGTGGTCCCAGCTACTCAGGAAGCTGAGGCAGGAGGATCACTTGAACCCGGGAGGTGGAGGTGGCAGTGAGCCAAGATTGCACCACTATACTCCAGCCTGGGTGACAGATCTTGTCTCAAAAAAAAAAAAAAAAAAAGGCATTAAGGCATTCTTGGTGAAAGTTAGACTAGTTTGTTTTGTGACACTCTTGAACTCTCCTGTTTGTATTTGAGGGCCATACATCTAAGAGCCATAAATAGAAAGCTTCAGTGCCAGGTAATAAACTTTCAATCAGTGTGTCATTTAGTGACAGAGATGAGGGAATTTTCGTGAAAGTACGAGTGGGGATATTGTATTCCTATATAAATTATGATTGAGGCCAGGTTAATTTTTTCTAAGGTTACATATGGATGAGAGAAAGGGTGTTTGCATTTTTATGAGGTCATGGAAGGTCAAGGCTTACTAATGTCTCTGAATAAGTATCTTATGCATGGCATTTAACCCTCTCCCAGCTACCTCTTGGAGGAAAAACCAAACAGGTGGACAGCCACCCACAGCCTGCCATTCCTGTGTCAGAGCCCTTGCTGGAAAATCCACTCTCCCATGTGGAGGAAGGCCCATGAACTCGCTTCTCACGGCACAGAATGACTGATAGTCACCCTCCTGTCTCTTGGATGCTGGGTCAAACAGTGAGGAGTGCACATGCCTGTCTTCAAAGGATTAAAGGCACACTTCAAGTCCCACGCTCCAAGGCCCTGTTGTAGCACTAGATTAGCTCTATGAGAGTCTGCTGGCACTCCCTGATGCTTCCAATAAGGCTTTCCTCAAATCCCCAAGAACGTAGAGATGGAGAAAAGTCTGCCTTCCAAGAATGATCAAGAAGAGTCTGGAAAGGAAACTGCACAGCTATGTAAGCCCATCTGACAGACCCAGAATGGCTCCCAGACCTGGAAGGCTCTGCTAGGAGCTCCCCAGTGGAAGAGCCTATCTCAAAACAGATGGCGTCCTCCAGAAGAGTGCCGGGCATGGACGCACAAAACGAGCCCCCATGGGGCCTGCAAAGTCTTGTTGTGGGCAGCAGCTCTGCCATGGCCTCTAGCGTTCTTGCCCCCTGGGGAAGGTCACCGCTTTGAGAGATGGGTGTGTCTCCCGAGTAGACTGGATGCCACTGCCAGTTGATTCACCAAGTCTCCTTGTCCTTATCCCATCTTCCCCAAACAATCTTCCGTTTATGGTTTGCTTTTCCAAATATGGGTCAACCGCAGAGAAAACGATTCACAGATTGTGAGGCCAGGAGAGTTTTCTAATTCCTCTGGCAGCAACAATTTCTCACACACACAAAAAAGAACTAAATTGGCTTTCTTGGGTTGATACATCAGTCTCATAAGTTTAATGAACATGAATCTGTCCCAGAGAGGATGGGCCAGGTAGACCCACTCAGGGTTCTGCCTAACCCATGCCTGACCATCCACCAACCCCTACAGCAAAAACAGCAAGTTACCATTTGTGTATAAGTTTTTGTGTGGACAAATGTGTTCGGTTCTTTTGCATGTACATCTAGGGGTGAAATTGTTGGGTCAGATGGCAATTCTATGTTTAATATTTTGAGGGAGTGCCAGGCACTGTTTTCCAAAGTGGCTGCGCCATTTTACACTCCCACCAGTCGCACATGAGGGCCTCAGTTTTTCCTTGTCCTCACCAACACGTGTTACTCCTTGTCTTTTCATTATAACCATTCCCATTGTGAAGTGGTATCTCATGGCTTTGACTTGCATTGCCCTATTGGCTAATGATGTAGAGCATGTTTCCACGTGCTTATTAGACCTTTGTCTATCTATCTGCATATATGAAATATCCATTCAGATCCTTTGCCCATTTTTTAGGAGAAAAACATCCAAATTACTTACAAATAATTTTTATTTTTATTTATGTGTTTTATTTATTTATTTTTGAGATGGAATCTTGCTTTGTTGCCCAGGCTGGAGTGCAGTGGCACCATCTCAGCTCACTGCAGTCTCCGCCCCCACCCCGGATTCAAACAATTCTCCTGCCTCAGCCTCCTCAGTAGCTGGGATTACAGGCGCCCGCCACCATGCCTGGCTAATTTTTATATTTTCAGTAGAGACAGGGTTTTGCCATGTTGGCCAGGCTGGTCTCAAACTCCTGACCTCAGGCGATCCACTCACCTCGGCCTCCCAAAGTGCTGGAATTACAGGCATGAACCACCAAGCCTGGCCCACAAATTATTTTTAAAAACGACATAACATTGATACTAAAACATAAAACGCAAGACAAAAGATAAAGATCAATCTCACATGTCAGGATTGGTACAAACATTTTAAGTAAACCATTAGAATACAGAATTCAGTAGAACATTGAAAGTATTAGATAGAGAGTAGTTCAATTCCAAGAATAAACAGACTGTTCAACATGAAAAAATCCATTATTATAATTCCTAACATTAAAATAAAGGGAAAATGTCATATGATAATCTTTAGATGCTGAACAAGCAACTAACAAAATTTAACCTTCATTCCTGATAAAAAGCCATCTATTATTAACTATCACTAAAAGAATACTTTCCTAGCATGAGAAAAAGTATATATCTCAACCAAAAAGACTGTACCATGCTTAATGGAGATAAAGCATTCCCATTAGGATGAGAAGCAGGACAAAGAAATGAGAGATATAGGGCGGGGCGCGGTGGCTCACGCCTGTAATCCCAGCACTTTGGGAAGCCGAGGCTGGCGGATCACAAGGTCAGGAGACCGAGACCATCCTGGCTAACACAGTGAAACCCCGTCTCTACTAAAAATACAAAAAAATTAGCCGGGTGTGGTGGTCAGCGCCTGTAGTCCCAGCTACACGGGAAGCTGAGGCAGGAGAATGGCGTGAATCCAGGAGGCGGAGCTTGCAGTGAGCTGAGACCGCGCCACTGCACTCCAGCCTGGGTGACAGAGAGAGACTCCGTCTAAAACAAAAAAAAAGAAAATAAATAAGAGACATAAATATTAGAACAGAACAGGCAAAAGAGTGCATCAGTTACAGAAAATGCCAGCAAATTCTCAGAAATCTAAAAGAATCAATAGAAAAATGATTACTATTATTAAATAATACCTACATATGACCTCAAAAATTTAAGTAAGTGGCTAGGTCCAAATTGTGATGAAAAAAGTTTGGTACTTGGGAACAATCAGAACAGAGCAATGAAACATAAGAGAATACAGGAACAGGGCGCAGTGGCTCACACCTGTAATTCCAACATTTGGGAAGGCTAAAGCAGGCGGATCACCTGAGGTCAGGAATTTGAGACCAGCCCGTCTCTACTAAACTACAAACAAACAAAAAAAAAATTAGCTGGGCGTGGTGGCACACACCTGTAACCCCAGCACTCAGGAGGCTGAGGCAGGAGAATTGCTTTAACCCGGGAGGCAGGGGTTGCAGTGGGCTGAGATCACGCCACTGCACTCCAGCCTTGGTGACAGAGCCAGACTCCATTTCAAAAAATAAATAAATAAAAATAAAAAATAGGCCGGGCGGCCGGGCGCGGTGGCTCACGCTTGTAATCCCAGCACTTTGGGAGGCCGAGGCGGGCGGATCATAAGGTCAGGAGATCGAGACCACGGTGAAACCCCGTCTCTACTAAAAATACAAAAAAAAAAAAAAAATTAGCCGGGCGTGGTGGCAGTCGCCTGTAGTCCCAGCTACTCGGAGAGGCTGAGGCAGGAGAATAATTGCAGTACGGAGATCGCCTACAGCACTCACCTGGGGACAGGGAGATCCTCTCAAAAAAAAAAAAAGCTCATGCCTGTAACCCCAGCACTTTAAGAGGCTGAGGTGGGTGGATCACCTGAGGTCAGGAGTTTGAGACCAGCCTGGCCAACATGGTGAAACCTCATCTCTACTAAAAATACAAAAATTAGCTGGGTGTGGTGGTGGGCACCTGTAATCCCAGCTACTCAGGAGATTGAGGCAGGAGAATCACTTGAACCCAGGAGGCAGAGGTTGCAGTGAGCCGAGATTGCACCATTGCACTCCAGCCTGGGCAACAAGAGTGAAACTCCGTCTCAGAAAAAAATAAAAATAAACAAAAAATAAATTTAAAAAAAAGAGAATATAGGAACAGGTCAAATACACATGGGAATTGAGTATATGATAAAGGTGGCATTTTAAGCTAATATTATTCAATTAATGCTGTTAGGAAAATTGGCTAATTATTTAAAACAAGGTCTTTACCTCACCCCTTTTATAGATTTCTAGACAGATCAAATACTTAAATATTAAAAAGGAACATCTAACAGAAAAAAAAAGATGACTAAAAATTTTAAAAAGACATTTTCATTTATTATATCAAATCCAGGAAGCATAAAGAAAAATACAATGAGCTAAATGAGAATTTCACATTTATATACCACAAAAAAGAATAAAAGAAATGAAAACAAAAAATGTGTAAAAAAATTGACAAAAGGCCAGTTTCCTCAGTTCTCAAAAAGTTCCTATCAGGCAGGCACGGTGGTTCACGCCTGTAATCCCAGCACTTTGGGAGGCCAAATTGGGCAGATCACTTAAGGTCAGGAGTTGGAGACCAGCCTGCCCTACATGACAAAACCCCGTCTCTACTAAAAATACAAAACTGAGCTGGGCATGGTGGCAGGTGCCTGTAATCCCCAGCTACTCTGGAGGCTGAGGCAGGAGAATCGCTTGAACCTGGGAGGTGGAGGTTACAGTGAATCAAAAACATGTCATTGCACTCCAGCCTGGGCGACAGAGCAAGACTCTGTCTCAAAAAAAAAAGGTCCTATCAAAATGGGGAGAAAAAAAGGACAAACAATCCAATAGAATAATGGAGAAAAGGTATGAAAAATCAATTCACACAACTCACAGACAAAGAAGTATGGCCACTAAACATCAAGAGATGCTCAGTCTCACCCATAATTAAAGACAAATCAAAACGATGAGAAACAAGTTTTCACCTACAGAATAAGACTAACAAAAACTAAAACTTTGATAACAATGTTGGAGAAGGTTTAAAGAAACAGACACTTACACACTACGGTGGAAATAAATAAGGATTTGGCAATCCAGGAAATTCAATGTTTGACACTTGATTCAAGGATATACCTGTACAATACACTAAATCCATAAATAGGAGACTAGTTAGATCAATTATAGTATGTCCACACAGAGATATTATGTAATCATTTTTTAAAAATGAGGTAGATTCATATGTTGATATGAAAAAGTTGGTAAGTGACAAGCTGCAAAATAGTAGAAAAATAGTATGGTAGATCTACTCCAGTTAGTACTGAATCAGAAAAAGAAAGGACAAAGAAAGAGAGAAGAGATAGAAAAAGGAAGGAAGGGATGGAGGAAGGAGGGAAGGAAGGAAGGAAGAAGGAGGGAAGGAGGGAGGGAAAAGGAAGGAAAGAGGAAGAAAAGAAAAGGAAGGAAGGAAGGCCTAAAGGAAGGGAGGGAGGGAGGGGAAGGGGGGAGGGGGGAAGGGAGGACAGAAGGAAGAAAAAAGGAAGCAGGAAGGGTGGAAAGAAAGGAGGGAGGGAGGGACGGAGGGAGGAGGGAGGGAAGAAGGAAGGAACTGTGAACAGTGTCGTTGTGCAGTGTGGCTGCACCAGTGACTTTGAGCTTACATTAAATCTTCCATGTTGTGTATGTATCCCTCTCTGAATAAATGTTACTTGGAGGTGCGGGCACTAAAGGATGGAGAGAAAAAAACTTCTTTTAAAAATATCCAAGACATTCTTTGAGGAGTAGCAAATTTCTGGGTGTTAAACTGGTGTTTATGCCAAAGTCTAGATGGCGACTGTGATCTTATTATATAGTCATAGTCTACTGATGTTCTGTGATGGAAAGGGGAAGAGGAAGGGAGAGGGAGAAGGATAAATACAAATTAAACACACATACATTTAAGTGTATAATGAAAAAAGAAATTTTCAAAAAAAAAATTGATCAAACCCACACTCAAGGAAAAACGAAAAAGCCTAGGGTTACATGGTTTTTATCCTATTTCTACTGATTATTAGGTTAAGACTCAGAGTAAATCACTTTTTCTTTTTTCTTTTTTTTTTCTTTGAGATAAAGTTTTGCTCTTGTTGCCCAGGCTGGAGGGCAATGGCATGATCTCGGCTCACTGCAACCTCTGCCTCCTGGGTTCAAGCGATTCTCCTGCCTCAGCCTCCGGAGTAGCTGGGATTACAGGTGCCTGCCGCCACACCCGGCTAATTTTTTAAAAAATATTTTTAGTAGAGACGGAGTTTTACCATGTTGGCCAGGCTGGTCTCAAACTCCTGACCTTCAGGTGATCCACTGGCCTCAGCCTCCCAAAGTGTTGGGATTACAGGCATGAGCCACCACACCCGGCCCACTTGTTCTTATTATGTTTGGATTTCCAATTTGTAACAGTGTAGAGACTATATATTATATTATTCATTTCAAAGGAGTAAGTGGGAAGATATATAAGGAACAATTTGTGTTTCCTGGGGAAAACCAGCTTCAGTCAATAGAAGAAATACCAATTCCAATATTGTGACTTTCGAAATAGAAAAAGAACACTGAACATCGATGACAATATTTTAGAAGAATTTTAAGTTTTATCTCTCATGAGGACAGCAATCTGTTCTTACCCTATTCAAAATCTTCAGTGCTGTTCATATTTAATCTTAAAGAGTCACAGGACATAGTAACAAATGAGTTAGTTAATTATAATGTGAACTGCTCAGATATATTGTTTATCCAAACAGTACCACCCCTAAGGGAAAGTTTGTTTGTCTGTCTGAGACGTAGTCTCGCTCTCATCGCCCAGGCTAGGGTACAGTGGCACCATCTCAGTTCACTGCAATTTCTGCCTCCTGGGTTCTAGCAATTCTCCCGCCTCAGCCTCCCTAGTAGCTGGAATTACAGGCGTCTGCCACCACACCCAGCATTTCTGTATTTTAGTAGAGATGGGGTTTCACCATGTTGGCCAGGCTGGTCTCGAACTCTGGACCTTAAGTGATCCACTGGTCTCCACCTCCCAAAGGGCTAGGATTACAGGCATGAGCCACCGCGCCTGGCCAAAATTTGAATAAACAAAAGATCATGACAGCATAATAGAGACTTGTAATACTCAATCATTCAGAAGTAAACTTTCCTTTTTTTTTGTATCTTAGCTGTTTTATAAAATTAAAATCAGGCGAACAAACTATACTAAGATTCTAGTGATTTTCTCCACATGTATTATGGGATCAGTGCCTTGGCAATTTCTTGAAATTGAGAGCCCAACACAACCCAAAGGACACAATTGTAGATGCTGAGGAAAACGACTAAAAGAAAATGACAAAAAGAAATGAAAAGAGAACTCGGGAGGTTGAGGCAGGAGAATCGCTTGAACTCGGGAGGCAGAGATTGCAGTGAGCCAAGGTCTGCACCACTGCACTCCAGCTTGGGTGACAGAGCGCGACCCCATCTCAATGAAAAGAATAACGAAATGAAAAGAGAAAAACAGAATGGTCCACTCTTTTTGCCTATGGTCGAAGTTCTTAAAAATCTATTATATCTATGGATCAGTTTGATACTAGTTAAAAATTCGGACATTAGGGCAACGCCTCCTCAAATCCTGATTCAATACTGCTGGACTTCAAAAATAAGGTCCCCTAAAGTGATTCTCATGTGGGTGGCTCTCAGACAGCATTTTGAGAATAACTACTGTAATGATTAAACCTTGGGGAAAAATCTTGAAGAGTCATTTGCCTAATTTCTGGCCACTTTCTCATCAGGAGGAAAAAAAATGAAACCAGAAAGGACACTTCCATTATTATATTCTTGAATTTCTTAATCATTTCTGGGGTATCTTGTTCCTTGACTGATCTTTAGTTACAATTCCAAGGCAACATAAACACAGTCCTTTCTACTTTGCTATCTAGCATGTAGAATATCAAAAACAGAATTTGGCTTCTAACTTCACAACTCCTTTTCCCATTCTTTAATTGGGTTGTCTTTTTATTACTGAATTTAAAGAGTTCTTTACATATTCTAGATTCTGGTCCCTTATCAGATAAATAATTTTCAAATATTTTCTCCCATCAGTGGGTTGTCTTTGCCTCTGTTGTTGGTATCTTGTTGGTATCATGAATGCTTTTAATTTGATAAAGTCCAATTTACCTATTTTTTCTTTGGTTGCTTGTGCTTTTGGTATCATACCTAAGAAGCCACTCCCAAATCCAAGGTGGCAAACATTTACCTCTATGTTTTTTTTTTTCCTAAGAATTTGTTTTAGGCCAGGTGTGGTGGTTCATGCCTGTGATCCCAGCACTTTGGGAGGCCAAGGTGGATGGATCACCTAGGTCAGGAGTTTGAAACTGGCCTGGCCAACATGCTGAAACTCCGTCTCTACTAAAAATCCAAAAATTAGCTGGGCATCGTGGTGGGCACCTGTAATCCCAGCTACTCAGGAGGCTGAGGCAGGAGAATTGCTTGAACCGGGGAGGCAGAGGTTGCAGTGAGTCAAGATGGCACTATTGCACTCCAGCCTGGGTGACAGAGCAGGACGCTGTCTCAAAAAAAAAAAAGAATTTGTTTTAGCTTACATTTCAGTCTATGATAGCTCTTATAGTTAGCTCTTTGAGCTAATTTTTGTAGACGTACGAGGTAGGTATACAACTTTATTATTATGATTATATTTTGCATGTAGATATCCAGTTGTCCCAGTGCCATCTGTTGAAAAAAAACAATTCTTTCCCTCACTGTTTTGGAACCCTTATCAAAAATCAATGAACTGTCAATGCGAGGGTTGATTTCTGGGATCTTCCGTACTATTCCACTGATCTTTATGTCCAACCTTATGCCACTACCGCAATTTTGCTTACTGTTGCTTTTTAGTAAGTTTTGAAATCAGGAAGTGTGCGTCCTCCAACTATCTTCTTTTTCAGGATTGTTTTGGCTGTTTGTTTGATTGCTGTTGGTAACTCTGGAGACCTTGAGTTTCCACATGCATTTTAGGGGCAGCTTGTCAATTTCTGCAAAGAACCCAGCCAGAATTCTGACGGAGACTGCACTGAATCTGTAGATCAATTTGGGGAGTCTTTCCATTTTAATAATATTTAGGTATTTTGATCTATCAACATAAGGTGTCTTTCCATTTATTTAAATCTTTCAAATGTCCACAATATTTTATAGTTTTAAGAGCATACATTTTACACTTCTGTTTTTAAATTTATTCCTAGTCTTTTTATTTTTTATTTTTTTATTTTTTTGAGATGGAGTCTCACTCTGTCACCCAGGCTGGAGTGCAGTGGCACGATCTTGGCTCACTGCAACCTTTGTCTCCCAGGTTCAAGTGATTCTCCTGCCTCAGCCTCCCGAGTAGCTGGGATTACAGGCACCCACCACCACTCCCAGCTAATTTTTCTACTTTTAGTAGAGACAGGGTTTCACCATGCTGGCCAGGCTGGTCTTGGCATTTTATTTTTTCTTGCTATAAATGAAATAAATCACTTGCATAATTCCATTTTCAGATTTTAGATCACAGGTGTGTAGAAATACAATTGATTTTGTATATTGATCCTGCAACTTTGTATCCTGTAAACTTGCTGAACACATTTAGTAGTTTAAGAGTGTGCCTTGTGTTTTTAACACTATGTATATGGAGAAGAACTGTGAGGTTGGGAAAGCTTTCTCAACCACTTCATTCTGAAAGTTCAAGAAAATGAATTTTGTATAAAAAATGGGGAATACAAAGTACCAATGGGAAATCGCATCCAAAGTGTCTGTGAGAATAAAAGAAAATATAGAGCAGAATAACATCCATACAATGAGCAAAACTAGACTAACGATTTCAAATAAAGAAAAAAGAACTCAAAAGTATCAGAACTGGAAAGACCAAGAAATGAGATGACGGCAGCTGGGACAGATTTTGAAATAAAATGAAAAATGATTTCAGATATAAAGATTAAATTAGAAGACACATAAGTGATTCGAATGATGCTTCATGAGAAACAGAATGTGAAAAGGGAGAAATTTTTTTTTTTTTTTTGAGACGGAGTCTCACTCTGTCGCCCAGGCTGGAGTGCAGTGGCGCAATCTCAGCTCACTGCAAGCTCTGCCTCCCGGGTTCACGCCATTCTCCTGCCTCAGCCTCTCCGAGTAGCTGGGACTACAGGCGCCCACCACCACGCCTGGCTAATTTTTTTGTATTTTTAGTAGAGACGGGGTTTCACCGTGGTCTCGATCTCCTGACCTCGTGATCCGCCCGCCTCGGCCTCCCAAAGTGCTGGGATTACAAGCGTGAGCCACCGCGCCCGGCCCCAAGAAATTTTTTAAATAAAAAAGAAATGAACACACATAAGGAATTCAAGAAAAAAATGACAAATATTGGAAATGTCAAAGAAAATCCAACACACAGATAACAGGAGTCCCTGAAAATGACAATCAAAGCAAGAGAACAGGAAAAATAAATACTAAAAGCTATAATTTAAGGAAACTCTCCTGAAATTAAAAGAAAAGGAGAAAGAAAAAAAATTTTGATACCACATTGCATTACTCAGGATACATTCAGGAGAGAGAAACCACAAAATAATTTGAAAAAGGAATGTTTAATATAAAGAATTACTGCCAGGCACAGTGGCTCACGCCTGTAATCCCAGCACTTTGGGAGGCCGAGGCAGGTCGATCACCTGAGGTCAGGAGTTCGAGACCAGCCTGGCCAACATGGTGAAATCCCGTCTCTACTAAAAAAAATACAAAAATTAGCCAGGCATGGTGGTGCGCACCTATAATTCCAGCTACTTGGGAGGAGAATCACTTGAATCTGGGAGGCAGAGGCTACAGTGAGCCGAGACCACACCACTGCACTTCAGCCTGGGTGACAAAGTGAGACTTTGTCTCAAAAAAAAAGAAGAAAAGAACTGTATGATGAACTCATGAGGTATTTTGTCTATCATTCTATGTCTGTTATTTCTGGCCTCGAAACAATGACAAACCCAGTAACAGTGAGCATCCCTGGAGTCCACATGTGGTCATGAAATATCCTTTCCAACTGACAGGGCTGCATGAGAAAACATACAAAAGGAGATTGGAACATCTTCACATACATGATGGCACAGGAACCATCATTCTCTACTGGGCTTGTGTCAAAAGAGACAACCCAAAGAGGGCCGGGCTTGGTGGCTCATGCCTGTAATCCCAGCATGTCGGGAGGCTGAGGCAGGTGGATCACGTGAGGTCAGGAGTTTGAGACCAGCCTGGCTAACATGGTAAAACCCCATCTCTACCAAAATATATAAAAATTAGCCAGGCATGGTGGTGTGTGCCTGTAGTCCCAGCCACTTGGGAGGCTGAGGCAGAAGAATTGCTTGAACCCAGGAGGTGGAGGTTGCAGTGAGCTGAGATCTCACCACTGGACTCCAGCCTGGGTGACAGAGGAGACCCTGTCTCAAAAACAAAAACAAAAAAAAGCCAACCCAAAGAGGCTTCCATTGACCAAAGACAGGACAATTTGAGCTTTGACCACAGTAATAACTGCAGCAAATTGAAACCCATCAAATACACTTAAATACATGAGTTCATAATGATATTTACAAAAATGAATTAGTTGCCTCCAGAGGATGATAAGGAGCCAGTATATTATTTTGCAAGCTGGTAAATGTAGGGACAGAAGGAAGCATTTAACCTGCCTCTCCTATGTGAGCAGTACCACTGGGCAATCCCGTTGATGAAAGGAAGCATCTGTTTATGAAGAATTCCAGCAAATAAATGAAAAAAAATAATGGAACTAAAATATCATCATTTGGTAGTGGTGGTGGCTGCGGCTCTTTCCATTATCTTATGTAAAATGCTGGAGCCGTCTCACTAATGTTGCCGTCATCTGTCTAGCACCCGCAGTCTATTTTCTCGAAGTCTATTTACTTACAAATTGTGTGGAATGACAAAACTGAGAAGCAATAAAATCTGAATCACGACACAATGAAAAAAATGTATGTCACTATTTTGCAACTCCCAGTAAATTAATGGACCTAGGTATTGAGCATCGATAGTGTGAACACCACAAAAGGAAAAGCAGCTGGACATTATGCCTCCCCAATGAAGGAACACGTCACCACCCAGAGCCTCACCAAAGAGGTGCAAGCGGAGTCTGATCAAACTTCTAGATCCAGCTGACATGGGCAGGAAATACAGAGAAAGGAGCATAAGTGGGCATGAGTGGGCAGCCAGCAAAATACAGCAGAAACACCACAGTCAAATGGCCCAGGTTCTTCAACAGATAAGCTGAAAGGAAAAGAAAGCAATGAAAGGGAGAACCTATAGATTAACAGAGAGGTAAAAGATATATTTTCATTGGGAGGCTGAGGCGGACGGATCACCTGAGGTCAGGAGTTCGAGATCAGCCTGGCCAACGTAGCGAAACCCCATCTCTACTAAAAATGCAAAAATCAGCAGGGTGGGGTGGCAGGTGCCTGTAGTCCCAGCTACTGCAGAGGCTGAGGCAGAAGAATTGCTTGAACCCGGGAGGCGGAGGTTGCAGTGAGCCGAGATCGCGCCACTGAACTCCAACCTGGGTGACAGAGCAACACTCCTTCTCAAAAAAAAAAAAAAAAAAAAAAAGATATCTTTTCACCAAGGTAAGACTGAACCGGAGTATCTAGGGATGCCCACTTGGGTGATGAAACACAAGTAAGGGAGTGGTTACCATGTCAGCCAGGCAGTAGTTGCTTTTGCAGGGAGGCAGGAGGCTGTGATGGGGACAGAGAACTCTCTAGTTGTTGGGTTTGGGGTGTTTGCCTTGTAATATTTATAATACTACTTTCAGCTTTACATCTTCTGTATGTTTTTCTGTCTTTATTTTATTTTATAATAAATATAAATATATATAGATAGATAGATAGATAGATAGATACGGAGTCTCGCTTTGTTGCCCAGGCTGGAGTGCAATGGCGTGATCTTGGCTCACTGCAAGCTCCGCCTCCCGGGTTCACGCCATTCTCCTGCCTCAGCCTCCCGAGTAGCCAGGACTACTGGGGCCCGCCACCATGCCCGGCTAATTTTTTTTTTTGTATTTTTAGTAGAGACGGGGGTTTCACTGTGTTAGCGAGGATGGTCTCGATCTCCTGACCTCGTGATCCGCCCGCCTCGGCCTCCCAAAGTGCTGGGATTACAAGCGTGAGCCACTGCGCCCGGCCTTATTTTATAATAAAGATATTCTAAAAATAAGACATGTTTAAAAATGTATATATAAATTAATGTATACTTACACATGTCTATTAAAAGAAAATATGTCACATACCACAGTAATATGCATGGCATACTTTGAGTAACATTGACCTTTTCCTGTACCTGAGTATCATAGGACACTAGAAGTCACCTTGGCCCAGTTCTCTCTACAGAAACCTCTGTGCCCACCTGGAATGGAAGAACTTCGTGGTGGGGGTAGGGAAGAGTGTGGGAGGAAACTGATGTCTGCGCTGGACAGCTTGAGGATACAAGGCACAGCCAGTGGGCATGGGTAGGGACAGGGCTCCTGTATAAGTACATCCTAAGCCCTACCCAGCATATGCAGCTGCAACCCAGGAGGCTTCTTCAACCACAGCATTTCCTTGGCCAACCCCTAGGCCCCCTGCAGACCTGTACCAGGCCAGTAGAGACGGCTAGAGAAGCATGACCAGCTGAATGTTCTAAGGCATGTGGCAATCACAGCAGCACAGTGTCTTGGAGCCACAAACCCTAACGGTAGTGGGGACGTCCTGAGATATCTATCCAGCCATCATTCCCCTTATGTGAGAACTGCACCCCCATCCCAGTAGACTTGCCTGTACTACACAATCCTGCCCGTCCTGTCACAGCTGATTTGATCAGCAAGGGACATATGCTGGAGGTGGACACCTGTGGTTTGCCGTCCAACATCTATTTCCCCTCCATTCTGCTAAGAGTACCTCAAATTTCTTTTTGGAAGCCTCCCCTCTCTCATGTGGTCAGAGTGGGACAACCCCACCTCCAGTCTGAGATGAGAGTAAGCCAACAAATTACCCCTGCTGCCTGGAGTTCGTGGAGAGGTTGGGAGTCCAGACGTGTGCCAATCAGCGTATCTCCTTTGGTCTGTGATTGGTTGAGAGATGGGCACTTGACCCAGGCTGGTCCAATCACAGTGAAACTCAGGACTCCTCTAAGAAAGAATGAGAGTCCCTCCCTGCTCCCTCTCTTGTTCTGTGGGGTATGGAGTGAAGATGAAAGGTCTGGAATTGCCATAGCGAGTGTTGGGATCTTGAGGGAAGGGAGACCCTGAGGATAAAGCCAAAACTCAGAGGCAGGCAGAGCCACGGAAACTGCAGAGAAATGGAGCCAGTCTAGTCATTCCTCTGGATTTTATTACATGAACCAGTCTTCCTTCCCCTCCTTTTTTATTTAAAATTCAGCCAGTTTGCATTCGGTTTCTGCTCCTTGCAATTAGGTTATGTTAGGAATGTTATGGCTACAAGTAACAGAAAACCCAACTAATGATGATTTAAACAACATGAGTACAGTTTTTGCACAAACAAGAAATCCAAAAGACGATGCCCAGGACTGCTCACATAGCTTAGCAGTATCAATAAGGACGCTGCCACTTTCCATTCTTTCACCCTACCATCCTCAACATGTTGGCTTCTTGTCCCTATGGTTGTCACATCGTAATGTCATAGCTGCTGCAGCTCCAGAAATCACATCTGATATTAAGAAACCGAGACCTTTTCCAGGAGGCCACCAGTAGGAACACAGTGATGCCTCCTTTACCAGGACTGAATCACACAGTTGTATGGAGGCTGTGGAACCAAGTATCTGGCAAAAAAAAATAAAAAATAAGACTGTCTTAGACCATCACAGTCAGTCACCTGGGGTGGGGCACATTGGTTGGCACCTGAAACAAAACTGGAGTCTTCTTGACAAGAACGAAGGGGCAGGTGACTTTTAAGCAGGCAACCAGGACTGTCTGCCAATTAGATTTTCTCTCCCAAAAATGTGGAATTGGGACTCAAGGACACAAGTCAGTGGTGCAGTTAAATGCCTCTGACAAGCCCGAGGCTGGCGTCCCAGTGATGTCAGCCTCAGGCTTGGCAGCCTGTGTCTGGAGAAGCTGGGAAGGGATCTGCAGAGAGAGAGAGAAGAAGCAGATGGACAGGAAACTGAGAGGGGAGAGTAAATGGCCTCCGAGAGAATGCAAGAGGCAGCAACACTTCAGTTCTGAGGTCCACCACCCCAGTTACTGGTCCCGGCCCTAGGAGGACTGCCATACACTATGCCTAGGAGTATCATGGGACATGTCTGTATCCTCCAAATCCTCCTTTCCCCCGCCACTCTGCCACAACTCCTCCCTTACTTTTTTTTCTTACATTAGTTGTAGTGGGTCTTGTCAATGGCAACTAAAAGTGCTTTGAGGCCAGACACAGTGGCTCACACCTGTAATCCCAGCACTTTGGGAGGCCAAGGCGGGTGGATCACTTAAGGTCAGGAGTTCGAGACCAGCCTGGCCAACATGGTGAAACCCAGTCTCTACTACAAATACAAAAATTAGCTGGGCATGGTGGCAGATGCCTATAATCCCAGCAACTCAAGAGGCTTAGGCAGGAGGATCGCTTGAACCCAAGAGAATCACTTGAACCCAGAGGCGGAGGTTGCAGTGAGCCAAGATCGCGCCACTGCATTCCAGTCTGGGTAACAGAGTGAGACTCCATCACACACACACACACACACACACACACACACACACACACACACACACACACACAAAAGGCCAGGCGTGGTAGCTCATGCCTGTAATCTCAGCACTTTGGGAGGCCGAGGCGGGCAGATAACCTGAGGTCGGGAGTTCGAGACCAGCCTGACCAACATGGAGAAACCCTGTCTCTACTAAAAATACAAAATTAGCTGGGTGTGGTGGCACATGCCTGTAATCCCGGCTACTTGGGAGGCTGAGGCAGGAGAATCACTTGAACCCGGCGGAGGTTACAGTGAGCCAAGATCACACCATTACACTCCAGCCTGGGCAACAAGAGTGAAACTCCGTCTCAAAAAAAAAAAAAATAAGTACTTTGAATAAGACAATGATGTCCTGAGATGCAAGGAGATCTCCAGTATAGGTCCCAGAACTATGGGGAGACCACAGACCCTGACTCTGGCACCCTTGGGAGACAGGAACCCTGAAGCTCAGATCTCCCCCAGCAGGTCTGAGGAGCCATATTTTTCCTGGACAACAATCTAATGAAGATGACACCAGGCCACATGTGGCTTCAGCTCTGGTGCCTGGCCCCAGCCCCATCAGATCTAGCCAAGAGTCCTAGTTCAAGTCCCAGTTTCAGCACACTCAATTCAAGGCCTTCATGTGCAAATCCACTTGTCTGCTGCCCAGCCCCTTACACCAGTGTAATCAGATAGGGAACCCACAGGGCTGCCTGATTTTCAGCCAGGATACCAGGGTCACCTCACTTCCAGGGGTGTTCACTGTAAGTAACCATGGATTGCGGTACCGTTATTAGAATAATAGCAGCTAGCATTTATTTAGTACTTACTATGTGCTATGTACTATGCTGATATGGTCAAATTGTGTCCTCCTCCTAACCCCCCTACCTCAGAATGTAACCTTATTTGGAGATAGTCCTTACAGAGGTGATCAAGTAAAAGTGGGGTCATTAGGGTGGGCCCAGTGATGGGTGTCCAGTCTGATGGGTGTCCTTACAAAATGGGACAATTTGGACACGGAGGAAAGATGAAATGAAGATACAGGGGAAAACCATGTGAGCATAAAGACAGCCATCCACAGGCCAGCAAGAGGCCTCCAACAGATCCTTCCCTCCAGCTCTCACAAGGACCTGACCCTCACAACACCCTGATTTTTGACTTCTAATCTCCAGAACTGTGAGACGGTAAGGTTGTTATTTTAAGCCATCCATTCGGTGGTACAGTAAGTTCTCACTTATCATCAGTGCGTTCTTATAAACTGTGACTTTAAGTGAAACAACATATAACGAAACCAATTTTACCATAGGCTAACTAATACAAACAAGAGTTAAGTTCCTACGGCATATTTCTGGTCACAAAAGCATCAACAAACTTCAAAATAAAGACCCCAGGCACTTCTAATATTAAAAATAGAAATAGGCCAGGCACCTTGGCTCACGCTTGTAATCCCAGCACTTTGGGAGGCCAAGGCATGTGGATCACCTGAGGTCAGGAGTTCGAGACCAGCTTGACCAACACGGTGAAACCCCGTCTCTACTAAAAATACAAAATTAGGCCCAGTGCGATGGCTCACACCTGTAATCCTAGCACTTTGGGAGGCCGAGGCAGACAGACCACCTGAGGTCAGGAGTTCAAGACCAGCTTGGCCAACATGGTGAAATGTTGTGTCTACTAAAACTACAAAATTTAGCCAGGAGGACCGGGCACAGTGGCTCACGCCTGTAATCCCAACACTTTGGGAGGCCAAGGCAGGTGGATCACGAGGTCAGGAGATCGAGAACATCCTGGCTAACATGGTGAAACCCCGTCTCTACTAAAAATACAAAAAATTAGCTGGGTGTGGTGGCGGGCGCCTATAGTCCCAGCTACTTGGGAGGCTGAGGCAGAAGAATGGCGTGAACCTGGGAGGCGGAGCTTGCAGTGAGCCGAGATCACGACTTGGCATTCCAGCCTGGGTGACAGAGCAAGACTCCATCTCAAAAAAATAGAAAATAAAAAAATTAACCAGGAGTGGTGGCATGCACCTGTAGTCCCAGCTACTCAGGAGGCTGAGGCAGGAGAATCGCTTGAACCCAGGAGGTGGAGGTTGCAGTGAGCCAAGATCACGCCACTGCACTCCAGCCTGGGTGACAGAGCAAAACTCTGTCTCGAACAAAAAAAAAAAAAAAGAAAAGAAAAAGAAAAAAAAAATTAGCCGAACGTGGTGGTACACACCTGTAATCCCAGATACTCCGGAGGCTGAGGCAGGAGAATCGCTTGAACCCAGGAAGCGGAGGTTGCAGTGAGCCAAGATTGCACCACTGCACTCCAGCCTGGGCAACAAGAGAGAAACTCTGTCTCAAAAAATAAAATAAATGTGAGCCATACATATCTTTAAGAAAGATTAATAAAAACAAGTAAGACAATTTTCCGGTTTCTGGTGAATCAGTGAGTGATGGTGGTCCTAGTCACGGTGGGTTAAATCAAGGAATAAATGTCTGCGAAACAAACATTGGAAGGAGCACCATGCAGTTCAGAAACAAATAATCCTGAACACCGTGGGCTCACTGGGCCCTTTCCTACCGCATCTGTTATGGCAGTGCATCTCTATGATTATTGTAGATTTTATGAATTGTTTTTTTGAGACGGAGTCTCACTCTGTTGCCCAGGCTGAAGTGCAGTGCCATGATCTAGGCGCACTGCAACCTCCACCTCCTGGGTTCAAGTGATTCTCCTGCCTCAGCCTCCCCAGTAGCTGGGATTACAGACATGCACCACTACACCCAGATAATTATTGTTTTTACTATAGAGATGAGGTTTCACCGTGTTGGCCAGGCTGGTCTCAAACTCCTGGCCTCAACTGATCTACCCACCTCAGCCTCCCAAAGTGCTGGGATTCAGCCACTGTGCCCAGCCAATTTTATTAGTTTTTATTTTGCAATCGTTGCATCCTTTTACTTTCCAACCTGCTGATTATCGTTCAAGGTCTCAGGTGGCTGAAGCCTCTCGCAGCAGCTGAGGACACAGGGCGGGAACCAGCCCTGGACAAGATGCCGTTCCATTTCAGGGCCATTCACACACACCCACACTCACTCAGACTGGGGCCATGTAGACATGCCCATTCACAGCTTTTGGAGTGTGGGAGGAAAGTGGAGTACCCAAAGAAAACCCATGCAGACATGGGGAGGAATGGATGTTTCTCCCCCTCATCGACATTGTAACACAGTGACACAGAGTGAAGTGACGCTCCTCAAGGACCTGCATGCTTTGTTATGGCAGCCCTGGCAAACTAAGACATATGCTAAAGTACTTTCATTCATCATCTTATTTAATCTTTAGGATGAATCCTTATATCCTGCGGTACTATTATTATGCCCATTTAACAGATATGTGAACTGAGGTTCAGAGAGGTGAAGTAATTTGCCCAAGGTCACGTGGCACATAAATGGTAGAGCCCAGATTTGAACTGCTCTTGACCATTCTACCACCCTACCTTCCAAGACAGCGTCTGTCCAGCCAACCCAGAGTAAGCAAATTTTTCTCCTAGCCATGACCCTCCTAAAAAGTCCCCGAAGGAAGTCTGTGTCAGCCAGGCACAGTGGCTCATACCTGTAATCCTCACACTTTGGGAGGGTCGCTTGAGGCAAGGAGTTTGAGGCCTGCCTGGGCAACACAGTGAGACCCTGTCTCTTCCCTATCTTACAAACTTATCCAGGCCTGGTGGTGCACATAGTCCTAGCTACTCAAGAGGCTGAGGCAGGAGGATCGCTTGAGCCCAGGAGTTTGGGGTTACAATGAGCCACGATCACACCACTGCATTCCAGCCTGGGCAACAGAGCAGATAACTTGAGTCCAGGAGTCTGGGATTACAGTGAGCCATTATCACACCACTGCACTCCAGCCTGGGCAACAGAGCAAGACCCTGTCTCAAAAAAAAAAAAAATTAGGGAAAGGAAGTTTGTACAGAGGAGATATAGTGGGATAAAATGGAGATTTCTCTTCCCATCAGAGCCTTTACTCCACATAATGGGGAGCTGGGCAGGGCCCCGAGGAGGGCTCTCATTGCTGAGTGTGGCAGGCCACAGGGAGGGGACCCAAATGAGGCTGAGTCTGCATTGCACTGTGTCCAAAGTTGGGGTGCTTTGGTCACTGGTAAAAGACCCAATGCCGGCCAACTGAAGCAAGAGGAAGATTGGGAGGATCCTGGGGACTCCCAGAATTGATGGCTTGAAATTGAGCAAGAAGTGAGTATATCCTGGGCTAGGGTGGGGAAGCCTGGGCCACAGCCTAAGTCTAGGGACATGTGGCCACCAAGGTGGTGGCTCTGCATTAGATCTAAGCCCCACAAGAGCTTGTCGAGATGACTGAGCTCTGTGGCCTCCCTGCTCCATGGGGTGGGCCGAGGTGGGTCTGGCTCCTAAGTCTTCAGGCTTTTGCAGCTGGAATTACCCCCTGCAAGAATATATAGATAGAAGAGAGGTAATCCCTGCAGAGGAAAATGGGATAATGATAGAAAGGGGAGATGTGGGCCTCAGAGCCTGCGGCCACGGATGGTCACACAGACTCCAACAGGAAACCTGGGAGGAGTCCCATCTTTCCTACCTCAACAAGAGAGGAGCCCAGATAACAGCCAGACAGAAAGAAAAACCATCCCAGTGCACACCACAGCGCCGGTCCCCAACTCCAGCCCCAGGCCTTTCTTTTGGGGACAGGAAGCGAAGTACCCTAAGGCTCGTGCCACTTGGTTATACAGGAGAGGACAGGACAACCAACAGGCACGAGGTGGAGGCAGGAAGTGGCGACAGAGACTAAGTGAGATCGGCCTGGCTTTCTCCAAAAAGTGCCGCAACTCATGTGCAGAACTTTGACCAAATTTAGTGAGACATTCACTACCGATTAGTAACCAAAAAAATGTCCAGTGCCATCATCTACCACTGTCGGCCAATTCCATCTGCTTTCCCTGCCGCCCACACACACATACTTATCTGGACCACCAAGTATGGTCATGACTTGGGAAGGCACTTAGAGGAAGTTGGTGCCACCAGGAGACCAGCAGGCCACCTCTGGCAAGCCATGGCTCACCCATCCCGGCCAGCAAGCTCCCTTGCCAGAAGCACCCACAGGGCTGGCGCTCTCCTAGTCATATCTGCAGCTCCCAAACCTCCTGCTGGCTCAAGGACTGGTTTCTGGACCTGCCTGGGTTTCTGTGGCCAGCCAAGCCTTTCTGTGCAGATGCATCTCCTATTTCATCACTCCTGTGGAAGTAGAGGGGCACAGAGAGAACCAGGTTCACTCCTGCTCTGCCGCTTGCTGCCATGTGGCCTCAGGCAGGTTACTTAACATCTTTGAGCCGTTGGTGCCTGACACACAGTAATCATTCAACAAAGGCTGATTATGATTTCCTCACACCCAGAGAACACCTGGCACTGCTCGGCAAGAGAATAGGATCTGCTGCTGTTCAGCTTCTCGTAGAATTCACACCAAGCTCCTGCAATCTCAGCACTTTACTGTGGATGCCTTTGAGAATATGATGACTGCTGTGGATCCCCTGTAAAAATACATATAGGGCCAGGCGTGGTGGCTTATGCCTGTCATCCCAGCACTTTGGGAGGCCAAGGTGGGTGGATCACCGGAGGTCAGGAGTTCAAGACCAACCTGGCCAATGTGGTGAAACCCCATCTCTACTAAAAATACAAAAATTAGCCGGGAGTGGTGGCACACACTTGTAATCCCAGCTACTTGGGAGGCTGAGGCAGGAGAGTGGAACCTGGGAGGCGGTGGAGGTTGCAGTGAGTGGAGATCATGCCACTGCACTCCAGTCGGGGCAACAAGAGCGAAACTCTATTTCAAAAAAAACAAAAAAAAAACAAAAAAAAAAACATACAGGGCTGGGCACAGTGGCTCATACTTGTAATCCCAGCATTTTGGAAGGCCGAGACAGGCGGATCACTTGAGCTCAGGAATTCGAGATCCAGCCTGGGCAACATGGTGAAACCCCATGTCTACAAAAGATTAGCTGGGCATGGTGGTGCGCACCTATAGTCCCAGCTACTTGGGAGGCTGGGGTAGGAGGATCACTCTAGCCTGGGAGGTGGAGGTTGCAGTGAGCCGAGATTGTGCCACTGCACTCCAGCCTGGGCAACAGAGTGAGACCCTATCTCAAAAAAAAAAAAAAAAATATATATATATATATATATATATAGAAGTAACATTCTTGAAATGACAAGATGATAAGGACAGAAAAGAGATTGGTGATTGCTAGGGGCAGGGACAGGGAGGGGAGAGAGGAGTGGGTGTAAATATTAATATAAAAGGGTAGCATGAGGGATCTTTGGGGTGATACAACAGTTCTGTATCTTGATTGTGGTGGGAGTTACACAAATCTATACATGTGATAAAATTGCATAGAACTATACCCACACACATGCACATAAGTGTGTGTAAAACTCTCTAAGTCCAAATAAGGCCTGGATCATACCAATGTCAATTTCCTCGTTTACCTATTGTGCTTAAGTAATGTAGATGTTACCATTGGGGGTAACTGGTAGAAAGGCACACAGAGCCTTGCTACTATTTTTACAACTTCTTGTGAATCTATAATTATTTCAAGATTAAAAGTTTTTAAAATAAGCTATATAAGTGCATATTTATATATGCACAGTTCTGCATCTGACCCCAGGGGCTTCACATCTCCTTGAGGTTCCTCTGGCTTCCTAGGGTGAAAGGAGGCCCGAGGCTGCATTCTCAGGCCCTTCGCCCACCAGTCTACATTCCTGCATCACCACCCACGCCCTTTATATTCAGCTACCTCAGGTCCCTGATAAGATGGAGAACTAGACAGCTCCAAGAGAAAGGGTGGCATACAGGAAAGATGATTCAGCTGCTTTTCTGGAGGGCGGGGTGGACATTTGTGCATGCACACACACACTCTCACCATGTTCTGGGGGGTGGGCGTTTGCATGCACACACACACACACATACTCTCACCGTGCTCTGGTGGGTGGACATTTGCATGCACGCATGCACACACATACACACACACTCACCATGCTCTGGCAACAGCCTGGGACTCGTGTGGTGCTGCATGGACTAGAGAGCTGCCCTCTATCTAAGCACTCTTGGAGGTCTCCCCTCAGTCAGAATTCCTCCATGGCACTGGGACCACCAACCAGTCTTGACTTTCCCAAGTCTTTTTTTTTTTCTTTTTTTTTGAGACGGAGTCTTGCTCCATTGCCCAGGCTGGAGTGCAGTAGCACGATCTTGGCTCACTGCAACCTCTGCCTCCCGGGTTCAAGTGATTCTCCTGCCTCAGCATCCTGAGTAGCTGGGATTACAGACGCACGCCACCACGCCCAGCTAATTTTTGTATTTTTAATAGAGACGGGGTTTTGCTATGTTGGCCAGGCTGGTCTCGAACTCCTGACCTCAGGTGATCCGTCCGCTTTGGCCTCCCAAATTGCTGGGATTACAGGCATGAGCCACTGCGCCTGGCCCCAAGTCATCTTCTCATTCCTAGTCCACACCATAGACTTTCAGACAAGTAACTCCAATTTGGAGAGAAAATTAACCACCTTGTCTGTGTTCTAAATTCCTCCTGGGTCCACTGACGCCAACACCCCAGGACCCAGTCTCTGCCTTTGCCCAGAACATACCATGAAGCCTAAGGGTCCAGCGTCATTCCTTCAGCACTCTAATGTACTGCTGCCCTCTGCTGGTCATCTCAGGATAGTACTTAGAAATCAGTATTAGGCCGGGCGCGGTGGTTCAAGCCTGCAATCCCAGCACTTTGAAAGACCCAGGTGGGTGGATCACCTGAGGTCAGGAGCTGGAGACCAGCCTGGCCAACATGGTGAAGCCCTGTCTCTATTAAAAATACAAAAAATTAGCCGGGCGTGGTGGCGGGCACCTGTAATGCCAGCTACTTGGGATGCTGAGGCAGAATTGCTTGAACCCAGGAGGTGGAGGTTGCAGGGAGCCAAGATTGTGCCACTGCACTTCAGCCTGGGTGACACAGCAAGACTCTGTCTCGGAAAAAAAAAAAAAGGAAGAAAGAGAGACAGAGAGAGAGAGAGAGAGAGAAAGAAAGAAAGAAAGAAAGAAAGAAAGAAAGAAAGAAAGAAAGAAAGAAAGAAAGAAAGAAAGAAAAGGAAAGAAAGAAAGGAGAGAAAGAAAGAGACTGGGCCTCACAACAGGTGAGTGGCAGGTAAGTGAGCATTACTGCCTGAGCTCCACCTGCTGTCAGATCAGTGG
Organism: Hylobates moloch; assembly: GCF_009828535.3. NCBI lineage: Eukaryota > Metazoa > Chordata > Mammalia > Primates > Hylobatidae > Hylobates > Hylobates moloch. The sequence goes on from NW_026652276.1 coordinate 9,931,346, forward strand.
TGCGTTCGACTCTCATAGGAGTACAAACTCTGTTGTGAAACTATGCCTGTGAGGTTGTGTGCTCCTTATGAGAATCTAATGCCTGATGATCTGATGGAATAGTTTTATCCCAAATCACCACCTCCCACCCCGTCTGTGGAAAAATTGTTTTCCATGAAACCCAGTCCCTGGTGGCAAAAATCTTGGGGACCGCTGCCATAGACAATTCTTTTGGATAAACATAGAAATGGGCCCTTCTGGTCTTAAAGCTTGAAACTTACATTTGTTTTCTCTGAGTTCCTTCCTTAGGAAAGGACTAGTAGACCTCTCAAAAAGGATCAAAGAACTGAAACTCACCAAATCATGGCATCCAGACAGTGAGATGCCAGACCCCTGATTTTGTTTCCTTACCCCTCCCTAGGTCCTATTTTCCAATACATTGTTATATTTCTTCTCTGCTATGTAAACCCCCAAGTTTAGTCAGTCAGGGAGATGGGTTTGAGACTGATCTGCCATCTCCTCCACTGCAGCACCCAACTAAAGTCTTCTTCCTTGGCAATACTCGTCCTCTCTGTCACTGGCTTTCTGTGCTGCAAGCAGCAGACCTAGCCCGAACCCCTGGTGTTTCAGTAACAAACAAAAACAGTAACTGTAGATCAGTTGAGAGCAGAGACCGCTTTCTAGCTGTGCCACCTTGGGCAAGTCGTGTCACCTCTAACCTTCAGTTTCCTCATTGTAAAAGAGAGAGAATGATACATGCTTTCAAGGGTTACTGTGAGAACTGAAGGAAGTGATCCATGTAAAGCGTGAAGCATGATGCCCTAAACAGAAAAGGCATTCAATGTTAGTTGCTAGTGTGAGTGTGTGTGTACAGTTAAAGAAAAAACTCTTTCTCCACTCACAATACTTCTGACCCAAATGTGTGGGTTTTCTATGCCATAGCAATTTTCCAATTCTTGGTGGAAATCCCAGCTGGGTGTCTTACATCTTAATTTAATTTTGACACTACCTGGAGTTAACGCACCTCCTACAGGTTAAGGGTTCAGTCCTACAAAATTGACCCAACTTCAGATGTCAATCACAAGTAGTGGGTCCCCAGGTTATCCACACTCCTACATCTGACCTAGCTACAAACTGGGGGCTTCCATAACCCCCTCATTAGGTTTGATAATTTGATATAACAGCTCACCTGTGAGCTCAGAGAAACACTTTATTATTGCCAGTTTACTAGAAAGGAATTTTTTTTCTTTTAGAGACAGGGTCTTGCTCTATTGCCCGGGCTGATGTGAAGTGGCATGATCATAGCTCACTGCTGCCTTGAACTCCTGGGCTCCAGCGATCCTCCCACCTGAGCCTCCCACCCAGCAAGTAGCTGGGACTACAGGTGTGAACCACCACACCTGTAGGATATTATAAAGGATATACATGAACAGCCAGATGAAGAGGTACACAGGGAGAAGTATGGAGGGGTCCCCAAACAGCAGCTTTTGTCTCCGTGGAGCTGGGGTTTCTAGAGTCTGTACACTGTAGGGTTTCTAGAGCAAGGTTTCTCACCCTGGGCACTATTTCTATTTTGGAGCAGATTATTCTCTGATGTGGTGGCTGGCCTGTACACTGTAGGATGTTTAGCAGCATCCCTGGCCTCTACCCACTAGGTGCCAGTAGCAGACCTCTTCCCACCCACCCCATGGTGATAACCAAGTATGTCTCCAGATCTGATAAAGTACTAGCACCTGGAATATATAAAGAACTCTCAAAACTCAACAGTAAATAAACAACCCAATTAGAAAATGAACAAAAGACATGAAGACTCATTTCACCAAAGACGATACAGAGATGACAAATAGGGACATGAAAAGATATTCAACATCATTAGCCACTAGGGAAATGCACATTAAAACCTGAATGAGGTTTTGTGATAGGTACACACCTATCAGACGAGATGTGGTTCAGAGTGGTATGGCTGAAGACTACACACCTATCAAATGGCTAAAATCTAAAACAGTGATAACACCCAATGCTGGCAAGATGTGGAGAAACTGGATCATTCCTATACCGCTGATGGAAATGTAAGATGATAGTCACTCTGGAAAAGTTGGCAATTCTTACAAAACTAAACATACAACTACCATACGACCCAGCAGTTGCACTCCTGGGCAATTATGTCAGAGAAATGAAGACTGTGTTCACACCAAAACCTGCACACACGTTTATTGCAGCTTTATTAATAGCCTTAAACTGGAAACCATCCAGATGTTTAACAGGTGAATGGTTAAACACACTGTGGTACATCCATACTGTGGACTACTACTCGGCAATGAAAAGGAGTGAACTACTGATACACACGACCTGGATGAATCTCCAGGGAATTATGCTGAGTGAAAAAAGACAATTCCCAAAGGTGATATGTTGTATAATTCTATTTATATAATAATGTTGAAATGGAAAAGTCACAGAAACAGAGAACTGTTTTGTGGTTGCCAGGATTATGGAGGGAGTGCGGGCAGGAGGGAAGTGGGTGTAGCTATTAAAGAGCAACAAGAGGGAGCCTTGTGGTGATGGGAATGTTCAGTATCTTGACTGTGGTGGAAACACAAACCTATGCAGGCGGTAAGACTGCATAGAACTTAACACACATGCACACATACACAAATAAACCAGTATCCTCCTTGTCCTATGCTAGTTTTACAAAATGTTACCATTGAAACTGAACAAAGTATACAAGGGATCCCTGTGTGTTATTTCTTACTACTGCATATGAATCTTCAATTACCTCAATAAAAATTACCAATAAAAAAGTCTCTAAATATTGCCAAAGGTCCCCATGGCAAAACTATCCCTGGTTGAAAGCTATTCTTCTAGGCCAGGCATGGTGGCTTATACCTGTAATCCCAGCACTTTGGGAGGCTGAGGCAGGCAGATCATTTGAGATCAGGAGTTTAAGACCAGCCTGGCCAACAGGGTAGTCTCTGATAAAAACACAAAAATCAGCTGGGTATGGTGACGGGTGCCTGTAATCCCAGCTACTCGGGAGGCTGAAGCAGGAGACTTGCTTGAATCCAGGAGGCGGAGGTTGCAGTGAGCCGAGATCGCGCCACTACACTCCAGCCTGGGCAACACAGCAAGAGCACATCTCAAAAAAAAAAAAAAAAGAAAGAAAAGAAAAAAAGCTAGCTACTGTTCTAGAGAGTAAGCAGACTTTAACCCAGGTCAGGGAGGAGGCTGGCCCAGGGTGAGTAGTACTGCATCGAAGAAGACAGTGGTCCAGGAGTTCCAAGGGGTGCCCAGCAGGAGGGGAGTGAGCGGGGGCCTGGAAGAGCCAGGCCACTGCTGAGGAACTGCATTGCAGAGCTGACCAGCAGTGGATGTGAAACAAGGCTCTGCCCTCCCAAACATGCCAGAGGAAGGTAATAACCCTCAAAACGGCAGGCTGACATTTGGGTTACACATGTGGAAATGTTTATGTGAATCGAGATACTCTTCTCAGGGTTAGGAGAATGGCTGTACAAATTGACACATCCACATGATGGAATTAAAGAGGTAGCACCATTCTTATTGACATCAATTCTAGTTATCTCACGCAGTGTGATAAACTACTCCAAAACGTGTAGCGTAAAACAGCAGCAGCGTTTATTTTCCTAAACAATCTGCAATCCGGCGGAGGGGTGGCTGGGCAGGGGTCTTCTCTGCTGTGTTTGACATCAGCCTCTATGGCTGGGGCTGGAATCACCTGCAGGCCCACTCACTCCCACTTGGCACCTGTACTGTGAAGACTCCTTGGGCGTCTCTCCTCCCCAACCCAACTGGACACATGACTCAGCTCAGGGATCCCAAGTCATGTGTCCCAAGACAGGCAGACTAAGTGGATGCTGTAGCAACCTTTTCCAATCTAGCCTCAGATGTCACTCACCATCATGCTGCCACATTCCACTCAATAGAAGTGTGTCACAGAGACTGGCCCATATTCAAGGGGAGAGGAATCAGGCTCTACCTTTTACGGGAGGAGTATTAAAGAATTTTTAGACATATTTTAAAACTACTACAACCTGGAAAGATGGTTACAATATATTAAAAAGCAAATTACAGGCCAGGTGCGGTGGCTCACGTCTGTAATCCCAGCACTTTGGGAGGCCAAGGATGGTGGATCACCTGAGGCCAAGGAGGGTGGATCACCTGAACCCAAGAGGTGGAGGTTGCAGTGAGCCGAGATGGCACCACTGCACTCCACCCTGGGCAACAGAGACTCTGTCTCAAAAAGAAAAAAAAAAAAGCATGAAATTACAGAACACTATGAACAGCCTGGCAGAGCCAGTAGCCCCTTTGCTGGCCACCCTGCCCAGTCTTGAGCCCTAAACCTGGGCCTCGATCTCTGCCACCCCCAGCCTTCCAGAAGAGCCTCAACCTCAGGTCAGCAAACCCTGTGGGAGGGTGGCTTTGCCTGAGGCACACCCAGATAGAAGTCCCAGCTCCACCATAAAGTGACTCAGAACTTCTTTCCTCAGTAGGAAAATAGGAGTTATAGTAGCACCTATCTCAGCCATTGTGAGGATCCAGTGAGCTACCCATGCAGTGTTTAACCCAGCACCTAGTACACAGTAAGTGCTCACGTGCTGGCTACCCCAGCTGGGCAAGCCTAAGTTGGCACGACCAACTTAGGAGCCACGACCCTGAAGAACGTTTTTTGGCAATGATTAATGCAAGCCCAAAAAAGGAGCGTGACTCCAGCATCCAGGGCTCCTGGTGACTTCAGACTCCATCCCCTATCACAGCGGACCAGACTGTGCCTGCGACAGCTCCTGCAGGACATGCTTTATGGATTATGTGCTGAGCATCATGCGAGGCACTGCAGACATAGAGACTGTAGAGCACAGTCCCTCCCCTGAGGGAGCTCACACTCTAGTACAAAGGGGTCAGATGCCTTAACAGAGGAATGTAATGCAGGGTAACAGGTGCAAACAGAAAAAGTTGTGCAGTGCTGAAACACTGCAGAGTGGGAGTGATTACTCCTGGAAATGGGAGGTTGGAAAAGGTTTTCATGGATGAGTGTTTGCCAGGTGGATGAGGAAGGAAACCCAGGGAGGGTGGACAGTGTAGTCAAAAGTCAAGGGGTGTAGATGGGTACAGTGTTTTCTGGGAACCACAGCAGTTCAGTAACTGGAGAGCTCTCTTCTTGCTAGAACCATCAGTCGCAGTTCAGATTTAAAACTCATTTTGAATGGTCAGGAGCATATCAAGATCACTGCTTTTGTGGGAAGGCCTTGGTGTTTCTACTGGAATAACAATGTGGTCACTGGACTTAAATATGCGTATCTTATCACATTAGGGAAGCATCCTCTTTTTCTTAAATTGTCTAATTCGTGACAGGATTATAGGTCGAATTTTACAGAATTGTTTTCATCTACATAAACAAGGTTATTTTAAAAGAATAAACATCTTTGTTGGAGTTTGGTAACGGGTCTCAACTAGACACACTTTTGTAAATTGAATTTTCCGTTCCACTTTTTTTTTTTTTTTGGAGATAGGGTCTCACTCAGTCGCCCAGGCTGGAGTGCAGTGGCATGATCTCAGCTCACTGCAACCTCTGCCTCCCAGGGGTCAAGCGTTTCTCGTGCCTCAGCCTCTCGAATAGCTGGGACTACAGGCGTGTGCTACCACGCCCAACTGATTTTTGTATTTTTAGTAGAGACGGGGTTTCACCATGTTGGCCAGGCTGGTCTCAAACTCCTGACCTCAAGTGATCTGTCCACCTCAGCCTCCCAAAGTGTGGGGATTATAGGTGTGAGTCACCGCACCTGGCCTCCATTCCCTTATTTTTAACCTGGTCAGCTTATGATGAAAGAGAATCATTGGATCCTTTAATAACAAAAACTCACCCAGTAAACATGAGCAGTTTTAGAAGTACAACTTCCGTGGTTTTTACATTCATTTCTTGATTATTAGCCAGTTCTAGTATTTTATCTCTTTGAATAAATTATGATCATTCATCCTCCCAGGAAACTATTTTGTGTTCCAAAGTGATTGTGGGCAACGTATTTTTAAAATTGTAAGAGTTCTCTTTACTCATTGTCTTTTCTTAATTCGATTTGAAAGGTGTTTTTCATTACATCAGAATAATGTTTTTTTGTTTTGAGACGGAGTCTTGCTCCGTTGCCTAGGCTGGAGTGCAATGGCACGATCTCGGCTCACTACAACCTCCACCTCCCAGGTTCAAGCAATTCTCCTGCCTCAGTCTCCCAAGTAGCTGAGATTCCAGGCACCCACCACCACACCCAGCTAATTTTTGTATTTTTAGTAGAGACAGGGTTTCACCATGTTGGTCAGGCTGGTCTCCAATTCCTGACCTCAACTGATTCGCCTGCCTCTGCCTCCCAAAGTGCTGGGATTATGGGTGTGAGCCACCGTGCCAGCCTATATCAAATGAATTCTATTAGATTAATAATTTTGATTTGCCAATTAGTTTTTCTTCATTTAGCTTTATCATTTCCATCTACTTTTTCATTTTTTTAGAGACAGAATCTCACTTTGTCGCCCAGGCTGGAGTGCAGTGATGTGATCTCAACTGACTGCCACCTCAGCTTCCCAGGTTCAAGTGATTCTCATGCCTCTCAAGTAGCTAGGATTACAGGCGTACACCACCATGCCCGGCTAATTTTTGTATTTCTGGTAGAGATGGGGCTTTGCCATGTTGACCAGACTGGTCTCGAACTCCTAGCTTCCAGTGATCCACCTGCCTCGGCCTCACAAAGTTCTGGGATTACAGGCGTGAGCCATCCCACCCGGCCTACTTTTCTTAAGTTGTATATTTTTTAAACTTCTTTGGCTGCATCCCCAGCATATAATGTGTATGCAAAGAGTGTACTGGGCCAGGCACAGTGGCTCACACCTGTAATCCCAACACTTTGGGAAGCAAAGGTGGATCACTTGAACCCAGGAGTTTGAGACCAGCCCTGACAAGATAGCGAGGCCCCATCCCTGCAAAAAGTAAAAAAATTAGCACCAGGCATGGTGGCTCATGCCTGTAATCCCAGCACTTTGGGAGGCTGAGGTGGGCAGATCACCTGAGGTCGGGAGTTCGAGACCACCCTGACCAACACGGAGAAACCCCAACTCTACTAAAAATACAAAATTAGCCGGGAGTGGTGGCGCATGCCTGTAATCCCAGCTACTCAGGAGGCTGAGGCAGGATAATTGCTTGAACCCAGGAGGCAGAGGTGGCTGTGAGCCAAGATCGCACCACTGCACTCCAGCCTAGGCAATAAGAGCGAAACTCTGTTTCAAAAAAAAAATTAAAATTAAAAAAAAATTAAAAATCAGCTGGGTTTGGTAATGTATGCCTGTATTCTTAGTTTCTTGGGAGGCTGAGGTGGGAGGACTGCTTGAGCCTGGAAGGTCGAGGGGCTGCAGGGAGCTATGATCCCACCACTGCACTCCAGCCTGGGCAACAGAGCGAGATCCTGTCTCAAAAGATAAATAAAAATAAAAAGTGTACTGAATGAATAAATTTTCAAATGCTTGAGGTGGCAGAGGAGATGGAAAAAGGATGGGTTCAAACAATAATAAAATACATACACAGCTTGTTTTATTGTGTATCACTTTATTGCCTTTGCAGATACTGCACTCTACAAATTGAAGGTTTGTGGCAACCCTGAGTCAAGCAAGTCTGTCAGCACCATTTTCCCAATAGCATGTGCTCACTTCATGTCTGTGTCACATTTTGGTAATTCTTGCAATATTTTAAACTTTGTCATTATATCTGTTTTGGTGATCGTGATCTTTGATGTTACTATTGTAATTGCTTTGGGATGCCTGAACCACCCCACATAAGACTGCAAATTGAATCAATAAGTGCATGTTTGTTCTGATTGCTCCACCAACCAGCTGTTCCATCTCTCTCCCTCTCCTTGGGCCCCTCTATTCCCTGGGACACAATATTGAAACTAGGTCACTGAATAACCCTGCAGTGCTTCTACGTGTTCAAGCAAAAAGCATAGTCGCACAACTCTCACTTCAAATCAAAAACTAGAATGATTATCCGCTTAGTGAGGAAGCCAAGTTGAAAGCCGAGATAGGCCAAAGCTAGGCCTCTTGCACCAAACAGCCAAGTTGTGAATACAAAAGTTCCTGAAGTTAACTAGAAGTACTACTCCAGTAAACACGTAAGAAAGCAAAACAGTCTTATTGCTGATATGGAGAACGTTTCAGTGGGTCTGGATAGAAGATTAAACCAGTCACAACACTCCCTTAAGCCAAAGCCTAATCTAGGGCAAGGCCTTAACTCTCTAATTCTATTGAAGGCTGAGAGAAGTGAGGAAGCTGCAGAAGAAAAGTCTGAGACTAGCAGAGGTTTGGTTCACGAGGTTTAAGGAAAGAAGCAATCTCTGCAACAACAGACTTTCAGTGTAGATGAAACAGCCTTCTACTGGAAGACAACGCTACTTAGGACTTTCATCGCTAGAGAGAAGTCAACGCCTGGCTTCAAAGCTTCAAAAGACAGGCTGATTCTCCTGTTAGGGGCTAATGCAGCTGGTGACTTTAAGTTGAGGCCAGTGCTCATTCATCATTCTGAAAATCCTAGGGCTCTTAAGAATTACACAAAATCTCCTCTGCCTGTGCTCTGTGAATGAAACAACAAAGCCTGAATGACAGCACCATCTGTTTATAGCATGCTTTACTGAATATTTTAAGACTGCTGTTGAGAACTACTGCTCAGGAAAAGACTCCTTTCAAAATATTACTGGTCATTGACAATGCACCTGGCCATCCAAGAGCTCTGATGGAGATGTACAAGGAGATTAATGCTTTATTTATTTATTTATTGAGACAGTCTTGCTCTGTACCCCCAAGCTGGAGTGCAGTGGCACGATCTCAGCTCACTGCAACCTCCACTTCCCCGGTTCAAGTGATTCTTGTGCCTCAGCCTCCCAGGTAGTTGGGACTACAGATGCGCACCACCACACCAGCTAATTTTTTGTTTTAGTAGAGACAGGGTTTCACCATGTTGCCCAGACTGGTTTAGAACTCCTGAGCTCAGGCAATGCACCCACCTCAGCCTCCCAAAGTACTAGGATTACAGGCATGAGCCAAACCATGCCTAGCCAGATTAATGTTTTTATGCCTGCTAATACAACATCCATTCTGCAGCCCATGGGTCAAGGAGTAATTTGGACTTTCAAGTCTTATTATTAAGAAATATACTTCAAAGGCTACAGTTGCCATAGTGATTCCTCTGATTAATCTGGGCAAAGTAAACTGAAAGCCTTCTGGAGAGGATTCACCATTCTAGATGTCATTAAAAACATTCTTGATTCACAGGAGGAGATAAAAATATCAACATTAGGAGTTTGAAGGAAGCTGATTCCAACTCTCATGGATGACTTTGAACGGTTCAAGACTTTAGTGGAAGAAGTAAATGCAGATATGGTGGAAACGGCAAGAGAACTGGAAGTGGAGCCTGAAGATGTGATTGAATTACTGTAATCTCATGACAAAACTTTAGTGGATGAGGAGTGCTTCTTATGGATGAGCAAAGAAAGTGGTTTCTGGCCTGGCACAGTGGCTCACGTCTGTAATCCTAGCACTTTGGGAGACCGAGATGGGTGGATCACTTGAGGTCAGGAGTTTGAGACCAGCCTGGCCAACAGGGTGAAACCCCATCTCTATTAAAAATACAAAAATTAGCCAGGCATGGTAGTGGGTGCCTGTAATCCAGGCTACTCGAGAGGCTAAGGCAGGAGAATCGCTGGAACCCAGGAGGCAGAGGTTGCAGTGAGGTGAGATAGTGCCGTTGCACTCCAGCCTGGGTGACAACAGCAAAACTCCATCTCAAAAAAACAAACAAACAAACAAACAAAAAACAGTGGTTTCTTAAGATGGGATCTACTCCTGGTGAAGATGCTGTGAACACTGTTGAAATGACAGCAAAGGATTTAGAATATTATATAAACTTAGTTGATAAAGCAGCGGCACGGTTTGAGAAGACTCCAATTTTGAAGTAAGTTCTACCGTGGGTAAAATGCATCAAACAGCGTTACATGCTACAGAGAAATCTTTTGTGAAAGGAAGAGTCAATTAACGTGGCAAACTTCATCACTATCTGATTTTGAGAAATTGCCACAGTCATCCCTACCTTCAGCAACCACCACCGACTGGTCAGCAGCCATCAACATTGAGACGAGACCCTCTACCAGCAAAAAGATTACGACGTGCTGAAGGCTCAATCGTTAGCATTTTTTTGTATTTTTAGTTAAGGTATGTACTTTTTTTATATATATATAATGCTATTGCATACTTAATAGGCTACAGTATAGACACAGCTTTCATATGCACTGGGAAACCAAAAACTTCGTGTGACTTACTTTACAGCACTATTTGCTTTATTGTAGTGGTCTGGAACCAAATCCACAGTATCTCCAAGGTACGCCTGTAGAACGGTCAAGATATGGTGAATCAGATACGCGACACAGAGGAGTTAAGGAAGAACCCCCAGTTCTTGCTCAGGCAAATGGCTGTTACGAACTGAACTATCTCTCCCAAAACTCATTATGTTCAAGTCCTAACCCCCAATGTGACTGTATTTAGTGACAGGGCCTTTAAAGAGGCAATTAAGGTTAAATGAGATCCTAAGGGTGGGGCCCTAATCCAACAGGACCAATGTCCTCACAAAAGGAAGAGACACCAGATGTATGTGTGCAGAGCGAAGAGGCCGGGCCTGGCGCAGTGGCTCATGCCTATAATCCCAGCACTTTGGGAGGCCAAGGTGGGCAGATTGCTTGAGCAGAGGAGTTTGAGACCAGCCTGGGTAACATGGTGAAACCCCATCTCTACCAAAAATACAAAAAATTAGCCAGGCGTGGTGGCATGCACCTGTATTCCCAGCTACTTGAGAGGCTGAGGTGGAAGGAATTGCTTGAGCCCAGGAGGTTGACGGGGCAGTGAGCTGTCATTGTGCCACTGCACTCCAGCCTGGGTGACAGAGCAAGACCCCGTCTCACACACACACACACACACACACACAAAGAGAAAAGGACATGTGAGGACACAGCAAGAAGATGGCCATCTGCGAGCCAAAGAGAGGCCTCAGGAGAAATCAAACCTCCTGACACTGTGATCTTAGACTTCAAGCCTCTAGAACTGAAAGAAAAGAAAATTCTGTTGCTTGGGCCTAGTCTGTGGCATCCCGTTATGGTAGACTTAGCAAACTAATATATACTTGGTGAATGGTGGGCACCGATTACCGACTACAGGAGTGGACCTGGGAGATGGCAAGCAGAAATGTCCAGGTGGCTGCTGACTATTCATGTTGGCAGAACAAGCCAGAGGTAGAGATTTGGGCATTATAAATGAAAGTGGAACCATGGCAGTGAATCATAGAATTTCTGGAGACGTATAAAAGTAAAATGAGAAGGTCACAATGGAACCCTAGAAAACACCTCCAACTCCAAAGGAAGAGGCTCCCCTGAAGAAATGTTAAAATAGGCCAAGGAACACAGGAAAATCTGGAGAGACTGGAGCCATGAAAACTGAGAGAACATTTAAGGAAGTGGGCCCAACAGTGCCAAGTGTAACACAAAGATCAAGCCAGATAAAAACTGAGGAGGATAGTGTTGGAAATCAATGGTCCCCTCGACAAGAAAATGATCAGTGGCTGGGTAGCAGTAGAACGTCACGTGTCAGTGGAGAAGAGAGGGACAGAAAGGGTAGACAACTCTCAAGAAGCATGGTCGTTAAGGATGAAAAAGGCAGCGGCTGGAAAAGGACATCAGGTTTAGGGAGGGTCCCCTTAAGTGTAAAATTATTCATCACCTACATCCATTAGAGGAAAGGCTAAAGACACAGAAGTGAAAACTTTGGGGAGAAAAGGCAGGGTGGACTGAAAAACAGAAAATGAAATGGCACAGGGGGATGACTGATACTCACATGGAAGGAGAGACGTCTTTTTTTCCCAAGGAGGTAAGGATGGATGCAGATGAGTCTGTAGGTGCAAGATGAGAAACTGAGGGTTTCTGCTTTCACCAGGAAGAAAGGATAGTCATCCAGTGAACATGAGAGGGTGTGATAAGGTAAACTATTTTAAGAAAATAGTGAAACTTTTTTAATATTTCTTTTTTTTTTTTTTTTCAGCAAGTCAAACCAGAGAAAATGGTGAAACTTTTAAGTGACAGCTGACTCGAGACAGATGGCCCTATAGCTGAGGACCCAGGTAAGGTTAAATGATGAATGTGTAGCGGCACCACTCTGCAGCTGTGTGACTTCTCCAGAAGTTGTTCGAGGAGGAAAGAGAAGTCATTAGAGTAGCCCACAGTGGTGTCTGCTGGGGAAACACCGCAGACCAACGTAAGGATGGGCATAAACGACCTCAAGAAGAGCTGGGCTGCCTCCTGTCTCTGCATTCCCATCACTTCTTTCCTTGTTGGTTTTATCCTTAACCACGAAGAGCAGTTCTCACCCTTAATGTTGACTCAGCATTTCCTTTTGATAATAAATACTTGCTTAGCATCTATCTACCTTTACTGCCCAACGTCAAGTCATAGACAACCTACTTAACAGACGTAAGTTTAAAAGACCCACTTAATGCCCTAAGGGTAATATAAGCTAGATATAAAATGAAATTTACAATAAAACATGCATTTCCATCTGCAAATCCCAGGCATAACTGCAAGAAAACATGGAATGAAGCAATGAGATGCTCCTGGCTATGTGCAGAATCCCAGGAAGAAACAGGTACAATCACAGATTACCCAAGCCATGCTAGACTTGAAACTCAGATACCATGGGTAGTGTGATGGGTTCTTCAGAACCAACAAAAATCAACCAATTGCTGCATTTTCTAAAAAGTGAAGTCTCAGGCTGCCAGAAAAACAACTTTAGTACACAAACTGGAACACTTTGGTTTCAGGCAACACAGCACCTCAGAGGTGGAGAAAACAACAAACATGTACACATATCACCAGCAGTTTATCACTTGAGCTTGTTTGGCCACCACCCCATTTCCTGTGACTGAAGTGGGGAGAGGAGAATCCTACTATCAGTGATGACCATCTTGGATTAGGACCACAGGAACGGGCTGTACTGGGGGCTTTGACCACCTCCCTAATGTTACCCAAATAGGAACCATTACGCCTCTCATCTGAACAGAAAGAGCAAAAAGGGCTTCAGAAGGCAGAAAGCTCAGAGGTAAAGAAGGTGGCTCAAACCAGCCCACAGGCACTGCCATCGAGGTAATTCTCTTTAACACTGTGGTGTCTCCTTCCCTAAGATGTCTCACTGTTGATGAGGACATCTCTTTGGAATGTTCTATTTATCTATAAAACACTTCTGCACATTTTAGACCTGAGCCCAGCTGCCAGGGTGCCAGATAGAAAACTGCAGAGCTTGAAGGCCAAGCCTCCTACCAGAGTCCCAGTGGAGTAATGAACATCTGGCTGGGCCACTATTCCCACAATTCCTCTATCCCATACTCTCTGCTTCCTTATTAAGTGGCTGGGTGGGTTTGGCAAACAGAAATGAGGTGTGTGAAAAGTGAGATGGCTGCAGGGACTGGGCCCTGGCACATCGGGTTCCAGGTTGGGGCTCCATCTGCAGCAAGAGCGCCCCCACCGCAACCCCCTTCACTGCCTTCACCACCTCCAAAGGGGGCTGAGTCTTAGAGGTGGGCTTCGGCATGGCCACAAGAACATGGAAGGTGCAGGAGGTCACCATCCAGGAACACTGGATCATGGAGTGCAATGACAGCATCTTCCAGCTGCTCCAGGACTGGACCCAGCAGCAGCCACACAAGGTCATCCCCTTGGAAGTCCTGTGGAAGGAGGTGGCGCTCACCCTGCCAGGTAGTCGCTTTGATGGGATCCTGTATGACGCGTACCCACTGTAGGAGGAGACCTGGCACACACACCAGCTCAACTTCATCGAGAACCACACTTTTCACCTGCTGAAGCTGAAGGGGGTGTTGCCCTCACCTACTGCTACCTCACCTCCTACAGGCAGCTGATGAAGTCCAAGTACTCAGATGTCACCACCATCTGAGACGCAGGTGCCTGTGCTATTGGAGGCAGCCTTTCAGGGGAAGAACATCCTCAGGGCAGTGATAGCGTTGGTCTTGCAGACGATCATGTCGTCCCTGGTCACCAAGCCTTCAGCCCACCCAGACCTGGCCAAACAATCCTCTGCCACTCCTCCTCAGTGGCTGGGAACTCAGGCTCTGGCCTGTCACGGCTCCATGACTGATCCTGGCCGTGTCATTGGGCAGCTTTTCTGGCCTCTACAATGGGAACACTGCTGCTTCCTTGCCAGGTTCCTTGAGGGCAAAATCAACACTAACACTGGGCTTGCCCTTCCCTCCCTCAAAATAAGGGCAAGATGAACTCTCAGAGGAACAGCAGCAGGTAGAGGGGTAGCAAGGGTCAAGTGTGGACAGCAGACTCTAGATGAGAATGTAACAGAGCAGATGACAGGATGTGCAAGTCAGGAGATCTAAGAGTTCTCGTTCTGCCAGTTACCACCGGGACACTTCAAATCTTTGAGATTGTCTTCTCATATGCAAAGCGAGGATGGTTGAATACCCTTACCGGGTGGAAGGGACTGAATGACTTATTGTATGCAAACACACTTTGTAAAGCACTTTAGAGACAAGTTATTATTGTTGCCATCATTATTTTTAAGGAAGGTGAACCATGGAGAGGACCCTTAGGGCCTTGGGCCAATCAAATAAGGAATGGTCACAGACTTCATACAAGTCAAACCATGTTTCCTAGTCTACTTGCCAGTGGGAAAAACAAGAATGAAAGAAAACTTGCTGAGAGTGACTGTTTGAGTCTAGAAAGAATACCTGGGAAAACCTGTAAGGTTAAAAGGTGTTCAGCTTCTCTTAGGGTTTTATTTGTAGCAGAGATGGTATCTCACTATGTTGTGTGGACTGGCCTCAAACTCCCAGGTTCAAACGATCCTCCCACCTCAGCCTCCCAAAGTGTTGGGATTACAGGCATGAGTCACTGGGCCCAGCACTCTTAGGCTTTTTGAGAAATATACTTTCCCCAAAATTTCCCTAAGATTTGTTCCACCTAGTTATTACCCAAAAGGATTTGGCGGTAAAATCGGTGTGGGTACAGGCTTCCTCACCAAGGAACGCTTGGACACCTGAGTAATGAATTTCCAATGAGGATATGGGATGCAGGGAGTGCAACATTTATTTCATAACAGAACCCCTTTTCCACAGAGCATCTGACAGGGGGTTTCATGAAACATACTTTGGAAATTAAAGTGAACTCTCCACTTGGGCATAATGTTATGTGGGCACATGGATTGGCTTAAAAGGAAAACAAGAATACTTCAACATTTGATCAACAGTAGACAGTTGCTGGACATTTTAGAAAAAGGAAAAATCCATATTTTGACCATGACTAAATATGGGGAAACAGCATCACATTTTCCTGAACCACCCTAATCCCAGCCCCTCAAGATCTACCAGGTATGCAGCCCCAAACCCCAGTCACATACATTAAATCTACACTTTTTTTTTGTTGTTGTAAAATATGCTTTTTCCTCAATGAACTTTAATCAGTTCAGGACCTCCACCTCCCCTTACACACACACACACACACACACAGACACACACACACACAGACACACACACACACACACACACACATACACGCGCACGCCACCTTCCAACCAGGTGAAAAATCCCCGGCGATTAGTCTATAACAAATATTGACACGAGGGGGGACAAAAGCATGTTGAAATGTATTAGAATCAGAACCTGTACAAAAAAAAAAAATTAAAATATAACCTGAAACTGTTCAAGTTCAGAAGTCTAGTTAAGTCTTTTTCTCTTGCCAGGAGAATGCCATCATCAGAGGGCTCTGGGTCATCAGCCAAGGAGGGGTGAAAAGACAGAAGCAGCAACAGATCCTTCAGCAGACAGAGGGGCATCGGTGCCACCATCCCTACCCAGGTGCAGCCAGGAGGAGTTAAAGATCTCGGGAGAGCAAGCATTAGCCGGCAGTTCCAGTGGGCAACTGGGGCCTACACACCGAAAACAAGGCTGAGTAGTCAGAGGCAGCAGGAAGAGTGGCCAGGAGAGAACGCCAAGCCGGAAAGAACCATTTCTGCCACCCAGCAGACCCACAGCACCCTCTGTCTGTGCTCAGATACCAGAGGTTAGTCAACCCAGTGCTCCCAACTAATCGGAGATCGGAGCTGGGCTTAAGAGGCTGAAAACCCGTGGGTTTAGTAAACACAGCCCAGCATCACGTCCCTCCACAGCCTGAACTGGAGCTGCCAACAAGGGATGAGGCAGGAGAGGGAAAGCAGCGCATCTTGACGCCTGGCTAGAAATCGCTGCACCATCATGAGGATTGTGGTACGAGGGGCTGGAAAGGAGCGCCCCCTCCTCACAAGGGGAGGGGCCTCCTTCACAATCATCCCTGGGTGCTGGTTAAAGATGCCTCCGGCTTATAACCAGCCTGACAAAATGACATGGAGCAAAAGAAAAACTGGGAGGGAGACAAGCCCTTACACAGAGACAAGAAGCTGGGCAGTGTCTGACCCTGTTGGGATGGCATTGGTGGAGCCCCTGAGTCTGAAGGGAACAACTGGGGAGGGAGGGAGTGGGTGAGGGGGAGTAACAGTTTTTCTGGAACAGTACCAACAGGGTGGGGAGGCGCTGGTGAGGGGACGGGCAGGTCTGGAACTCACTGCAGGTAAAGAGGGGAGGAAATGGGCCCTTGGTATCCCCTCCCCACCTGACCCAGGCCTGGTGAGTGCCAGCTGCCCCAGCCGGCCCTAGTGGCGGCTGGAGACCAGACCTTTCACTTTGGACATCTTCTTGGTGGGCTGCCTCTGCTCAGCGTGAGGGGGACACTCCCGTTCAGCCAGCTGCTGCTCCATCTCCTGAGCCGAGGAGGATGCGGTGGCTTTGAGTGTCTTCTTGATGTTGGTAACCTGGTGGGGAGATATAGAATTGAAGTGCTCAGCCTGTATGTGCTCACCAAAACTTGCTCTCACTATGTCTTCACTTCAGACAGGAAGCTAAACTCCTCTGCAAGAAAACCTGAAATTCTCTTCAGAAATCCAAATGAGCAGAAACAAGCCTGGGCTACTCACAGCAGATTTGTGGAAATGAGTCAAGCAAAAACGTGGGACTAATGCTCTCCTGGTTGAAACAAATGGAAGGGGACCATTTGCCAAAGAGGCACAACACCAACAGTGAAACAAATCGTGATTAAAATGTCCTCAGAAAAAGAAAGAGGGACCCCAGAATTCTACACTCCGCTGTTATTCATTTATAAAACCACAAATATTTTCATAAAAACTTTGGGAATGCAGCTCCATGAACCTTCTTGAATAAACCAGTAGAGGATGAACTTCAGCCAACTAAGTGAGAAATGAAGAAAATGTAATAGAAGTACTAGCAAAATGCTATGACACTACCGTGTGCTGTATACCTTTCTTTCACTTAACAGTACAGACTCGAAAATAGTTAAGCAGCTCTTGAACATTTTACCACGTCAGAACAGATATCCTCTGTGACACGTGAATCCTATTCTATTAGCAAAGTTCTCCAGTTTTTTGAATTGGTTCCTAGTTTGGGTTTCAGTGCTACTCTGAACAGCCCTCTATGCTTACCTTTGCATACTTCTGTGAACATCTACGGAAGATACTCCTAGAAGTGAGCTTTCCAGATCAAAGTGGATTTACATTTTACATTTGAATCAGTACTGCTATATTGCCTGCTGAAAAGTGACTGTTCCAAACCTTTGCTCCTCAGTTCATTGAGAGGAAGAAACAGCAGGAAGAGGATGGTGGTGGTAGGGAAGAACTGTGCAGTCAAATAAGTAATAGCTTTTTTAGTCTTTTTTTTTTTTTTTTGGAGACAGAGTCTCACTCTGTTGTACAGGATGGAGTATAGTAGTGCAATCACAGCTCACTGCAGCCTCAACTGCCCAGGCTTACGTGATCCTCCCACCTCAGCCTCCTGAGCAGCTTGGACCACAGGCACTTGCCACCACGCCTGGCTAATTTTTAAAAACTTATTTGTAGAGACAAGGTTTCACTATGTTGTCCAGGCTGTTTTCAAACTCCCAGGGTCAACTGACCCTCCTACCTTGGCCTCCCAAAGTGCTGGGATTACAGGCATGAGCCACCACACCCAGCCAGTTTTCTACATAGTGAAAAGGAGTTGTCAGGGTCAAAAGTTCTGAACAGTCAGAATATTATGAGCTTGAGAGTAAGAGACAGTCCAAATGCAAAGACAAAACAATGCTATGAGGGTGAGACAAAAATTGGGTTCCTGGAGGACAGCCATCATCTGCAGAATCCACCTTAACTAGATCATAAGTTGTTTTTTGTTGTCACTATTTTGAGATGGGTGAAAAGCCATGCCCTAAACTTCTGTAACCTCAATCGACACTGCAGCCTTTCTGAAGAGAGAGTGGCAGAGGACTGTGGGCTGGAACAGTCATTACAGAGGGCAGGCTGGGCATGGTGGCTCACACCTATACTTCTAGCACTTTGGGAGGCTGAGCAAAGAGGATTGCTCAAGAGCAGGTGTTCAAGACCAGCCTGGGCAACATAGTGGGACCCTGTCTTTCTTAAAAAAAAAAAAAAAAAAAAAAAAATAGCCAGGTATGGTGGCGTGCACCTGTAGTCCCAGTTACTCAAGTGGCTGAGGCAGGAGGATCGCTTAAGCCCAAGAGGTAGAGGCTACAGTGAGCCATGTCTGCACCACTGTACTCCAGCCTAAGTGACATTCAAGTAAGACCTCATCTCAACAACAACAAAGAGAAATAAAAGAAAAAAACAATTAGCCTGGTGTGGTGGCACATGCCTATAGTCCTAGCTATTCAGGAGGCTGAGGCAGGAGGATCACTTACGTCCAGGAGTTTGAGGCTGCAGTGAGCTATGATTACACCACTGACTCCAGCCTGGGTGACACAGCAAGACCCAGTACCTGGAAATATATATATATATAAAAAATAAACAGGGAGGGGAGTCAACTCTAGGTTTATCCAGTGTCCTGCCAGACAACAAAACACAACCTGGGAACTCAGAACCCTGAGGCATCTCGCCCTCCCAGCGGCTCACTGCCACTTTGGTGTATCTCATTCAGTGAGTCACCTGGCAAGGTGGTGAGTGAATGATCTGGAGCAAGTCAATGGCTTATCACTCCTTCTCTGATAAAAGACATATTATTTGTTTTACTTTAAGACTTTTTTTTTTAAAATAGAAATGGGATCTTGCTATGTTGCCCAGGCTGGCCTCAAACTTCTGGCATGAACCAATTTGCCTGCCTCAGCCTCCTAAGTAGCTGGGACTACAGACACATACTATCATGCCCAGCTAAGGCATATTTTGATGACATTGGAGGAAAAATTAAGAAATTTGACTTCTCAGGGAACACTGCTTTATAAAATAATATTCTAAGGCTTCTCCAATTTGATATATTTTCTAAATATCCAGAAGAAAATAAACTAAAATCATAATAAGAGGTAACGGCATGACTTTAGTTTATTTATTTGCATGTCAGTTACCTCTGACTTCCAAAGATCCTGCAATTTAACATTACCTAAGGGAATGTGTTTTAAGGTTTCCCCAAAAGCTTTTAATCAAGTAAAACATTAGAAAACTAAAAAGTTTTTGTTTCAAGGACTGTATTTCCAAAATGGGGTATCTTTCCAAGCAAATAATTACCTTTCCCATTTGGCAAAATAGCTTTATTAAAAATTAAAAAAAAAAAAATTCCTAATTTCATCTTGTCTGATAAACACTATTTAGCCTTATTTCCTCAAGTTATTTGTGTAATAATTTTTACTAAACAATCAGCTTAGGCTGGGCACAGTGGCTCACGCCTGTAATCCCAGCACTTTGGGAGGCCGAGGCAGGCAGATCACGAGGTCAGAAGATCGAGACCATCCTGGCTAACACAGTGAAACCCCGTCTCTACTAAAAATATAAAAAATTAGCCAGGCGTGGTAGTGGGTGCCTGTAGTCCCAGCTACTCAGGAGGCTGAGGCAGGAGAATGGCATGAACCCGGGAGGTGGAGCTTGCAGTGAGCAGAGATTGCGCCACTGCACTCCTGCCTGGGCTACAGAGAGCCAGACTCCGTCTCAAAAAAAAAAAAAAAAAAATCAGCTTATACTACAAATAGTTTTCTACATTATTTAACATGTCTTTAGATTTACTGACAGTCTCATAACCCCTGCATGATTAAGGAAAAGGCATTAATCAATCCCCAAATAATGGTTATGTTTTCAATCCGCTTCACCTGTGTTTTTGTAGCATAAAGTCATTATCAGCCTATCAGAAAGTGACAACTGGCCATTTATTTCTCTCTTTAGAGTGGCCCAAGGTGATTTGGGCTGGCTTTGGACTCAGAGTATCTATGGCTGGGCTGAGTGATGAGTCCCTGACCTGCCAGCCAAGGAGCAAACTCTGCCTGTGGCACATTCACCAAAGGCAACACTCCGCTGCCAGCCTCTCAGCAACTGACCAGTTCAACTGACTTCCAAGGCTTTGCTGTTTTACTCTTTTTCTTTTCAAAGCTCAACACTTCCAGTGATTCCCCTTCACAAAGCCACGAACTCACGGTTCTCACTCTGGTCCTGAGGGAGCCCGCGCATCATCCTTCTGCAGTCACAGAAGGGCTTACCCTCTGCTTCATTTCTGTACTGCCACTCCCTACCATAACGCAGCCTCCCTCTCTCCTGGTAACTCAATTCTATTTAAAAGCCTTTGAGATTCAAGATCCTGTCAAAAGCTTTTGAGCAAATAAGTAGACAGAAGCATGGACACTTTCCTCTGTTATTCAGATGCCTATTTACTTCCTCAAGCAATTTTCTCCTGTAGAAACTGCTCTCTCATTCAGCTTTTTTAGGTGCTCAGTAACCCTGATATGCAATAAAAAGAAATAAGACTTGGCCCAGGGAAAAACTTGTTTTTTTCTCTAGTTCTGAAATACCAAGATCAGGTACCTTCCTTCCCACTCCTCAACACATGCCGTGCACTCAAGCCATCTCAGCCACACTCGTCCCCCACACCACACTTGGAACTAGTCATTCCCCCTATGCCCTTCTGTTGTTCATGCACCCTGGGGGGGTACCGCTCCTCCCCAGGTTGCCCCTCTGATCCTGCCTGGAGAGTTGAGCACCTGGTCCATACAAACTGCCCTGACTGCTGCAGCCCACACTGATCTGCCACCCTTCAATCTGTACTTGCCTGGCAGTGCCTCTCACTCTTCGATAGCCTCCCACACCACTGCATCTCCTTTGTGTTTCAGATGCACACACCTCACTCCTCCAATAAGACTGCTGACAAATCTAAGTCCTCTACAGTCATTACCACTTTGAGGCAAAATGTAAACATCCTGCAGAGGAAAAGAGGGCTTCTTGGGCAAGTGTCTCTAAGCCTAGGAAATGAGCCCTTTATCCTCCACAAAGGCCTGGCCTGGGCTGGGGCAGGGCCATGGCCCTCACACTGGAATCCGTTACAGAGACACTTTGCTCAAGTCAGCTTTAGCACTGCATTTACAACACACAACTCACAAACGAGACTTCTGAAGCACCGACAGACTCTCCTAGTGGAAGGGGATCTTAAAAGTCAACTAGCTTCTTCCAGTAGCTGGGCAGTTGTAAGCGTAGACAGCTCCTTCTAGGACTCCAAATTGGCCATCCAGGTAGGTCAACCAATTAAACCCATTCTGGTCTTGTAGACTTTCTTAAGAATTCCAATTCCTCCTCCACAGAGCCACCCTTCAACTGACAACAAATATCATCACCACAGACTTGTCTTCTTTTACCTAAATTTGGTAGAGTCCCTTATGAGTTTCTTCCTCCAGTGGCTGGCTTACAGGCTCCTCAAAACATGAACCTCAGAAATTTTCAAGTAAGATTGCACTGCTAGCAAAAATGCAGCCTAGCTCCATCAGAGACCTTAAATATTTAGGCAAAAGGAGAAAGAGCTTTCTGGGGCAGGAAACCTTCCTTCAGTTGAGGGGCAAAGCAAAGGCAAACAAGAGGAAACGCAGCGCACAACTGGAAAAGTGCTACAAAGAAAAAGAAAACTGGGTGATGGAGAGTCCAAGAGGTACCAGGAAGCGGTAGCATACACCTGTAGTCCTAGCAACTTGGGAGGCTGAGGTAGAAAGACTGCTTGAGCCCAGGAGGTTGAGGGTGCAGCGAGCTGTGTTTGCACCACTGCACTCCATGCACTCCAGCCTGGGTGACAGAGTGAGACTCTCTCTCAAAAAGAAAACTTTCCAAAATCAAATTTAAATGTGAAAGTGCTTTGTAATGCTCTAAGTATTACCTCCCCACCACAGTGCTTCCTCAGAAATAATGAAACAGCTCATAATGGTCCCCCAGGTATGCTGGAACTAGGAACTAATATGGGTTATTTCCACAAAAGCCTAAATGGAGAGAATATTCTTTGGCAGTCTGTGATAGGGCTGACTTCATTAAGAAGGAGGGCTCTTAAAGCTACAACTCACCAGAAGAAAGCTGTTGTTATAAGATTCAGGAGGGGGACATCGCGTTTTTCCCTCTGAAAACAAGCAATCTAATTTAAGGACAAATAAAGAAAAGATCACCAATCAGTTGACAAAATTGGCTTTTAAAAGTTAGGCCAAGGGTAACAGAGGCATAAATACAAACAGAATACGGCAGAATCACCCTGATTCTTTGTAGATTTCTTTTCCTTTCAAGTCAGTAGCTATTTGGTGAGTATCTTCTGTGTGCCGCAAGTAGGTGGCAAGTAGCCTTCAACACTTAGCAGCCAGATCATGCGTTTGCTAAATGGAAAAAATGACAAGGCCCTAAGCTTTGGCCATGCTCAGGGAACAGACCATATTGGTCTGGTTCAGATTTTCTAAAAGATTATTACATCAATAGATTGTTTTAATTGGTGGTGGAGGTGGCCTTGGCCTTTTCCTCAGATTTTTTTCTCAAACTTAAATCCGTACCGCTACCTGCTGGCAGCACCAAGCTCTGCTACTGCACACACCCACCCTCTGTGTTTAACCAAAATTTAAAGAGTCTACACTGTTGTGTAACTACACAGTGTGCCTCAAACTTTAGCCAAGTGTCTACAATAGCTCTGTGCACATCCGCCTGTCTTTTGTCTGATGCTATTTATCATGAAAATAAACTTGAACAGTTCAAAATTCTAAAACAAGTATTATTCATCTTTGTTAATGACCTTGATACCAAAGATTAGGTAGTGTGTTTAGCCTCCCAACCTCATTTTGTACAGAGTTTGATTTATAGGGAAGAATAAACAGAAAGGAGAAAGTGGTTAGCCCTTCCTACTTTGTTCAGACCTCAATCCCAAGTCAGAGAAAAGGCCACCATCAAAAGGGTGGTTGCACAGCTTATTAGAAAAGCAGCAAGCTTATTTTCCTAATTGTCTTTGTTTTGGACTAATGTTAAATATAGTTCATACTTCCTTGCCCAGGCTGGTCTCGAACTCCTGGACTCAAGCAATACTTCCTCCTCGGTCTCTCAAAGTGTTGGGATTACAGGTGTGAACCACTGCACCCAGCCTCATACTTCCTTGGCTAGTAGGATTAAACATGGTCTATGAATTGAACATCCACAGAGTATATGTATATAGGGTGGTGTGTGTATTCAAAAAATTAGCTCAAGTTCATGAAAAGCAGAGTTCAGCAGTCCACTGACACACTTTTATGGTGTGCCAGAAATATTCAGTTCAACATTTGAGTACCTACTATAGGTTAGGCATGAGACAAGAAGCTCGTCTTACAAATAGGATACAGGTTTTATTTTCAAGGAGTGCATATAACAGTATAGAGAATCACTCCAAATTTCACAAATCCCCCTTTGAAAGGCACCATCTACTCATCTCTTATGCTTCTCAGCTGGAATTATGGGTCCCACTCTGCCACACTCTTAGACACCTGATTTTCAAAATTCATTAAGCATCATTAACACTTCAAACCCCATCTGCACTAGAAAAGAACTTCCAATGCTAAGGAAAATCAGTGCTTCTGATCTTCAGGGCTCCAAATAAATTCTGAAGTGAGGTCACTTCGTGTGTCAGGTTACAGGTACACAAATGCCCATAACGCAAAGGCTGGGGCCTACATCTGTCCAAGAAGCTAAAAGTTTCCTCAACAACCAGGTGTCACTAAAACCACACTTACATCCTCTTAACTTCACTTGCAGCTCATGTGCCAAATTTTATCCGTTTCTTCTTTCCATATGAAACATGTCATGCATTTTACACATTTATAATATATATGTACAGTTCACAGAAAAAGAATAAAATGAAACTATGTGCCCACCACGCAACTGAAGAAGCAGAACATTCCCAGGGCCTTGAAGCCCCACCTGCCCCTGCCCAGCTGTACCCCTCCCTCCACTCCACCTGGTAACTTACCACCATCCTTCTATCTATTTTTAAGATCCATCCCCAAACTCATTTTCTTTTGCTCTACAGCTGCAAAGTACATGTGTACTGAAACTACAACATTCTCTGTTCTCCAAGCCTGATCGATCACCCTATGCTGACCAGGAATCAGAAAAAAGAGATAGAACACCAAGAGCAGGAGCCATGTCACACTCATCCCTGTACCGCAGCACCTAGTCCAGGCCCACTTGTTGGTGACTGCTTGTTTCATCTACACCAAGATACGCAAACAAATAAACAGGTATGCCCTGGAGAAACAAACGTTCCTTTCCTTCCTTACCTCTGCTTCTACCTGCTGCTGAGTTCGGTTGTGGTTCTCTTTGTACTGGTTGGCTCTCAGAACTTGCTGCTCGATGCCCAGCAGAACTGCTTCACAGCCATCACACCTACAATGGAGAAAACCAGCCCTGAGCTGCAGAATGGCCTGGGAAGTCTCTTCCAGGCTCCGAAATATTCTTCCCCGACAGCTCTCCCCAGTATCTTACAGGGACCTCCTTTAATACTCCCTCTGCCACATCTCTTGCCCATTCACTCCTTCCCAAAGACAAGCACTTCTAAATACATAATGCAGGACATTAGAAGACAAATATGGTAGTCTGGGGCTAGTTTCTTAGAATACAGCTTTAATTTTCAACTTTGTATCTCATAGAAGATGGTTTTGTAACACATATGATTAAAGAAGGTAGGACAGGCTGGGTGCAGTGGCTCCCACCTGTAATCCCAGCTCTTTGAGAGGCCGAGGTGGGTGGATCACCAGGTCAGGAGTTTGAGACCAGCCTGGCCAACACAGTGAAACCCCCATCTCTACTAAAAATACAAAAATTAGCCGGGTGTGGTGGCGGGTGCCTGTAATCCCAGCTACTTGGGAGGCTGAGGCGGGAGAACCACTTGAACCCGGGAGGCGGAGGTTGCAGTGAGCTGAGACCACGCAACTGCACTCCAGCCTGGGTGACAGAGTGAAACTCCGCCTCAAAAAAAAAAAAAAAAAAAAAAGAAGGTAGAATAGATTTTACAGATGGCACTGAGTAATCCTTTTCTCAACAGAAAAAAAAGATGTTCTAAGCCAGGTGCGGTGGCTCATGCCTGTAATCCCAGCACTTTGGGAGGCCGAGGCAGGAGGATCGCCTGAGGTCGGGAGTTCGAGACCAGCCTGACCAACATGGAGTAACCCCGTCTCTACTAAAAATACAAAATTAGCCAGGCATGGTGGCATATGCCTGTAATCCCAGCTACTAGGGAGGCTGAGGCAGGAGAATCGCTTGAACCTAGGAGGCGGAGGTTGCGGTGAGCCGAGATCGCACTATTGCACTCCAGCCTGGGCAACAAGAGCGAAACTCTGTCTCAAAAAACAAACAAACAAAAAGAGATTTTCTAAAAGCATCCTGTTTTGAAGAGTCCTCCTTTTCTCAGAAGTTTAAGTTACTTCCTAATTGCCATACCCCTCCTCCTATTTTATTTCCCCACTTAATTTTTTAAAAAACGAAGAAGTTGAAAGACTACAACGAATATCCCCATACCCTCCACTTAAGATCCAACAGTGTGAGCATTTTGCCATATATGTGGTAGCCCTCAGCCTATCAATTTTGTTTCAATCTACCCCCAGTGCCTAAACATGAGTTGTAAGAGTCTCTACTAGTAAACATCCCGTGGTAACCAGTTAGTCTGGCACCTCTATGTCAAACATATTGGGGGCTTAAAAACAGGAAACCAGACTATGGACATAAAAAGCTGTGTCAGCCATCTCAAAAACAGAATAGGACAGCCAACTTTGGCAGGTTCAGAAACTAGATTTTGTGTGCCAGACCATTTTTGTGTTAGGGTATTTCTAAGCTTATTTCTTATTTATTCTAAGTTCTGTAACCTACTGAAAACTTCCGCTTGTGTCAGATGTTGTATAGAGAAGGTGTTTGGGGCTACACTTGGGACAGAACTTGGGGTGAGGGGTGAGCAACACATGTCCTGGGGTGTAAGAGTAGCTGAAGTGAGGGAAACTCAGGGGACATCAGGCCCCAAGGAGTCAAAGTGGCACTGCTCCTCTCTGGATATGCTTCTCTCAGGGATGAGCAGAGATTCTCTCTCTCTCCCGAACCTGTGCACAAAGCTCACCGGCTCTGCTTCATGGCTTCCAACATGCCACGTGCCTGCTTGGGAACACACTCTCCTTACCTCCAGGTATACTCTAACCCTGGCCTTCCTTCAAAACTGACCTAAATCTTCTCCAATGAGTCCATCTGGCTTTATAAGCCCCAAATAATTTAAATCACTCCGCATTGAATCCTCGTAGAACGTGTGACAGCTCTTGCAAATATCAAATTCCATTAAAACAGAGAAAACACAAATGTCCCAATGCTTTTTATATGCCAGAATATAGTTATCAAATATTCTTTGTATGAGTCTGTATTCCAAGTTAAAATGACCCACTCCTTGTCTTCCATGTCCCTCACGGTGTTTTACAAACATTAGCCCAATATGTTACTGATTTTGAACATAAGTTCTTTTATCCGAAGAATCTTATAAACATGTTAACTTCAACAGGGATAGAAAAAATAATAAAAACAAAGAAAGAATATTACAAACACTAGCCTTCCTGAGTTTGGTCAAACTTTGAGTGTGAGTTTGGAAAGGGCAGGACTAGCCTCACACAGCTAGGACACATAGGCTCCACCTGCTAACCCTGGGCATTTTATAGCCCACTTTTAAATAGCTCCCAGTTGCATTTAAGGCAAGAACTATTTTACAACCAAGGCACCAGGAGGCCTGAAATGACTCCTGTTATCACACAGCTGTGATCACAAATGTAGCTCCACTCGCTGGTTCACTAAGCCCCAGCTCCCAGGTAGCCACAGGCCCACTCCAAACCCTCAGCTGACACCAGGAAATCACATTTTTGCAAGGAGAGGCACAAAAGACATGCTAGATATCCCCCTCCTCCTTTTAGCCTCACCATTCATGCAGGGTCTTGACAATATTATTGATATCCTTCTTTCGGATGTCACGGCCAATGCAGAAATCCACTTCCAGCAGCTGGTTTCGCTGGTCCAGCTTGCCCTGGATGATGTCAGTGTAGACAGCCTCAATGATGAGGTCTTCTAGTTCCCGGAGATTCCGCATCTCCAGGTCTTTCAGCAACACGGAGTAGGGGATACACTGTAGATAAGGCCATGTGATCATTATAAAAACCATCTGGCAAGCATTAGCGAAAATGCAGGTATTACTCCCATAGCTAACAGCTGCCTCTAGGCTCGGGAAACACAGGCTAGTGGTAATTATTAATAGCTAGGGCAACAAGAGGTGGATAAATGAACCATGAGACCTAGAAGACCCAACAACATCTAAGAAAGCAACCTCCTGGTTCTCTGCCTCCTTGGCTTCACCCAGCCTTCAGATTTCACATGCTGCAGCACACTTGTAGAGATCCTAAAAACTTGTACCAGTGGAGAGAAAGGGAACTATTGAGTATATGCCACTCTGCCACCTTCTGGAAGCTTTCAGACTTTGCTAGATCACCATAAATCAACAGATCCCAGTCACTGGAAAGAACTGGCTACTTGCCCAGCAGAGTGCAAAAACAAACAAAAAAAACTTGCAGCCAGCACATCTACCTATAGGTGGCCAATGGGTACTGACAGCTCAGATGTCATCCTGAAGTTTGTATCTGTTTTCTCAGACACTTACAACCAATATGAATTCCCCAACAATAGTTCTTTACTGGGCTGTACCAACATTCTGCATGACTCCAAGACTCCAGTTTTCTGCAAATCCTTTGCCACATCACTACTAGTTTGGAAATTAACACAGTGATCAAATCTGTAGAAACAGACACAAGGAAGATATATACAGAGAAGAGAGCAAATATACCTAGAAGGGTTTTCTATGGCTAAAGCATGATATCCATGGGCGGTGGGTGGACTTACAATGACAGGTTGCAGAAATGAGGAAAAGGGTCACTGCTACTTCTTTACTACACTTGAGAAGTCCACAATCAGGACAAGAAAAAAGGTCAGGTCCTCATTTCCCAACAAAATAGGCCTCCCACCTGAAATGCTAGGCTGAGAATCAGAAATATGCCATTAGATCAGATAAAATGATTTCAGCACCTGAAATTGCAATCCAAGAACAAAACAAACCAAGTGCAGTGGCTCACACCTGTAATCCCAACACTTTGGGAGGCTGAGATGGGAGGATCACTTGAAGTCAGGGGTTTGAGACCAGCCTAGGCAACATGGTGAGACCCTTGTCTCAATTTAAAAATTTTTTTAAGTTAAAACGGCCGGGCACGGTGGCTCATGCCTGTAATCCCAGCACTTTGGGAGGCCAAGGCAGGTGGATCACCTGAGGTCAGGAGTTTGAGACCAGCCTGGCCAATATGGCAAAACCCCGTCTCTACTAAAAATACAAAATTAGCCGGGCATGGTGGCAGGCACCTCTAATCCCAGCTACTCGGGAGGCGGAGGCAGGAGAATTGCCTGAACCCAGGAGGCAGGGGTTGCAGTGAGCCAAGATCACACCACTGCACTCCAGCCTGGGCAATAAGAGCAAAAATCTGGAAGAAAGAAGAGAAAAAGGAAAAGAAAAGAAGCAAGGAAGGAAGAAAAGAAAGAAAGAAAGAAAAGTAATATTTTTCTCTGAAGCTCAATCATGGAGGGGAAATGCTAAAACCAAATTTTTTTAAAGGCATAGTCCCACAAAAACTTAGGCTGGGATTAGGCAGAGAGCCAAAATCAACTATAAATTAACTAAATCTGGACCTTCATTATTAATGGCTGTGAGCAGGTGGCTGCAAAGCTTCTTCTAAATCAACTGTGGGAGAGGACTTAGAGGTATAGTGGAGCGGCTGGTATCTTATACAAAGTTAGGGTCTAAAGTTAGCATATGAGGCAGAAATTCCAATTAGTGTAATAAACCTTGAAAATCCCAGAGAAAGGCAGTATATTAAAAATCTAGGCTGGGCGCGGTGGCTCACACTTGTAATTCCAGCACTTTGAGAGGCTGAGGTGGGTGAATCACCTGAGGTCAGGAGTTCAAGACCAGCCTGGCCAACGTGGTAAAACTCTGACTCTACTAAAAAATATAAAAATTATGGGCATGGTGGCAGGTGCCTGTAATTCCAGCTACTCAGGAGGCTGAGGCAGGAGAATCACTTGAACCTGGGAGGTGGAGGTTGCAGTAAGCCCAGGTTGCACCACTGCACTCCAGAGCAGGCAACAGAGCAACACCCTGTCTCAAAAAAAAAAAAAAAAATTAGCCGGGCGAGGTGGTCCATGCCTGTAATCCCAGCTACTAGGGGCTGAGTAGGGGAATCGCTCAAATCTGGGAGGCAGTGGTTGCAGTGAGCTGAGATCACGCCACTGCATTCCAGCGTGGGCGACAGAGTGAGACTCCGTCTCAAAAAAAAAATAAAAAAAAAAAAAAAAAAAAAATCCAGCAAGTCCAACATAGCAAGTTTTTCTTCCAGCATGGGCATAGTTCACTGTGTACTGAGCAACAGATGAAGTTGTTAACTTGCCTTGAGATGCCTTGCTATTTGAAAAATGTGTATCTTTAACAGCAGTCTCCTCTTAATATGGCAAAATGATTGTGCCACATGCGGCACCACAGCATGCCAGGACTGAGACCTGCTGAGTCAATCACTTCTGGGCATACTTTTCCTGTATGGAATGGGGAGTACTTTTCTACACCATTTTATCTTTTCCTCTGTCAAGCAAATTTTATGCATTTATGATGTGACTCTCCTATGTGCAGCTGGGACTTCCTTCATTGATGTCAATGAGACAGCTAACTTGGGGTGAGGAGGAAGACAAGAGAAGGCTCAGTACCGTACCTTCATTCTTGATGCCAAGCTCACGATGGTAAGATGCTTCAGCTTGTTCTGCTGAGCTGTGCTCAGTTCTGGCAGGCTCTCCTTGTTGGCTGCTCAGTCCCACCCACCACAAAAATCAAGACACAAAATAAAATTAGGATTTCTTTTATGGAATAAGCTCACCAACTCCCCAAACCAAATCTACTACTGAATCACTATCATGACTTTGCACTTATTCATTTGGCAAATATTCCTGTCTTCTTTGGAAGACTATGTACTTCCAAAGACTCAATTTCTACAAACACAGAGTTTAGTCTCCTAAAAAGCAAATAAGCAAAATGATGTGGCAATTATCTTAATGGAGTATTATTTGTGCCCCTTGTGACATTCAATTAAATTAAACATATCTTCATCAAACATCTGTTGTGTGCAATGCTCTGTCCTGAGAAGAATCAAGGATGAATAAGATGGGCTTTGCCAGGGCTGCTGCATGGCACAACTCCAGGGCCACCAACCACCTGGAGGTGTGCAACTTCATGGCCCTGGACTTGTCCTCGGTCTTACAATCAGATGTTTTAATAGCTACAAATCCAAGGCAGAACTACCAGAAGAAAGGTACAAGCTACCAGAAGAGAGGAGGAGAGGGATGGGGAGGAGGTAGGGGTAAGAGAAAGAGATAAAAGGGGAGGGGGAGAGGGAAAGAGAGCAGTATCATTTGGGAAGTACAGAAGATAAAAAGAAAGAATTCATGGAAGAGATGGAGTTTAAGTTGAGCCTTGAGAAAGAGGCAAAATTTCAATAATAACCATAAATGATAATAACAGCAAGGGCAGCAGCTGCAGCAGCTAACATAAATAGCAAGCTTTACGTCTTGTGGATTGCATAGACCCACACATACATACACACATCCAGTTCATCTTCACAACAACCCCGCAAGATTCCAAGTGTCCTCAATTCCTTAACCATAAGTCTGGATTCCAAAAAACTAAATCCAAACTCATTTTTTTTTCTTAAGCATGGTGCTGAAATTCACCTGGTAGGAATTTCTGACCTGAACGGAGACAGGCTTTTTATCCCACTTGTTTCCACATTCCTCTGGGAATGTTACATAAAAAGGCATGCGCATCATATTACCTTTTTAAAGTCCCAAAAATTCTAAATTCTGAAACATCTAACTTCAAGGAGTGTAGGTAAGGAATAATGGGCTTGTATTGTTACTCCCACTTTACAGACGAGGAAATTGAGCTGAGTAAGGTTACTTCATTTGTCAACGAACACACAACTAGTAGAAGTGGAGCCAGACTGGCTACAGGCATTCTGGTAACAGAGTCTGTGCAATGCTGCCTCTTTAGTAAGCGAGGACAGAAAAACAGAACACATTCCCTGGAAGAAAGGGAAGGTCAGAAAAAAATGTGGTGTACCAGGAGTGGCAAACTGTCCAGTCTGACAGCAGCACAAAGTAGAAGTGACCAGGGAGAAAGAAAAAGTCAGGGATATTGCAGAGAGGGCCCTGAGTATCAGGCTACTGTCATACCATTAAAAAAGGGTAGGAAAGCCAGAAAAAAATGGTTTGGGTAGAAGGTAAGTCAGTGTTTGGACATGCAAATACTTCAACCTAATATTTAAGATTATAATTTAAAATGACCCAAATGCCCTAAAACAGAAAATGAGCTAAGTAGATTATGAAATATTAAAAATATTACCAAGACTTAAAATATGGATAAATGGGCCGGGCATGGTGGCTCACACCTGTAATCCCAGCACTTTGGGAGGCCGAGGCGGGCGGATCACGAGGTCAGGAGATCAACACCACCCTGGCTAACACGGTGAAACCCCATCTCCAGTAAAAATACAAAAAATTAGGCGGGCGTAGTGGCAGGCCTCTGTAGTCCCAGCTACTCGGGAGGCTGAGGCAGGAGAATGGCGTGAACCCGGGAGGCGGAGCTTGCAGTGAGCCGAGACTGCACCACTGCACTCCAGCCTGGGCGACAGAGCAAGATTCTGTCTCAAAAAAAAAAAAAAAAAAAGACAAAGTCTCTACCCTACTGGAACTTACAACAAAGTGTAAAAAAAAAAAAAAAAAAATATATATATATATATATATATATATATATGGGTAAATGTTTGTAAGCGGGAAGAAACAAGCAAGACATAAAATTGTATACATAGTTCTACCTATGTAATACAAAACACAAATATATGGGGCACAAAAAAGTCCAGGATCCAAATGTCTGAGCAACATATGAGTGACATTTATTTATTTATTTGTTTGTTTGACAGAGTCTTGCTCTGTTGCCCAGGCTGGAGCACAGCGGTGCGATCTCAGCTTACTACAACCTCTATCTCCCAGGTTCAAGCAATTCTGCTGTCTCAGCCTCCAGAGTGGCTGGGATTACAGGCGCCCACCACCACGCCCAGCTAATTTTTGTATTTTTAGTAGAGACAGGGTTTCACCATGTTGGCCAGGCTGGTGTAAAACTCCTCACCTCAAGTGATCTGCCTGCCTCGGCCTCCTAAAGTGCTGGGATTACAGGCATGAGCCACCGCGCCCAGCCTATGAGTGACTTTTAAAAAATCTATTTTCCAAATTTTCTTCAATATGCTGGTATTATTTCGATAATATTAAAAATGTTGAAATATTCTACAGGTGGGTATTCTGCACTTCACAGCACTCCAAGAGCCCTACAAACACCAGTCCTCAAGAATCTCATCTGGGAAACAAACAAGGGCTACATTTGTGGATGAGCACACACAGGCCCCATTTGACCCAATAGAATATAAAAGGTGAGAAGGAACATTCCCTTTGTGAGGTCACCCACCAGGCACAGCAAAATGGGAGGCAGCCAGGTCAAGAAGTCTCCCCACTACCCCATGCTTTATATCTCAAACCTTGATGGTCTTCCAAACTGAGCAACATAATTAACACAAGTCTTTTGAAATATCTTCACCAACTCACCTATGTAATCTGGGTATGTCCCATAGGCAAACAGGTTCAACAACTGCAAATAAGCAGCATTAGCTCCTTCCGCAAGCTGAGGAGGAAAAAAAAGTTCACCACAGACCAAACTGTCTACCAATCACTGTAGTGTTCAAACAGAGGACGGGTGAGCATGTGTCAAATGCTGTTTATTCTGTACTATTTGATTACTTGGCCCCTGGGGTCTCTACCAACTCTGATTCTTCGGGAAAAAATAAACAAGATTATTAAAGCCCCAAATTTAATTTCTCTCCCTCAGGAATGTTTTACTTTCTACACAGCATGCCCAACGAACTGCTTTTCTCTCACACACATACAAAGCATTAAGCACTGGAAGGAGTTCAAATATTCTCAAGATTCTGTTTGCATTAAAACAAAGATTGGAGCAGCCCTATCTACATACCAGCTTGGTAGGTATGGCATGAGCCACCACCAACCCAAAGTGAACAAAGCTCAGGGTTGGTTCCAAGTTTCAGGACTACACGTGGACTATGAACTCTGGGAGAGACCAGCACATCATAAGGTATGACAGAAAGCCAGGCTGGGACAGAAAACCAGGGTATCAGTCTGCCCCAAATCAAAATGTTCATTAAAATTACTTACTCTTCACTGATGCTGATGGCAAAAAGCCATGTGTAGAAGAAAAACGACCACTGTTCTGCCTGGAACTTCTCTGCTGTCAATTACGTTAACCGGTTGTTGTTGTTGTTGTTTTTAATCACAAACGTGCTCCTGTTACCCTTCCAACTTACCAAGCCCAGTAAACTCTAAACAGGAATAGCAAGTGGTAGTCTACAGACAGCAATAGCGATACTACTCAATTTTAGCCATTAAAAAAATAAAGCTTCCAAGAAATGCATCTATAATTTCAGATCACTGAAAGGCAACCAGCTTATTCTCAGCTCACATACGGAAAAACGCAATGTATGGGGAGATAAAGGTGGTCTGCTAAGCACCCTATGGAGAACTCCAGCACCCTAATACCTCAGGCTACTTTCTCAGGTTACCACAAACCTCCTGAAGTCCCTGAATCAGAAGGGGAAGAAACCTGGTAAAGACCATCCAATCTAGCCCCCACTTTTCAGAAACATAATTAACAAAACTAGCCAGAAAAGAGTATTTTCTCCAGAGCAGATACTCCAACACTTCTCCCACTGGCCTAAATCAATAAGGTCTTTCTGGCTTTACTTACATCTCCTCTTAGCCAATCTTCCAGAGTTACAAAACAACTACTTGGCATATTCATGCAGGCTTTTCATGAACCTGAAGGAACGTATTACCCCTTGGTCATCTCTTGTGTTGAAAAACGAACTCAGTTTTCTGAAATTTTCTTCATAAAACTCATTTTCCACTTCTGGTAAATTAAATTTTTATTGAAAGCCTACTGTGTGTCAGGCTATGTATTCAGCTCTAAAGAAACAATGGTGAGCACTACAGACCTCCTCACAGAGCTTATAGTTTGGCATGCAAGCCTGACATTAAATAATTTACAATGAAAAAGTAAAAGTGGCTCTTCTTGTCTCTGAACATCACAGGTAGAGGAGCCATAATTGGGCACCTGAAATGGCTGGGCTGTAGGGAACTGCTCCAGTTTCCCCATCAAGAGGAATAGGCGGACACACAGCACCGAATCCAATAAACTGAAGGCCGGCAACTCCTTTGGTTACAACTGATTCACTGAAACTCCTCTTAAAATTGACTGTGGGTGTGGAGCCAACAGCAAAGGTGTTGTGGTGGTCATGAAGGTGATAAACTGCCCAACAAAAGCAAACCACCTCCTATATGCAAATCGCCACCACCAAGAACTCCAGGGCCACTCTCAACAGCATCCAGCACATGCTCCACAAGAAATACCACCACCCAGATCTGTGCATGGCAGCCTTCCACAGAGCCAACACCAGCCTGGACAGCCAGAAGCCTGTGAGGATGAAGAGGAAGGGGACCTGCCCCACCAATCGCCAAAAGCTCCTGAGCACCACCCTCCACCCCACAAAACAATAAAGATGCTCACAGACTTTTCTCAATAAGTGAATAAATATAAATAAATAAAAATGTTCAAATTGGGAAGTAGAGGTTGAGAAGTATAGATTGCTTTACATCTCTTTCTTCCTTCTGTTCAATGGATCTTCTCATTTTTGAGGCACAATGACCAAAACTGGATATCCAAGGTTTTAATAACAAGCAAGCAAACAAGTAAAATGAACTATGTCCTAGCTTCTCTGTCATATCTAACACATCTAACACATTCAGCACAGCACTGCCCTCTTCCTCAAGAACAATACACTCCTATTCATGTCCATCTTATGTTCAATAGCAGTGTGTTTCTGCTGTGTGTCCCTGACCAATCTTCCTTATTGATATTGCACTGGAGGTTTCTGGCCCCTAAGCATGCATGAATCTACTCCTATTAAACATCAGCCCATGCTTATAGCACTACTCTTCTAATTTATCAGGATAAATTTGACTTTTTTACTATCTTTTAGATTATTATTAGCAACAATCTAATTTTACCCAAGGTAAGATAAAAATACTGGATAAAAGGAGCCAAGGACATTCTCTCAATCTCTTCCTCTGCCCCACCAATTCCCACCCGTCTCACAATAGGGTACCTCACAGGTTCACAATACTTCAGCACTGAAATTCTTTGGAAACCTGGAGAATTACAGAGAGTCTTAGAACAAAGAGAAATTGTTTGAAAACCGTTCTTACCTCCTGCACGTTGGCCAGCTCCAGAAGTTCTCCAAAGACATACACTCCAGGAGCCTCTAAGACCTGGCTTATGAGAGCAGTGAGGGCTGAGCCACTGGTACCTTTGGCTAGTAAAATAAACTGCTCCAGGAGATTACTTGAGGGTTTCTGTTCCCCTGCCATTCTCTGGCCTTGAAATCTGTCCAAAAGAAAATTGTGTCAGTCATTCTTCCTTCTCCTTTGCAAAGTCTGTGCCTATTTAGTGCTGAATCAAACACCAGAATACTTTAATTTTATAGTGTTGATAAAGAAAAAACAGGACAAGCACAGTGGCTCATGCCTGTAATCCCAGCACTTTGGGAGGCCGAGGCGGGTGGATCACCTGAGGTGAGGAGTTCAAGACCAGCATGGCCAACATGGCGAAACCCCATCTCTACTAAAAATACAAAAATTAG
Source organism: Hylobates moloch (assembly GCF_009828535.3). Lineage (NCBI taxonomy): Eukaryota > Metazoa > Chordata > Mammalia > Primates > Hylobatidae > Hylobates > Hylobates moloch. Next base: position 9,967,663 of record NW_026652276.1, read on the forward strand.
CCAGGCTGGTGGCAGATACCTTTAGTCCCAGTTACTTGGGAGGCTGTGGCACGAGAATTGCTTGAACCCAGGAGGTGGAGGTTGCAGTGAGCCAAGATCGTGCCACTGCACTCCAGCCTGGGCAACAGAGCGAGACTGTCTTAAAAAAAAACAAAAAACAAAAAAACACACAAAAAAACAGTTCCTGAGTCCAGATGCAATGACCACCTTATGAGATGGGTGGAGTTCAACCTGGAGTTAAAAGGATCTTGTCCTAAATTCTGGTGTTTGAAACACACTTTGTAAAAGTCATTTCACTTCCACCTGTCCCTCCTCCAGAGGCAACGCCTTATAAGTCCTTAAACCTGACCAGGACCTAAAGAAAAACACATGAGTTTCTCAGCAGCTGTTTTATATCCACCTCGTTTATACATTCTGGTTAAGAAATGGAGGATACTGGCCGGGCGCGGTGGCTCACGCTTGTAATCCCAGCACTTTGGGAGGCCGAGGCGGGCGGATCACGAGGTCAGGAGATCGAGACCACGGTGAAACCCCGTCTCTATTAAAAATACAAAAAATTAGCCGGGCGTGGTGGCGGGCGCCTGTAGTCCCAGCTACTCGGAGAGGCTGAGGCAGGAGAATGGCGTGAACCCGGGAGGCGGAGCTTGCAGTGAGCCGAGATCGCGCCACTGCACTCCAGCCTGGGCGACAGAGCAAGACTCCGTCTCAAAAAAAAAAAAAAAAAAAAAAAAAAAAAAAAAAAAAAAAAGAAATGGAGGATACTGCCTATACACAGAGGCACCAGATGTAAGCAAAAGCAATCAGTTACAGCTCCCACTGTGTCATCAGAATCCAATCTACAGCCAGACAGATAAGGAAAACAAAAAACCAGACAAGAAAGATGTCTCATTTAATCAAGTCAGGTAAGCACAGGTAAAGGGAGACATCATTTTGAAAGAAAAGCAGCGATATATTCAAACTAAGAACATGCATGCTGTGTAAGACCATGGGGGAAAATCCCTGTATTTGGCCTCCTCCTGATACGACATTTTAACCAAACGTGACTTCAGAATGTTTAAAAAAAATCCTCAAGAAAACAATGAAAACATTTGGAAAAACAGTGAAAATACTGTATCAGCGCTCCGAAGACATTAAGTACAGGAGGGTCCCTCAATTGTGTAATCTAATTACACGCTGAGTGTACAGGAGTTCCAGGTAAGATTTCTCCTCCAAGAATGATACATATTAGAGCAGCGTGACAAAATGAACGAAAGACGGTATAGTAGAGTGCAGCAAAGAACAATTTGAAGAAGTTTGGTGCAAGAGGAACTAAGTTTTGGGTTGGCAGGCACACAGAATAGTTGCCCTTTCACAGTATTAGAGAAACAAGTATGTCGCCTCATTTAGGGTTACCTAAGAAGGTCCGGCCAGACACAGGAAAAACAGTGAAGTGCTGGGGAACAACGGGTTTGAGAACGTAAGGGAAAGGGAAAAGAGAAGGGGAGAGGATATGAGGAAGAAGGGAAGGAGTAGGGAAGAAAGGAGGGTCGGTGACGGTCGAGAGGAGGAGCGAAAAGGCCCTTCCAAGAGGACCCGTGTGAAGAGACAGATGGGGATCTCTGCTAAGAGTCTGAATGTTAGGAGGTGGGGGTGGAGAGGGGGTAGGGAAATGGAGAGAAACTTCTGTCCCTTCAAAAGATCTCGGCTTAAGGAGCAAAGCCTGTGGGCGCAGAGAACGTAAAGACACGGAGACAGTCGCTTTCTTCTGGAGTGGGAGGGCCAGAGGCTAGGCACAGAGCGGAGATAAATTCCGGTCAGGGGAGGGCGCTATTTGGATGGACTGGAGTGGGGCAAACAAACAGCCTTTGGGGATGGGAGAGCGAAGGCAGCCAGAGCACTGAAGCTGAGGGTCGCAAGCTGCAGCAGACCTCACGGCGGGCGGTAGGTATGCTCCAAGCAGGGCCGCAGGCGTGGAGTGAGGAGCCGCGGGACGCGCTCCCCAAGGCGGGGGCGGGGCGGGCACAGCCGCGGGCTTCCTTGGCGGCGGGCTCTAAGCCGGATCGTCTGGCCGAGCCTGGAGCGCCGGCCCCGCTCGGCCCACCCTCTCACTAGCTCCTACCTGTCCGCGCCACCTCTCGGTCCTCTTAGTCGCTGGCTCGGCCTCCCGGCGCCTGCCCGCAGGTTGTCAAGCGTCCATGATCACCCCGGCGTCCGGCGCTTTTCTGCCTCCGCCGACCCGTCGCCCGTGCAGCTCCCCCGGAAGCCTCCCACCGTTGCACTCGCGTTCCGCCCACACAAGGTTCCACCCGCCGCGTTTACAGCCTTCGACCTCCGGTGGGGAAGTGGGGGCGAGGAGGCGGAGAAGAGTCTGCAGCCCGGGAACCAGGCGGGGAGGGGGTGGCTAGGGGCCCAAGGAGAGGAATGCGGCCTAGACGGTACTGCAGCCCAACTGTCGCCATCGCCATCCCAGGCCCCAAATCCTCCCCTTAGGCTGTGCTTTCTCTCAGGAGCTCCCCATGGCTACTGCGCTACCCCTGGGCACGGAGGTACATTAAGCCTACTAACTACCACTTATTGAGCGTTTTACCATGTGCCAGGTGCTGTACATGCATTATCTCGTTGAATTCTCATAACTGTGGCTTGTATTATTATTCCCATTTTTCAGGTGAGTTAACTAAGTCCAAAAGTCAGAAAGTGACAAAGCTTGCTATCTTTGTCAAACCCAGGCTACCTGAGGCCGAAGACGATGTTCTTGACCTCTATTCAGAAAATGTTTTAAAATAAGCAAGAGATGGGTTAAGCCAACAATGGTTCTATGACCAAAATGTCATTGATAGCGTTGCATCTGGTGCTTACCAACTCCCCTGGGAAGATGGCTAAGAAATGCCACATAATTGAACACTTAAGCTGATTCCTGTATACACCACAGTCTTTCAGGTCTTGAAAATGAGAGAGAAAAACAGCCCTATTTGCCTATCGAGCGTCAGAATGCAGAAATGAGACAGGACAAATGCAAAGGAGCCTAGCATCAACCAATTCATTCATTTATTCAAAAACATTTCTTTAGCACCTATTATGTCCTGAAAAGTCATATGAAGATAAAACAAAGCTCTTACCCTCAAACGCTCCAATGTGTTAAATGTTATGGGGAAGATATGACAACACTTTGGAAGCACAGAAGAGGTTGGGGAAGAAAAAAACAGGCAAAAAGGGGGAAAAAGGGGGGTAGTGCCCATTGTCACAGAGGTTTGCACTGTGCAGCATATACTGATGTCAAAAAGAAACCCAGAGTGGTTTGACCCCAGGGTTTTCAAGAGTGAGAAATGAGGGGTACAGAGCTGGAGTCAGGTGATCAAGGGTCTTGGAATCCACATGCCAGGTACTGGGGAATTACTTAGGCTTTTTAAGCTAAGGAGAGGTATGAATAATTGCCTTTTTAGAGTGATCATGCTAGGTGCTATAGGAATGGATTGGATGTGGAGAGAATTGGAGGCAGGGAAAACCTCCAGTGAGGTCACTGATTTATTCTAGATAAAAGATTGTGTTGCCGGGTGCGGTGGCTCACGCCTGTAATCCCAGCACTTTAGGAGGCCAAGGCGGGCAGATCACCTGAGGTCAGGAGTTCGAGACCGGCCTGGCCAACATGGTGAAACTCCGTCTCTACTAAAAATACAAAAATTAGCTGGGCATGGTGATGCACTACTAATCTTAGCTACTCTGGAGGCTGAGGCATGAGAATCGCTTAAACCCAGGAGGTGGAGGTTGCAGTGAGCCGAAATTACGCCACTGCACTCCAGCCTGGGCGACAGACTGAGACTGCATCTCAAAAATACAAACAAAAACAAAGGTAGTGGCAATTGGGGATGAAAAAGAAGGGACACTGTTGGAGACATTTAGACTATAGAATCTATAAGACTTGGTGACCAGTTGAATACAAGGAGAGGGAGGGAGCATAACACCCAGGATTCTGTGCTGGCAGGCCAGAGCGGTCTGGAGCTGGCGTTAAGTGAACAGGGCTATGGAAGAGGAGAGACAAATATGAGAATGAGAGGAAGACAAGTGAGTTTAGTTTGACTTCATAGAAATTCCAGCAATACCTCTACTTCCTCTAGAACAATGTCCAGACTCCATGGCTGCAATTTGGATTTAGTATTTTGGTTTTTTTCCCTTAAGAGACAGTCTTACTCTGTCACCCCGGCTGGAGTGCAGTGGCACTATCATAGCTCACCTCAGCCTTGAACTTCTGGGCTCAAGGGATCCTACCACCTCCACCTCCCAAGTAGCTAGGACTACAGGTGCATGCCACCACACCCGGCAAATTTATTCCTTTTTTTTTTTAAAGATGAGGTCTCGCTATGTTGCTCAAGCTGGTCTTCCCTGATCTCAAGTGATCCTCCCACCTTGGCTCCCAGAGTGCTGAGATTACAGGCGTGAGCCACCACGCCCAAGCAATGGCTGCACTGAAAGCCCTTCAAAGTGTGCCTCCCTCCTAACTCCAGCTTTGTCGCACCCCACCCCCTTCACAGTCCGAACTCCCATGCCCGGCACAACTTACACCCTCCCTCTCAGACACCAGGCCTATGCTCAAGCTTGCTCTTTTTTGGAATGCTCTTATATCAGCCTGTAAAAAACCTGCCAACTCTAAAAGCAAAGATTTCTGAAATCCAATGCAAAAAACACCATAATAGAAAACATGGAACTATTGCACTATGTTAAAATTAAGAATTTCTGCTTGTCAGATGCAGTGGAGTACACCTATAGTGTTACTATAGCTACTTGCGAGGCGGAGGCAGGAGGATCACTTGATCCCAGGAGTTCGAGGTTGTAGTGGGCAATGCTGGTGCCTGTGAATAGCCACTGCATTCCAGCCTGGGCAACACAGCAGAGACCCCATCCCTCAAAAGTATAATTTGTTTCAAAAGACACCAGTAAGAGAGTGAAAAGACAAGCCATGCCTTGGAAAAGATATCTGCAAAGCACATATCAAAGAACTCCATATCCAGACTGTAAAGAACTACAAATCAATAAGAAGACAGCCCAATTTTTAAAAGTTGGGAAAAGAACAGGCACTTCACGAAAGAGGACGTTCAACTAGCCAACAAGCATACTGAAAGGTGCTCAACATCAGGAAAAATGTAAATAAATACCTTAATGAGATACCACATTCAGCCAGAATGGCTACAATTAAGAAGACTGACAACAAAACTCCTGTATTGACAAGGATAAGAGGCACCTAGAACTCTCTCATATTGCTGGCAAAGGCGTAAATTGGTACAATCATTTTGAAAAACTGACAATGTCTACTATCACTGATCATGTGCATACCCTCCCTACACACTAGCAATTCCTTTCCTAGAAATGTGTGCAGGTGTCTACAAAAAGAAACATAAGAATGCTTACTATGGCTTTGCTAATAATAGTCCAAAAAATAACAACCCAAATGCCCGTCAACAGTGGAAAAGATAAATTGTGGTATATACATACAACAGAATACTATTCAGCAATTAAAAGGCTACACACGACATGGATGAATTTCACACAAATACTGATAAAGTAAAAAAGCCAGAAACATACTGTACATACTGTATTATTACATTTAACTGGAATTCAAGAACAGACAAAACTGATCTATGGTGATACAGTCAGAAGAGTGATTATCTCAATATGTAAGGATGTAATACTGATTGGGAAGGAGCACTAGGTGTGCTAGATATGTTCTATATCTTGATTTGGGTAGTGGGGACAGGGGTGTATACCTATGTGAAAATTGTTCCCATACTGTATGTTACACCTCATTAACAACAACAAAAAAACTTTTTTAACATGGAAAAAAAATTCAAGTTCAAATGCCACCTTCTCCATTAAAGTTTTGCCAGCTGCAATGAACCTTTTCATCAGGGCCTCCTTAGCATTCTGATGTCATTTCTTTATGCCATTTTATCACACTCCATCTTGAATCTCAGTGGAGTCTCATTTCACTAAATATATGTTTATCTTCCTGGTGACAGTGACCATGTCCTTCACCTTTTACCCACTCAGTGCCTGACAAATAACAGGCTGAAAAGATATTTGTTGAATTACATGAAAGAAAAAATTGGGTGAGTTCCCAGATGGGTGAAAGTGGGGACAGGCAGAGGAAGGAAGGCCAAGAGAAGGACAGAGGAGGTTTCCAAGGAAACTGTGGCTCACACTAATTTTACCTACTTCCTGAAATCACATTAAATGTCACCTTGAGTGGCAAAAAACAAAACACCAAGTCCTACCTAGGCTGAAAATAAATAAATATCACACTCCCTCACTTGCAAGAAATCCCCCAAATTGCTACCTAATTCTGGGTGTTTCGACACTGGATAGGAAAACTGTTCAAGGAGAATTCACATTGCCATGCTGCTAAAAATATCACCTCCTTAGTGTGGTGCAAAGAGTCCAGACTGCAAGTCAGCCGACTTAGGGCTGAATTCTAACTCTGCCCGAACTTGCTGTGATCTGTGGCCAATCCCTTCGCCTCTCTGGGCCTCAATTTCCTCATACGTAACAACGGGGTAGATGAGCAAAACCTTTATGTTTTGATATTCTGAGTATACAATCCATAGCTCTCCTGGTCCAAAGCAGGAATACAGCAAAAACCCCTGAAATACATGTAAAAGGCGCCTCAGACCAACAAACAAGCACGATTTGAAGAAGTCATTTTGTTCTCTTTCACGGTTTAATCAGTGTTTTTGTTTGTTGTTTGCAGCCTTACCATGATTTGCAGATGTCTGAGTTCCACGTAAACAGAAGTTAAGTCTCTGCAGGCTGTCATCTTCTTTTGAGGGTGAGAAGGGTCTTCCCGCTGGGTTTCAAGTCTCGGGATTCCGAAACGACCAACTCAGCGGGCAGGTTTGTGAATTTGCGCACACTGCGCGGCACACTGGAGTCTAAGTTACAGAGGAACCGAGTGCAGGGGATGCTGGGATTTGTAGTCCCCGGGCCTCTTTGTGGTGCGCTGGGATCTGTGGTCCCCCGAGTGCGCCGCTGGAATGCTGGGAAATGTAGTCTCTGTCGCGTCGCACAGTGCAACTCAGCTGCCGTCTCAGACGGCTAGTGTGCTCAGCGGCTGGAGCAGGTCCCTAAAGCCTCTGCAGATCCGAAGCCAGCCCTCCGCTGGGACAAACTCTAGGCAAAACACCAGATGAATATTGTGTCCTATGGGACTTCCCGGGGAGGGCCCTTCCCATTGACGTTAACAGTCCCCCTGCGAAGCCGCTGCGCGCTCCTACTGGCTGGTTGGGATGCCAATCGCCAAGGCTGGCTTTCCACTGGTTCCAGGAGGGCACTGCGAGGCTAGGGGGAAGGAGAAGGGATCAGGAGCGGGAGCTGAGGGGAGAGAGAGGCCGGTCCTGGTCTGGCCGCTGCGGCTGCTAGCCCGAGGTCTCCAAGCCGGGCTGCGGCTCCATCCTCGGCTCCTGGGCACCGTCTGCGAGGCTCCGCCGACCAGAGTGAGAAAGCCGCGGGCGGCGACCGCCGCATCATGTCAGCCAAGGACGAGCGGGCCAGGGAGATCCTGAGGGGCTTCAAACTGTATCCGCCCGGGAGCGGGGCGGGGCCGGGAGGACTTGGGAGGCGGCCGCTCACTGAGGAGACTGCCCGGGGGCGGGGGCCGCGCCAGGTGGGCCCCACAGAAGAAGGGCCGCGGGAGGGGAGAGGAAAGGAACAGCGTGCCGAGCACCCGGCGCGAGAGGCGCCCCCAGGGGCGTTCTGAGGGAGGAAGGGGAAGTTGACGGGAGCGCCGGGGGGTGGCGGGTGGAGACGGAGGAGCCTGGGAGACGGGGTTGCGAGAGGCCGGGCGTCGGAAACGCTGTCGGAGAGGCCGACTGGGTTCCGATCCCCGGCCGAGACCCAGAGGCCAGGAGGGGGCTGCGGCCCGCGGAGAAGGGCTGAGGGGGCGCGGTGGGCTGATCTCGAAGCCTAGAAGCCTCTTTGGCTATAAGCCTACCCGGGGAGCGGGGAACAGTGACTTGGAGTGGGCGACCTTGTGTGGGACAAATACCAGTGCTTTTAAAACTCTCTCAGGTCCCCCACCGCACCGCATCGCACCCCACCCCCGTCTGGTTTCCACAACTTCTCTTCCAAACTTGTGGCTTCTTCCAGGGCTGGATTAGTTGGGGGAGGTGGGGAAAGAGAAGTCCAAGATCGACCTCGTCTTAACACTCTTGGCCTTCTGAAGCATTGGTCACTGCTTCCCCCTCAGCGCCTCAGTTTTCTTTCCAGCAAGATGAGGACCATAGGCTTAGGTGTGGGGTGCCTCGCGCTGGGACTCCCAGCCGAGGTATGTTTGCTCGCTGCTGTCGGTGCGGTTCTGCCTAGCTGTGGTGGAGCTGTCCAGCAATGGTGTGATGTCGCTGGGGCCACGGTAGGATAGATAGAGTGGGGTAGAGAAATCATTGCCTCGGGCCTGTTGTGGTGCCCCTTTTGCATCCTCTCCGTAAGGAAGCTTTCTGTTTTCGTGGAGTGTGTTAGTCTGTCACCATATGATGCAGATGAAAAAATGCAAACTTGGATATTCAAATTTTCCATTCTCCTGCCGACTTTAATCTCTTCATGCATCCTGTCTGTAATCTATAGTACGGAACGTTCTTAAATTGCTCCCTCAGTGAGAAGGTAGTCACCACTTTAGGGCTCCTCCCTTGGAGGTTAGTAAAGCACTGTTTTCTTGGTATTCTGTTGCGTTTTCACAATGTCCATGTCATGCTTGCAAATTTAATTGCTTTGCTATAATCAGAAACCAAGTTGGTAATACATTTTAGACCACAGTGCAAAAAGGAGGTTTTGGATGTACAAGTGAGATTTTTCGAATGGAAATTGATCTATGCTTTTTAAAAAAAACTAAAGGCTGTATCACCTTTGCATACTACCACCCGTGATAAACTTTCAGTACTTTTATGTAGTGGTTTAGTAGCAGCCTCTTTTATAGCTCCATGTGCCTTTCTGTGTTTCTCTTCATAATGGATCATATAGGTATATAGGGATGACTGAAGTGCTGGAAAAGCTATGACATGGATTTTATTTTTTCCTCAAATAATTTATATTATTAACATGTAACAATGTAATAATATTGTTACTTAACATGCTGTGTAGACAGTAAACCGCAAACTGGAGAATTGAGAGATTTCAGAAGCAACGTTTTCATCTGATTGGAAATACCGTATTGCTGAAAAGAAGAAAGGCCTTTTTAATGGCTTTTGAACAAAGCAGTAAAGTTTGAGCTTCTCACCTTCAGTCTTAGCTCTTGAACCTGTTGAGAAAGACGATAAGAGACAAATACAGAAAAGAGTTTCATAAAGCAGAATCTGTGTCAGCCCACTAGAAGGAAAAGCGAATCAACCGATTGAGCGGTTAGTCCATCCAGAAACAGGCTTTTGGGAAAAGCTTGACCTGAGCTGATTAAATCCTGAAGCACAAGGGAAGCAGCCACATCAAAAAGTTAGCATGAGAGCAGTGGCATGCTCATCCTCTGATAGCCTTTATTGGGCATTTGTGGAGTAAGAGAGAAAAGAAAAGCAGGAATGTTAAGATATGCTACTACCTTCAGGAAAAAGTAAAATTAATGTTTTAGTAAGAAACTGACTATTGTCCACCTTTTATTGGGTAAATAGATTTTCTGAACTTTCTTTCAGAGTATCTGTTTCTGTAAGACTAGTTTGTCACTGCAAAAAGAGCACCATTATGTTCTCCCACCAACAGTGTTGATAGTACTCAATTTCCACGTTGACTAGGTCAGTCTTTTTTATTTGCCAGTTTGGATAACAAATGATATATTGTTTTAATTGGTATTCTCCTGGATCCCTAGATCCATAAAAAGGTAATGTAGCATAGTGGTTAAGAGCTATACTGGACTATGTCGCTATACTGCCTGCATTGGAATTCCAGCCCTGCGCTCCTAGTTGTGTGTCCCTGAGCAACTGCTTTAACCTCACCTCAATTTTCTTATCTGTAAAATGGGGAAAATAATAGTACATATCTCATGGGGCTGTAAGAGTAAATGAGTTGATATCTAAAGCATTTAGAAAAGCACCTGATCCACAGTAAGCATTATGCTTTAGCTAGTGTTATTCTTGTTATTATTAGAGAAGTTGCACATCTCCTCTATTTGGCCATTTCTTTTTCTTGTGTAAATTTTGTTAATTTTGTTTTTGCCCATTTTACTATTAAATTGTTTATTTTTCTTATTTGTAGATGTTCTTTACATATTGTAATATCAATCCTTTGCCTAATGTATTTTGCAAATATTTTCTTTCAATGTATTGTCTCCTTTTTTGTTGAACAGAATTTTTAAATTGTCATTTCAAATTTATTTTATTTTATTTGTTTGAGACGGAGTCTTGGTCTGTTGCCCAAGTTGGAATGCAGTGGCGCAATCTTGGCTCACTGCAACCTCTGCCTCCCAGGTTCAAGCAATTCTCCTGCCTCAGCCTCCTGAGTAGCTGGGATTACAGGTGCATGCCACCATGCCCGGATAATTTTTGTATTTTTAATAGAGATGGGGTTTCACCACGTTGGCCAAGCTGTTCTCAAACACCTGACCTCGTGATCTGCCTGCCTCTGCCTCCCAAAGTGCTGGGACTACAGGCATGAGCCACCGTGCCTGGCCTCAAATTTATTAATATTTGCTCTCTGGCTTTTGCATTTTGTATCTTGTTTAAAAAGATCTTCCTTATCCCAAGATTAACTAAATATCCTATCTTTTCTTCTCTTTTCAATGTTTAGCTCTTTAATCCACCTGGAACGTATTTACACATTTGGTATGTGGTAGACATCTAAGTACTTCTGCTGTTTGGATAGCCAGTAGTTCCAGTACTATTTACTAAGTAGTTAATTCATCTTTTCCTCACTGTTTTGAAGTGCCATCCTTGTCATATACTAAATTTTTATAAGACGTAGGTTTATTTTTGGATTATTTCTGTTTCATTGATCTATTTGTCTCTTCTTGTGCCTATACACATTTGATTGAATTATGATAGCTTTATAATATGATTTAGTATAGTTTACAATAGAATGGTCTGTGACTAACATAATATGTGTGTTTAAGGTCCCTATAAATATTTGTGCCTCTCTTGTTCACATGGAAGCTTGCCCATATGCCCATAGTAGATAGAAACATGAGGACTTGGCTGGGCCTGGTGACTCACACCTGTAATCCCAGCACTTTGGGAGGCCTAGGTGGGAGGATTGCTCAAGGCCAGGAGTTCAAGACCAACCTGGCCAACATAGCGAGACCCCCAACTCTAAAAAAAAAAAAAAATTTAAAGATACTGCATAAAAGTGAATACTGTATGCATAAATTAGTCATGGTCTGAGTGAATTCAGTAGAAGCCTTTGTATTTGCCATCAGTTGTTTCAAAAACAAAATCTTACAAGATTTTATTCTCGTATCACCTTCACCCCATCTCACCCTACCTCTTTCAGAGTATCTGTTTTTGTGAGAAGACTTTATCACTACAAAAAGAGCACCATTGTGCTCTCCCATCAACCGTGTTGATAGTACTCAGTTTTCCATGTTGACTAGGTCAATCTTTTTTATTTTTGCCAGTTTGGACAACACATGATACTTTGTTTCAATTTGTATTTTCCTGGATCCCTAGATCCATAAAAGGTAATATAGCATAGTGGTTAAGAGCTGTACTGGACTGTGGCGCTATACCACCTCTCAAGAAATGCAAGGCTCTCATACACATTAAGAACCTTGCATTTCTTTCTTGTTTGTTAAAAGCATAACATTTCCTAATTGTAAATTAATGTTATGAATGAAATGTTACTTGGGGAACAATATGATTCTCCTGCACATATTTTGGATTTGATTATTTTAAGCAGCTGACATAGAGATTGATGTTTGTAAATCCCACATTTCCCATTTCGTTCCCTCAACAAAGGTCTGTTGGGTGACTGTCATGTATAGGGCACTCTACACTTGAAGGATACAGAAATGAATAACTTAACAGTCCCTTCTTTCCAGAAGCTTAACCAGCTTTATGTCTGTTTAGGAGGAATATCTTCAAAAGGAATGCATTTTTTAAAATTCTATTTAATTTTCCTGTTACAAACTCCAGCCACCTAGAGTGACCTTTGTAAATATTATTTAATATAGCCTTCTAATGTAGCTAATGTTTAATGTGTTTTTTATAAAAATGGAATTGTAGGCCGGGCGTGGTGGCTCACGCCTGTAATCCCAGCACTTTGGGAGGCCGAGGCGGGCAGATCACGAGGTCAGGAGATTGAGACCATCCTGGCTAACACGGTGAAACCCCATCTCTACTAAAAAAATACAAAAAATTAGCCGGGCGCGGTGGCGGGCGCCTGTAGTCCCAGCTACTTGGGAAGCTGAGGCAGGAAAATGGCGTGAACCCGGGAGGCGGAGCTTGCAGTGAGCCGAGATAGCGCCACTGCACTCCAGCCTGGGCAAAAGAGCGAGATTCTGTCTCAAAAAAAAAAAAAAAAAAAAAAAAAATGGAATTGTAAATATCATTTTGTAACTTAACTTTGTTCACTTAATAATAGATTTACCATGTTTATGATTTCCAAAGTTAGTTACTTTCAGTTGCTTTCACTGACAGATTTGTCACAGTACTCTTTTTTTTTTTTTTTTTTTGAGACGGAGCCCCAGCTGGAGTGCAGTGACGTGATCTCAACTCACTGCAACCTCTACCTCCGGAGTTCAAGCGATTCTTCCACCTCAGCCTCCAAGTAGCTGGGATTACAGGCACACGCCCACCACGCCCAGCTAATTTTTGTATTTTTAGTAGAGATGGTGTTTCACCATGTTGGCCAGGCTGGTCTTGAACTCCTGACCTCAGGCCTCCCAAAGTGCTGGGATTACAGGCGTAAGCCACCACACCCAGCATTTGTCACAGTACTCTTATACTAGCTTTCTAGTATAGTCTGTATCCACTGTTTTGCCTATTTGAATAGCTTTTTCATCAACATAAAAATATAACTTTATTAAATTAACAAGAAACTGACAGACTTCCATAAGAATGAATTATACTTTTATGATTTCGTTGTCTTTAATCCATCTGGAATTTTCTTTGGTATAAGATACAGAGTAGTAATGTAGCTCTTTTTAAATATTGGCTTATTGTCTCCATTTATTTATTTAATTCATTTATACTTCAGATATTATAATATCCAGAAATAAATGGCTGCTTACAAATCAATAGGATACGCATTTAACTCAAAGTGGACAAAGGATATGAACAAGCAGTTCCTAGAAGAAAAAGCAGATGACCAATGAATAAATGAGGACATGCTCAACCTTGTTAAAATAATAGACTATCTTCCAGGTGCAGTGGCTCACGCCTGTAATCCCAGCACTTTGGGAGGCCGAGGTGGGTGGATTGCTTGAGCCTGGAAGTTTGAGACCAGCCTGGGCAACATGGCAAGACCCCGCCTCTACAAAAAAAAAAAAACACACAAAAATTAGCCAGGTGTGGTGGCACATGCTTGTGGTCCCAGCTACTGGGAGGCTGAGGTGAGGGGATCACCTGAGCCTGGGAGGTGGAGGTTGCAGTGAGCCATGACTGTGCCCCACTGCATTCCAACCAGGGTAACAGAGTGAGACCCTGTCAATAATAATAGTAATAATGGACTATCTCTTCCCAATTAATTGACACAAATTTAAAAGATTGATTTTATATATATATATATATATATATCCTGAAAGTGGCACTGTACGAAAATAAAATTAAAAATTAGGCCAGGCACAGTGGTTCATGCCTGTAATCCCAACACTTTGGGAGGCCAAGGTGGGCAGATCACTTGAGCCCAAGAGTTTGAGACCAGCCTGCCCAACATAGCAAAACTCCCTCTCTATTAAAAATGCAAAAAATTAGCCAAACATGGTGGCACACGCCTGTAATCCCAGCTACTCAAGAGGCAAAGGCAGGAGAATTGCTTGAACCCAGGAGGCAGAGGTTGCAGTGAGCTGAGATCACACCACTGCACTCCAGCCTGGGCTACAGAGTGAGACTGTGTCTCAAAAAAAAAAAAAAACATAAAAATTTATTAAAAAAAAAAAAAAAAAGATGCCAGGCACAGTGGCTCATGCCTGTAATCCCAGCACTTTGGGAGGCCAAGGTGGGCAGATTACTTGAGGTCAGGGATTCGAGGCCAGCCTGGCCAACATGGTGAAACCCCGTCTCTACTAAAAATACAAAAATTAGCTGGGCATGGTGTGGACAGCTGTAATCCCAGCTATTATTAGGGTGTCTGAGGCAGAAGAATCACTTGAACCTGGGAGGCCAAGGTTGCAATGAGCCGAGATTGCACCACTGCACTCCAGCCTGGGTGACAGAGAGAGACTCAGTCTCAAAAAAAAAAAAGATAATATTCAGTGTTCACAACGTTGAGGGAAAGGGGCACTGTCATTTGGTTTATGTGTGTGTGTGTAGTGTCTATAGAAAGTAATTGGTATCTATCAAATATTTACACATAACTGCAGTAGAGTATATAGCACAATGGTTGAGAGTATGGGCTCACTTCCAAGGTTTAGACTTACTGTCTCTGCTATTGTGACTCTCAACAGAACACTCAGACTCTGAGCCTCAGCATCTGTATCTCATATCATCAGAGGGTTGTTTTGAGAATTAAATGAAACTGCATAAAAGATGTTTGGTTCAGTGCCTGGCATATAGTAATATCTGCTGCCATTCATTTTATTATTAATTACTAATAATAATGACAGGCCAGGTATAGTGGCTCATGCCTGTAATCCTAGCTCTTTGGGAGGCCGAGGTAGGTGGATCACCTAAGTTTGGGCATTCAAGACCAGCCTGGCCAACATGGTGAAATCCCGTCTCTACTAAAAATACAAAATTAGTCAGGCGTAGTGGTGTGCACCTGTAATCCCAGCTACTCGGGAGGCTGAGGCAGGAGAATCGCTTGAACCCAGGAGGTGGAGGTTGCAGTGAGCCGAGATCACACCAGTGCACTCCAGCCTGGGCAACAGAGTGAAACTCCATCTCAATAATAATAATAATAATAATGACAGTAGTGTTAATATGATTGTAAAGCCACTTATTTCCCTGAGATATAACTAATGCCTTCATTCTAGTTATATTTTCTTACTGAAAAACTATGGTATTTCCATTTTGCCTCTGAATAAATGATTCAATACGCATTGATATGTACCTCATGTTTATCTTGTCTAGAAAATGAATCTCATTCTAATTTATGGCAGGTTAGCAAAAAGAGTTTGGGCTCAGAAGGTTTCTGAAAGCATCTTTCAGTTGTGTTCTTACATTTCTTCTCCCATAGTTTGGTCCTGGAATCCCTGTATCTTCTTTCTCATAGTACCTTAATCCTTGACTTTGCTTCCAATCAAAAAACAGTTGGCTTTACATCTCCTATTTACTCACTTAGAATAAAGAATAAGAATAGTAGACATATTAAGAAAAGTCGACTGTAGAACTTCTCTTGAAAATCAGTATTCCCTGGTACAGTTGCCTTGGCCAAATGTTAAAAATGAATTTGAGGTTTATTATTTCCCATAATATAGATTTTGTCTGTCAACCCAAAGTCTTGGAAAGCAACCAGACATACCACTCATAAAGCCCAATTTCATGTAGATCGTGATTGGTAGCTTGTTTCCTCACACATGGACTCTTGAGAGTTTGTATTGTTATCCTGAATGGATTAAATGAATATAATGTCCTATTGATTATCTTAGGATTTTTTTTTTTTTTTTTTTTTTTTTTCTGTGACAGGGTCTCACTGTCATCCAGGCTGGTGCTATCATAGCTCACTGCAGCCTTGACCTCCCAGGCTCAGGTGATCCTCTGCCTCACCCTCCTGGGTATCTGGGTGCACAGGTGTGCACCACTATACCCAGCTGATTTTCGTATTTTTTCTTTGTAGAGAAAGGGTTTCACTATGTTGCCCAGGCTGGTGTTGAACTTCTGGGCTCAAGTGATTTGCCCACCTTGGCTTCCCAAAGTGCTAGGATTACAGACGTTAGCCACCACACCCGGCCTTACTTAGGATTCTTAAACAGGCATTCCTGCTTTTGCTTTTTGGAAAGAATTTAGAGTATAATTAGATATTTATAGGCTTCTACTGACCTTCTAAGTTTCTTCCCAGGGTTATGTATATGGTTTATAATGAAACATTACAGTAACTTCTGGAGAAATGGGACAGAACACGGTAAAACTCTCATGGAGAATTCCAGTTGTATCACCACTACATTTGATAAAGGACTAGCACTGGTTCTGAGGCTTGGAAGCTCTAGGTTCTTACTAGGGTTGACCTCAGTTTTGCCTCCCAGTCCTCATTTGTCAGCATTCTGCATCCACAAATCCTCATGTTATGAGAGGATTTGACTTATAGACCTATCCCTCCCTATTCCTGAGCATCATAGGAAGGAATTTTAAAGGCCATCTTCTCCAGCAGCCTGACTATTCTAATAATTGCTTGAATGCGTAAAACTCAAATTGTCAAAGTTTTGAGAGCAGCATTCTTTTTTGTTTTTGACCTGCTTATAATTTTGGAGCTGGGAAGAAAAGCAAATATATTTTCTTACAGTCCAATATCCACAAAGATTTCAATGGATTGGACTAAAGCACACTGTTTATGGCAAAGAAGGCGATGGTCTCACCGTAGGACACATGAAAGCTTGTTTAGTCTACAGCAAAGGGAGGCAGGGGAAAGTGGAGCTGGTGTAAAGGTGGGCCACTTGAAACATGGCATACATTCAATAATGGGGGGAACTGAAGGGAGTTTAACCTAAACATGAAAAGAGTTGGACAAGAAACATGAGTGTTCTCTTCTAAAGTTAAAAAAAAAAACACTGTTCTAAAGAGGAAGAATTAAATGTTGCTGTGTAGCTCTCAGAGGAAGTATAAGATTTGCGGGGTAGAAATTACAGGTGACAGAGTTTAGGCCAGTTTCTAACAATTAGTAGAATTACGTGAAAAAAGACATTTTCCAGAAAGTGTTTTAAGCAGCAGATAGATGCCTATCTGTCAAGAGTGTTGCAGAGGGAAATTTTGTATGTATCAAATGTGTATTACAGTAGATGATCTACAGAAATACTCAAATCCTTTTCCAGCACTACAATTCTTTGATTTGATGACAACCTTTCTTACTTAACAAGTACTTTTTTCGGCAAATGTTTATATTGAGATATGTTCTACACCTAAAATAGACAAAGTTTTTTTGTGACCTGATTGTTTCCTTTTTGTTTTTGACACAACTCTGAGACACTCAGTATTGAAGTGTCTGGTTTAGTGCATTGTGGATACAGCGATTCAGAGTCAAGGAGAGCAATTATTGCCTCTGAATTTAGATAACATTTAGAGAATGAAACATAAATAGCTGTAATATAAATTAACACTGTAAATATAGCCACAAGAAGAAAGAGCATGGTCTAGTAATATCTCATAATTCTATACTGCTTTTTGGTTTTTAAAGAACTTTGATATATTACTGCATTATCACAACAACCCTATTCATTGTTAGCCTCACTCTATAGATTAAGGAATTGAGGATCAACAAGGCAGTCACTTAGACGAAGGCAGAACCTTAATTTAAGCCTTGTTTTGTCTTTTTGAAAGTCCATGTTTTCTACGGTATACCATGATGCCTTTCTGGAGAATTTATTCTTTTGTTGTTGTATTATTAATTTTGAGTTTTAAATTTTTCTCAGCTTGGCTGAGCAAGGTGGCTCACGCCTGTAATCCCAGCATTTTGGGAGGACTAGGTGGGCAGATCACTTGAGGTCATGAGTTCGAGACCAGCCTGGCCAACATGGCAAACCCCACAGAAGCTATTTGGGAGGCTGAGGCACAAGAATCGCTTGAACCCAGGAGGCAGAGGTTGCTCAAAAAAAAAAAAAAAAAATTTCTCAGCTCACTGCAGCCTTAACCTCCCAGGCTCAAGTGATCCTCCCACCTCAGCCTCTCAGGTAACTGGGACTACAGGTGCACACTATTATGCTTTGCTAATTTTTATGGGTTTTTTTTTTTTTTTTTTTGAAATGAAGTCTTGCTCTTGTCACCCAGGCTGGAGTGCAATGGCACAATCTCAACTCACTGCAACCTCTGCCTCCCAGGTTCAAGCAGTTCTCCTGCCTCAGCCTCCCGAGCAGCTGGGATTACAGGCGCCTGCGACCACACCCAGCTAATTTTTGTATTTTTAGTAGAGACAGAGTTTCACCACATTGGCCAGACTGGTCTCGAACTCCTGACCTCAGGCGATCCATTCACCTCAGCTTCCCAAAGTGCTGGGATTACAGGTGTGAGCCACCACACCTGGCCAATTTTTGTTATTTTTTTAGAGACCAGATTTTGCCATGTTGCCCAGGCTGGTCTTGAACTCGGGCTCAAGTGATCTGACTGCCTTGGCCTCCCAAAGTGCTGGAATTAACAGACATGAGCCACCATGCCCAGCCCTTTTCTCAGTGTTTAAGTCACCGCCAGATTTATTTTTCACTTGAAAATTATCCTCTTCTAATGTGGTCATATCTCCTATATTCTTTTTTTTCCCTCAATTCACCAGATACAGGGGCCAGGGTTTAGCCCAGGATAATGAATTTTTTAACAATTAGAGTTACCAGAGGAAAAAAAGACATTTTCCAGAAAATACTTAAGCAGCAGGTGGATATATTCTTGTTTTCATATTTTTTTCATCTTAAGCACAGTCCTCTTAAACATCGTCCTCTGTGGTCAAGAGATGGCTACTCATAGGGGTCTGATTAGCAACTTCAGCGATGATCAAACATAGGAGGTTGTTACTCAAGTCTGATAAGCACAAGATTGTGTCCATATAGTTTTGTCCAATAAAGTAACACAAAATTTATCCCACAACGAAGTTGTTTTCAGATGAGCAATTCAGATAATCTCGTTAATAGGAAAAAAAAGTGAAAAAGTCTTGGATACTAGCATGGATAAACAAACATATCCTGGCTTTGTTCAGAACACGAAAGGCTATCTTGTGACCAGCTTATTTCAGTTTCATTTTGAAATCTTTTCCTTAAACATCTATGAAAAATATCAGGTGAAAGTATATTGTGGGTAGCTTATAGAACCAACTCGAGGGTTCCTGTTACAGAGTGTTATTATGAATTTAGAGTTTGTTTCAAAGGCCCCTTAAGTATTTGTGGATTGAGATAAGAATCTAACAGACTATTTCCTTTTCTGTGATTCTCTATTAAAAAATGTGGTCCCATCTGTGGTCCCAGCTATTCAGGAGGCTGAGGCAGGAGGATCACTTGAGCTCAGGAATTCAAGGCTACAGTGAGCTATGATCGTGCCTCTTCATTCCAGCCTGGGCAACAGAGCAAGACCGCATCTCTAGAAACAACAACAACAAAAGGACTATCACTTAAATAGGATCTTAAAAGATGAGATGTTACCGTGTGTGTGTGTGTGTGTGTGCGTGTGTGTGTCTATATGTATATATGTGTGTGTGTGTGTATGTATATATATACATATCTGTGTGTGTATGTGAGAGAGAGAGAGAGAGCAAATTGTAGGATAGTCATAATTATGCCATGTGTGGCACTGCTACCTAGGTGACTACTCTGAAAAGTATGGTTTTCACCAGGTCACTGCTAAAGATTAAGAAAAAGGGACTAAATCTGAGATTCAGCATTTTCATGAAATAGGAAGTGAGAAATGTAACTGTAAGCCTTAATTGCTTTTGAGCCATCTTCTGCCTAAGGAGCAAAGACAAAGGAACCAGAAAAGCTGCGTTCTGGTCATAGTGCTGTCACTTACTGGCCGTTCATTCAGACATTTGTTAACAGAATCTGTACATGGCATATCATCTGCTAAACCAAAGAGAAAGAAAATGATAAAGCAGGCCAGGCACGGTGGCTCACGCCTGTAATCCCAACATTTTGGGAGGCCAAGGCGGGTGGATCACATGAGGTCAGGAGTTCGAGACCAGCGTGACCAGTATGATGAAACCCCGTCACCACTAAAAATACAAAAATGAGCCGGGTGTGGTAGCATGTGCCTGTAATCCCAGCTACTCAGGAGGCTGAGACAGGAGAATCGCTTAAACCCAGGAGGCAGAGGTTGCAGTGAGCTGAGATCATGCCATTGCACTCCAGCCTGCACAACAAGAGCAAAACTCCCTCTCAAAAAAAGAAAATGATAAACCAGTTTCCATGACCAAATAACTTGTCTTATATAAGGGAGAGAGAAAGAGACCATAACAATCAGAATGCAGTGTGTTACGTGCCTAGTAGTATCAAGTACTGTGGAAACTCAGAGAAAGGATGACTACTGCTAGGGGTGTTGTGGAAGACTTCAAGAATTATCACTTGAGGTTGGGCGCGGTGGCTCATGCCCGTAATCCCAGAACTCTGGGAGGCTGAGGCGGGTGGATCACTTGAAGTCAGGAGTTGGAGACCAGCCTGGCCCATGGTTTCAACATAGTGAAACCCTGTCTCTACTAAAAATACAAAAATGAGCTGGGCGTGGTGGTGCACGCTTGTAATCCCAGCTACTCGAGAGGCTGAGGCAGGAGAATCGCTTGAACCCGGGTGGAGGTTGCAGTGAGCTGAGATCATGCGACCGCACTCCAGCATGTACGACAGAGGGAGACTCCATCTCAACAACAACAACAACAAAAGGACTATCACTTGAATAGGATCTTAAAAGATGAGATGTTACCTAGATTAATCTTTATGATAGTAGGGAGTAACAGAGAGGAAGGAAAGTGTTTCAAGAGTGAGTTGGAGTCAGGAATGAGGAAGGATGAGGACCAAACAAATTCTTGGAATTTGTTGAAATTTTATTCATAATGATATTTAAGAATCAGCTGAGAGTCCCATGATACCTTATAGGTCATTGTGATCTTTTTAAGAATAATAGGGCCGGGCGCGGTGGCTCACGCTTGTAATCCCAGCACTTTGGGAGGCTGAGGTGGGCGGATCACGAGGTCAGGAGATCGAGACCACAGTGAAACCCCGTCTCTACTAAAAATACAAAAAAATTAGCCGGGCGTGGTGGCGGGTGCCTGTAGTCTCAGCTACTCGGAGAGGCTGAGGCAGGAGAATGGCGTGAACCTGGGAGGCGGAGCTTGCAGTGAGCCGAGACTGCGCCACTGCACTCCAGCCTGGGCGACAGAGCGAGACTCCGTCTCAAAAAAAAAAAAAGAATAATAGATAGTGGCAGATACAGTGGTTCATACCTGTAATCCCAACACTTTGGGAGGCTAAGGTGTATGGATCCCTTGAGCTCAGGAGTTTGAGACCAGCCTGGGAACATGGTGAAACCCTGTCTCTACCAAAAATACAAAAATTAGCCAGGCATGATAGCGTGTGCCTGTAAGTCCCAGCTACTCGGGAGGCTGAGGTAGGAGTATCACTTGAGCCCAGGAGGCAGAGGTTGCAGTGAGCCAAGATTGTGCCACTGGCTACTGCACTGCACCCTGGGCCACAGAGCAAGACCCTGTCTAGAAAAAAAAAAAAAAGAATAGTTAAAGAAACAAAGTATAATCTTTCAAGATTAGAAAATGAATACATGAGGAATATAAAGTCAGAAATAATAGATTACTCTTTCAAGAAATCTGGTGACCTAAGAAAGCAGATATTAGGGGAGCAGCTTGAGTGGGTTGATAGAATTCGTTAAATAATGGAAATCACTTATTTAAGCTGACTTTGTACAAGTCACTTAATACTGTAAAACAAGGATAAAGTGGTTGGGCACGGTGGCTCACGCCGTAATCCCAGCACTTTGGGAGGCCGAGGCAGGCGGATCACGAGGTCAGGAGATTGAGACCATCCTGGCTACCTCGGTGAAACCCTGTCTCTACTAAAAACACAAAAAATTAGCCGGGTGTGGTGGCGGGCGCCTGTAGTCCCAGCTACTCAGGAGGCTGAGGCAAGAGAAGGGCGTGAACCTGGGAGGCAGAGCTTGTAGTGAGCCGAGATCTCACCACTGCACTCCAGCCTGGGCAACAGAGTGAGACTCCGTCTCAAAAAAAAAAAAAAAAAACAAGGATAATGCATGCTATTTGATTTAGATGTTATGAAATTTGAATGAAATAATACATGCCAACTCAATTTAAAAACCATAGCTCTTCAAATGCACTATGCTTGCTATTACATTATTACAATCATTATTTACCTTTGCTTTAAAGTTTGGCATTGCTTTCTATTTTGCAAATTTATAGATTTCATGTTTCAGGATATCAGAAAAGTCAGAGCCTTAGTGATTGTTTTTTACTTCAGCTTAGATACCTGTGAGCCTTTTTCCACAATTCTGGGAATTAATTGTGGCTGTTGGAGTGACAACAGAAGAAACCCCCAGATGACACTGAAAAACCAGAATCATCTTTGACTTTGCCTTTTTTTTTTTTTTTTCCTCTGCCCCCGGGTGGAAGGCTGTTTCACCCGTGCAATCACTCTCCGGATTCACAATCTGCCTCACCTCCATGCACTACCACGCCCAGCTGATTTTTGTATTTTTAGTAGAGACAGAGTTTCAGTTGGCCAGACAGGTCTCAAACTCCTCCTGACCTCAGATGATCCGCCCTTCTCGGCCTTCCAAAGTGCTGGGTTAATAGGCATGAGCCACCATGCCCCGCCACCTTTTATATTTTTAAGGGTTATAATTTGAAGGAGTTGAGTTTCTTCCCAATACTATAGCATTTTTTAAAAACTAGGTGAAATTCAGGAATCTCTCAATGTAGATTTTGACAGGATTCAAGGCAATATCCCTGTGCCTCCAAATAACCTGAAAGAAACAGTGGCCCTTTTGGGAACATGCCCTTGGGAAAAGGCCTTATATTATCTCTTCTTCAATCAGGAGGTGCTGGGAAGCAAATAAAAGTGCAAAGGGAGCCTCTAAGAATCTCTTTGGGTATGTCTCTTCTAGCTTGTTTCTGACCAGTTCCAGGCACATAACTGTACATGTCAGTAGGATAATGGGCTGACTAGAAAAAAAAGAAAGGTTTGTTTTATTGTTTGACTTTGCTAGGGAGAAGACTGTGTTACATTTCAAATACTGATCTTTTTCTCATTACTAAATTACTTGCCTCCACTGTTTCCCAGGCCAGTTTGAATTTTGATTGTCTACTTTCCAAGCATAGTAACTTTGCCAGCACAAGAGTATTATTTCACAGGGATATCACCACTGATTACAATGCTGCATATTATGTTTCAAGGATACTGAAACCTGGGTTCTCAGAGATCCATTTATATTTTCTCATCTTATCCCCCATAAATGGGAAAATCACTGGGAAATTATTGGGTGGAGAAATGCATTTAAATGACCGTGAATTAGAATTGGTCCTTAAGAAGGTACTAAAGGCAGAATGCTCTGTATAACCAACACTAAGGCAGAAGCATAAGAGGGCTCTGACATAAGTGGTATTTAAGAATTAATGAAGCAAGTGGGAGTAAGAGAAGGAAATGAGTTCAGAAAGGAAACAAGGAGCAGAGAGTTTGAGAGGGGAGAGATCATAAAGGCAGTGTGTGAAAAGATAGAGAACAGGAAGAAAAAAGCCACAACCAAAAACTATGAAAACAGAGTAAAGAAAGATAGCCCTGTAATGAAAATGCTCAGGATACCACCAAATAGAAACTCCCTTTGTTTACTGCTAGTCATTGCAGCTGCTTCCACCCCAAAGTAATGAGAAGGGAGAGGTTTCTCTTTATGCCTGTGACCTTGGTTTTGAAGCTTTGCCTCATGGTGCTCTGGTCTGCCATAGTAGACATTAGCATATATCATTATATGCTTAGCCAGCCATTTTGCCTGAAAAATATACTTACCTTGAAATTACTCAGAGCCACATGCCCATATATAATTTATGAGTACTCTGTCAAGTCATGAATTCAAACTTAATGCAGAATGGGCTTTTAAATTCTAATACATTGTTACTTGCAATTCAGCTGACTGCCTTAGCTGTTCTCCTTAGGGAGAGTGGAGGTTTTTTGGTTGGTTGGTGGGTTGGTTTTTGCTTTTTTTTTCTTTCTGAGTTCCAGGTTTAAGTTGCCCCCCTCCCACATTTTTGTTTTGTTTTGTTTTTGTTTTTTTATAGATAGGATCTTGCTTTGCTACCCAGGCTGAAGTGCAGTGGTAAGATCATGGCTCATTGTAGCCTTGAAATCCTGGGCTCAGGCAGTCTTCCTGCCTCAGCTTTCTGAGTAGCTGGGACTACAGGCACGCACCACTGTATGGCTAATTTGTCTTTTCTTTTTTTTTTTTTTTCCTTCGGTAGAGATGGAATCTCACTGTGTTGCCCAGGCTGGTCTTGGATTCCTGGGCTCAAGCAGTCTTCCTGCTTTGGCCTCCCAAAGTGTTGGTATTATAGGCATGTGCCACTGCACCCAGCCTAAATTGCCCTTTCTACAGTCTACTGGACCCTAAAAGCATCTCTTGTGGTTTCTCAGCCTGAAGAGAATTCTAATGAACTCACCCTCTATTGCTTAGTGTGATTCAACACATATTTGAGTGTCAGTTACATGCTGAGCACTGAGAAGAGAAAGATAAATAATGTAGTGTCAGTAGAATTTGACTTGCAAACTAATATATTCATGGTACTCTCTGATAAGTACTATGACACAGGTATAAACAAGTGGCCAGGATAGGAGGTGATGCTGTAACAAACAACACTCTGGAGAATGGAATGTATGGCAGAGACTGGACTCAGTGTCTTCCTCCAGTAAGCCTTGATTTGCCATCTTGACTTCTTCACCTGAGGCATATAGCAATTTGTTATACATGCTGGCCTCCTGGTTGCCTGTTGATTTCCTGTTCTTTATCAAACTATCGTTTTTATTGACAGCCTTTCTTATCTTACCATTCTCTGTTGTCCTTTTAACCTATTAATAGCTCATTAGAAAAAAATTAATATTCCCCAGACCTATTTACAAAGCCTAAACTTTCTGTGTTCCTCAGAAATGTGTATGAGGATGGAAGGAGTTTTTGTTGTTTTTGGAGACAGGGTCTCACTCTGTTGCCCAGGCTGTAGTGCAGTGGCACAATCTTGCCCTCAGCCTCCCAAGTAGCTGGGATTAAAGGCACACACCACCACATGTAGCTAATTTTTTGTTGTTGTTGAGACACAGTCTCACTATATTGCCCTGGCTGGTATCAAACTCCTGGGTTCAAGTGATCCTTCTACCGTGGCCTCCCAAAGTGCTGGGATTACAAGCTTGAGCCACTACATCTGGCAAGATTTTTTATTGAACACTCACACAGGACTAGACTAAGACCTTGTCAAGAGCAAAAGTCTTATCTTGTTCTTCCTGTTTCCTAGAACAATGCTTCTTAAACTATGGCTGGCAAAGAATCGGGTTTTTACTTCTAATCCTTCATAGACATATTTTTGTAAAATACAGTGAGATTAATTATTAGAAAAATAATATAAAGCCAGACCTGGTGGCTCAAGCTTGTAATCCCAGCACTTTGGGAGGCCGAAGTGGGAGGATCACTTGAGCCCAGGAATTCAAGACCAGCCTGAGCAACATAGACTCTGTCTCAACAACAACAACAACAACAAATTAAAAATTATCCAGGCATGGTGGCACATGCCTGTAGTCCCAGCTACTCAGGAGGCTGAAGCAGGAAGATCACTTGAACCCAGAAGTTTGGGGGTACAATGAGCTGTAATCATACCACTACACCCCAGCCTGGGCAACAGAGTGAGACCCTGTCTCTAAAAAAAAAAAAAAAAAAAAAAAGTCTTTAAAGAAAAATGACATAAAAGTTTTTAAAAATTATTATTGAAATCAACAAATTATTCTGCTGTATTGTTATTAAAAAATTTTAAAAGAAAACATGTCACAGGGTGGTAGCAAATGGATTCACAGACCAGGACCAGTCTGTGGGCCACATACTGAGTGGTACAGCTGTGGAATCCCCAATACTTGCACCTGATACACAATACCTCAATACATGTTTGTGCAGTAAATATGTGAATGAGACGATTGGAATGATTATAGTAGCAGGCAAGGAAAAAAGGAGAATAGAGGCTCTCTTTGGAGAATTGGAGGGAAATGATTAAGTGAGAAACTCAAGATTACTGCAATAATGCTACCCTCCATGTAAAACAAACTTTTTGTCATCATTCACTCTGAACACTGTTCCTTTGGCTCTCTAACAAGACAGATAAATACTAATAAATCCTCTGTCTGAATTTCTGCAAAATATAGTTTTGATCTTGCTGAATATGTAGAACTTGCTCTAAATGACTGCACAAAGATGTCAACCTATTTATTTAAAGTTGCTCTCATGGCAGATCTATAGTCAGCTAGGATTGATTTCAAATATTAAAAACTGCTCTTAGAACCAGTGCATTTTTCCATGTTGCAATATGGAGCATACCACCAAATGCTTTCTCTGCCTGCGATTTTCTTTTTTTAGTAGAGATGGGGTCTCACTATGTTGCCCAGTCTGGTCTTGAACTCCTGGGCTCAGGTGATCGATCCTCCCAGCTTGGCCTCCCAAAGTGCTGGGATTACAGTGTGAGCCACTGCACCTAAGATCTCTGTCTGAGATTTTCTTGTTTCCTCTGTGTCCTCTCAAAAGATTAGCTGAATAGGGCAAGAAATATTTTTATGAAAAACTTTGAAAGAAAGAAGCCTTCTATGTCCATTAAGATAATTTTGGGTTGCTTACAACACTACAAGTCTTCAGTTCTTAAAACCAAATTGTTAGGCCAGGCACGGTGGCTCACACCTGTAATGCCAGCACTTTGAGAGGCCAAGGCAGGTGGATCACTTGAGGTCAGGAGTTCGAGACCAGCCTGGCCAACAGGGTGAAACCTTGTCCTTACTAAAATTCGAGACCAGCCTGGCCAACAGGGTGAAACCTTGTCCTTACTAAAAATACAAAAATTAGCTGGGCATAGTGGTGCCCACCTGTAATCCCAGCTACTCGGGAGGCTGAGGCAGGAGAATCACTTGAACCCAGGAGGCAGAGGTTGCAGTGAGCTGAGATCGCACTACCGCACTCCAGCCTGGTCGACAGAGCAAGACTGTGTCTTAAAAAAAAAAAAAAAAAAAAAAGTGTTGGTCCTTGAATCTGCTTCAGATTTTTAAAAAAATGGTTTCATTCAAGCGATAGAAAAGAGGAGGTCTACTTTTTAATAGCCACACACATAGCTATACTCAATGGAGATCATTATTTTGAAATACTTAAGCTCACAATATTTAAGTGCAACTTACAACAGGGAAGTTTTGTTATCATAAATGGAATTTTGTTTTCAATGTGGATCAGTACAAATTCAGTAACTCAATACATCATCTTCCTTCTCTACTAAGCATATCCCCAAGAGAACATTGTTAGGAAGGGCAAAAGGGCCATTTCCATGGTATATTTGAGGGATTCTGCTTGCCTTTCTCACCCTCTCATCAGTTCCCTCAGCTCTTCTAGCCCTGGAGGAATGTCGTTACAAAGATACCCAGGACCCTGCAGTTCCCTGGAGCCTTTCTGTTCCCAAGGGTATGTAGTGTGAACAGACCTCTGTCTGAATGTTAGCTCTGTTATTTACCAGCTGTAAGTTCCTGAGAAAGATATTTGACTGCTGGGAGCACCACTATTTTATGTGGGTATGAGTATTAAATAAGATTGAAAAATAAAAAAGAGGGGCTGTTAGCACAGCACGTGACATATATGTTGAAAGTAGGTACTCAAATATTAGCTCTTTTACCCTGCCTCTTCTTTCTTTGAGGACTACCTGTAAACTATGAATATAGCTAGATGCCAGATAAGGCTAGAAATATTGTTCACCTTTTCCCTGGCCTCATGCTGTCTGCAATTAAGTTAAACAAGACTGTTAGAAAGCTAGCCCTGAGAAATGCAAAATAGTTAAGACTTTGTCTGTCTGCATTGATAATGAACCATAGGTTAAGAATTATTGATTTATAGGCTGGGCCTGGTGGCTCACGCCTGTAATCCCAGCACTTTGGGAGGCCGAGGCGGGCAGATCACGAGGTCAGGAGATCGAGACCATGCTGGCTAACATGGTGAAACCCCGTCTCTACTAAAAATACAAAAAAATTAGCTGGGTGTGGTGGTGGGCGCCTGTAGTCCCAGCTACTCGGGAGGCTGAGGCAGGAGAATGGCATGAACCTGGGAGGCGGAGCTTGCAGTGAGCCGAGATTGCGCCACTGCAGTCCAACCTGGGCGACAGAGCGAGACTCCATCTCAAAAAAAAAAAAAAAAAAAAGAATTATTGATTTATAGCCATTGTTGGGCTAATACAATCAGTGGGATTTCCGTTTAGCCTTTGGAGATTTTATAGAAATGGTCTCAGAAGAGAGACCACAACCTTAGTCTTAGACTCATTTCTGTTGTCTCCATTCTAATGTATTCATGGACCAAGTTATCAGGCAACACTCTAGCACTTGAATATGGAAGAGATCATCCACTCAACTGGTATTAGATCTGTTACCTGGACATTGTTACGGCTTTATCACCTTTATATAGATTGATGTGGTTCAGTAATTTCTGGAAAGCTTGCCTGAGCTAGAAAATAGTGTCACTAGCCTTGCAGCATGTCCTTTTTGTAAATATGCCTTTTACCCACTAAGGTTATATAAAAAAGATTAAAAATCAAGGGCCCCAAAAGTATATGGGTTTTGACCTGTGGAATACACTAGCAGCATAATCTGATCTGGCATCTTGTATCCTGTAGCATTTGGAAATGCCTTTCTAATCTCTTGTGCTAGAGGAACTACTTGTCTTGTACCATGAGTTTAGGGATCATGACTTATTCATCGTATATCCCTCAGTCTCTACCTGGTACAAACTGGGTATGCAGGATAGTTGGGGGTGTCATATAAAGTTAAAAATCATGGATGTTAGAATCAGACAGTCAAAAACCAACTTGACCACTTACTGGCTTTGTGACCTTTCAGCAATGAAATGAAGCAAAAACTTACCATCCTCAAACCTGTACAGATTCCTCATCCATGTAAGAGCTATAATAATAATGCCTATTTCATAGGGTTATGTGGATTAATTTATACATGAATAATATTTAAATTATTAGCATACTATCTAGTACTCAGTACATCTTAGCTATCATCATTATACAGTAAATAGATACTGAATGTGAAGACTGTATACATTTCTGCCAAAGTTTCATATACCTAAGCGATGTGTAACACAGATCATGTGACAACAGAATTATTTCCGTATCTTGGTAAAGTCTTCCCCTTACTCTCTTCTATTGATTTAAACAGAAATTTACTTGGATGTGACCCATTTGATAAGGACCAGCTGATAAAGTATACCAGCTGATTCAAATAATTGCTCCAGCTAATTTACATGAAGGTTTTCCTATTTTATTGTTTTTAGAAATTATTTTGGAGGTATAAAAGTCTGGTAGTGACTTATGAATATCTTTACATTAAATGTTTACCTTATTGTTCTAAAAAATACTAAACGTTTCTCATTTCTATGGGAAGGCCTTCAGGAGAAAAACACTTTTTTCCCTGTTTTGAGGGCATTATCTCTAGCCTGCCTGGAAGTTTAGAAATTCTCAGAAGGATATTGCCAAGAAGCCGCAAAGGGATGCCATGTTTGAGCTTCTTGCCATTCTTACTGCTTACAAAGAGAAGCATTTGGGCAGTAGTTCACTGTTTGTTGTTAGTTCCTAAAGCACTGCCATGGGAGACTTATACTCCTGGGGTCTCTTCATGTCCCCAGGAGGGAGTTGATGGAAGATGGTTATTAATCTACACCAACTTCAGTTTATTAGCTTTTCTGCTTCCCAAACATGTTTTTGGCAGAGAAATAGATTCCACAGATCCCTTTATAGTGCTTCTCTATCCCTTTCCAACACTGTAGCCAAGGGTTTATTTTTTCATAACAATTTTTTAGACATTTGATCTTTTTCTCTCACTGCCTACTCCTCTTCTCCCCCATGCTTGCTTGCTTTCCTTTGTACACACAAATAATAAGCTCCAATGGCTGTTTTCCCCCTGAAAAATGTGTTATTCCAAACCTTTCCAATCTCTAAAATCTTATTTCCTAGAAATATCTTTTTCCCTTTTTTTCTCCTTAAAATTGCTTTATTTATTTATTTTGAGACAGGGTCTCACTCTGTCACCAGGCTGGAGTGCAATGGCATGAACACAGCTCACTGCAACCTTGACATCTGGGCTAAAGCAATCCTCCCACCTCGGTTTCCCAAGTAGCTGGGACTACAGGCATGCACCATCACGCCCGGCTAATTTTTTTTTTTTTTTAATAGAGATGAGGTCTCCCTATGTTACCCAGGCTGGTGTCGAACTCCTGGCCTCAAGCAGTCTTCCTGCCTCAGCCTCCCAAAGTGCTGGGACTACAAGCGTGAGCCACAATGCCTGTCCTAGAAACGTCTTTTAATTCCCAACCTCAACCCTTTGTTCATCCACTGGAGACCACCCCTCCCTGTCTGGTGGTATAGAGTATGGGCTTTAGTGGCTATAATTTTTTTCTTTTCACTCTTTATGAGAGTTTTCTTTCCTGGTATCCTAAAGCTACTCAAAGTACGGTCCCTGGGGCAGTAGCATTGGCATCATCTGGGAGCTAGTTAGAAATGCAAAATCTCAGATCCCACCCCAACCTACTGAACCAGAATCTGTATTTTAACAAGATCTCCAGATGACTGGTATGCATATGAAAATTTAAGAAATCCCTGTTGTAAATCACCTTTTGCTCAAGGGTCAGGGATTAGGAGACACTTTGTCATGTCGTGGTTCTCCACCCTGGCTTCAGTGGAATCACTTGGGGAACTGTGAAAAATACTGATGCCTGGGTTCCACCTCCAGAGATTCTAATTGGTCTGAAAGGTCAGGTCCAGGAATCAGGAGTTTTAGAAGTTCCCCAAGTGATTCTAATAGGCAGCCAAGGCTGAGAAGCACTGTTGTACATGATTCTTATAATTTGCCCTAGCTTCTTAGAATACAAGGTATATATAAGTTGATGTGGCCAGATGCAGTGGCTTATGCCTGTAATCCCAGCACTTTGGGAGGCCAAGGTAGGGGCATCACTTGAGCCCAGGAGTTTGAGACCAGCCTGGGCAACATAGTGAGACCTTGTCTCTAAAAAAAAAAAAAAAAAATTAGCTGGGGGTGCCTGTAATCCTAGCTACTCAGGAGGCCAAGCCAGGAGAATCCCTTGAGCCCAACAGTTTGAAGCTGCAGTAAGCCATGTGCACCACTGCACTATCTATCTACCTATCTGTCTGTCTATCTAAGATGCCGTTTTAGATAGACAGACAGACAGGTAGGTAGGTAGATACATAGGCAAGGCTAATGACTAAAAAAAACTTTTACAATGACATTTATTGGGGAGAAGTATATGTGCGTTAAAAATTAGAAATATATACATCAAAATATTAAACTCAGTAATCTCTGGGTTATAAGATTACAGTTATTTCTTTTTTGTCCTTTGTTTTCTTTTTTTTTTTTTTAAGGGGCCATGTTTATCTTCTCTGTATCATTCCAATTTTAGTGTATGTGCTGCTGAAGCAAGCACTGTCCTCTATTTTCCAAACTTTCTGTAACGGCCATTCCTTTGGTAAAGGAAATATATGTATAAATGTAATTTTAAATAACTGATCACATTATACATGTTTTATAAACTGCTTTTTAATTAAAAAATATTCTTCCTGTTCACATATCAATACATTATGAACATTTTCTCATACCATTAAACATTATTAGATAGGCTTTTGTATTGTTTAAAGTGAATCCTGACCCAGGATAACTGAATTTTTACCTTAATTTTATTTACATACTGATACGGGGTTTTTAAGAATTGACTGTTTAGCCGGGCGCAGTGGCTCACACCTGTAACCCCAGTACTTTGGGAGGCTGAGGCGGGCAGATACCTGAGGTCAGGAGTTTGAGACTAGCCTGGCCAACATGGTGAAACCCTGTCTCTACTAAAAATACAAAAATTAGCTGGGCATGGTGGCACGCTCCTATAATCCCACCCACTGGGGAGGCTGAGGCAGGAGAATTGCTTGAACCTGGGAGGCGGAGGTTGCAGTGAGCCGAGATCATGCCATTGCACTCTAGCCTGGGCAACAAGAGCAAAACTCCATCTAAAGAAAAAAAAATAAATTGTTTAATTCTTGAAATTTTTAGTGTTTGGAAATTGTCCTGGTCCACAGGAGGGGACATGTTTAAAAGGAGATGTCTGTTGGGAGGCTGAGGCGGGCAAGTTGCTTGAGCCCAGGAGTTCGAAACCAGCCTGGGCAACATGGCAAAACCCTGTCTCTACTAAATATATAAAAAATTAGCCAGGTGTGGTGGTGCACACCTGTAGCCCCACGTACTCAGTAGGCTGAGGTGGGAGGATCACCTGAGCCCAGGAAGTTGAGGCTGCAGTGAACTGTGATCATACCACTGCACTCCAGCCTGGGCAACGGGAGTGAGACCCTGTCTCAAAAAAGGAAAAGATATCTGGAAGTAAGGTTAGATTAGCCCTTCTCTAAGGCTTTTACAACAATAGTCAATTGAATACTATCTTTTTTTTTTTTGGAGCACTTAAACCTAACACACAGAGCTTGACTTCACTTTCTCAGAAGATGCTTCACCACAGGGAATTCTTAATGATGTTTGGATTGCAACCTGTGGCTGGAGTTATATTTCTAAAGTTTCTCTTTGAATCTGGTTTAGGGCCAGGTGTGGTGGCTCATGCCTATAATCTCAACACTTTGGGAGGCCAAGGTAGATGGATCACTTGAGGCCAGGAGATAGAGATCAGCCTAGAACAACAGAGAGAGACCCTGTCTCTCAAAAAAAAAAAAACCAGGTTTAGTAGTTTGCACCCGTAGTCCTAGCTACTCAAGAAGCTGAGGTGCGAAGAATCGCTGGCATCTAGGAGTTCAAGGCTGCAATGTGCTTCAGTTGTGCCATTGCACTCCAGCCTAGATGACAGAGTGAGACCCTGTCTTTAATAAATAAATAAACCATTGATTTGGTTGGAATTGTGCTTCAAGACAACCAATATCTCTTACAGTTTGAGTTTCCTCTGCATTAGTATGTACATTATGATATGAAAAGCTGGAAAATCCTTAGAGCAACATCTTGAAAACTTCAGTGGTATCCGATGGCCAAGCTATGTTGTAATCAAAGTCAAGTATGTCTTCTTTCCCAAACCTATGGGAATAAATACAACTCCAACAACTTCAACAAAAGAAACGATCTGCCCCCAAAACTGTTCTGTTCTTGCCCCAGTCTGCTTGCATTATAGGGGAAGATAATAATTTTGCTAATGGTCTCTTTACAATGAAAAGAAAAGAGACATGTTCTTTAATTAGGGAACTTTTATAAAGATGCACAGTAGCTTATTCTGCAGGAGAAAAGCTCTGTCATCACATTTTTACCTCTTTTAACCATTTCTCTACCAGAATCTGTATATAAAAGTTTCAGAAGTGCAGTTTTTATTTTCAGAGAAATAGGCTTTATATATATAATTTTTTTTTTTTTGAGATGGAGTTTTGCTCTTGTTGCCCAGGCTGGAGTGCAACAACATGGTGGGAGGCAAAAGGCTCTTACATGACAGTGGCAAGAGAAAATGAGGAAGAAGCAAAAGGGGAAACCCCTGATAATCCCATCAAATCTCGTGAGACACACTATCACAAGAAAGACCAGCCCCCATGATTCAATTACCTCCCCCTAAATCCCTCCCACAACACGTGGGAATTCTGGGAGATACAATTCAAGTTGAGATTTTGGTGGGGACATAGCCAAACCCTATCATTCTGCCCTTGGCCTCTCCAAATCTCATGTCCTCACACTTCAAAACCAATCATGCCTTTCCAACAATCCCCCAAAGTCTTAACTCATTTCAACATTAATCCAAATGTCCACAGTCCAAAGTCTCATCTGAGGCCTGGCATGGTAGCTCATGCCTGTAATCCCAGCACTTTGAGAGGCCGAGGCAGCTGGATCACCTGAGGTCAGGAGTTCAAGACCAGCCTGCCCAATATGGCAAAACCCCATCTCTATTAAAAAATACAAAAAACTAGCCAGGCGTGGTGGCAGGTGCCTGTAATCCCAGTTGCTTGAGATGCTGAGGCAGAAGAATCACTTGAACCCGGGAGGCAGAGATTGCAGTGAGCTGAGATCACACCACTGCACTCCAGCCTGGGCAACAGAGTGAGACTCCATCTCAAAAAAAATAAAACAGAGTGAGACTCCATCTCAAAAAAAAAAAAAAGTCTCATCTGAGACTTTGCCTTGCCTTGGCAAGTCCCATCCGCCTATGAGCCTGTAAAATCAAAAGCAAACTAGTTACTTCCTAGATACAGTGGGGGTACAGGTATTGAGTAAATACAGCCATTCCAAATGGGAGAAATTGGCCAAAACAAAGGGGTTACAGGGCCCATGCAAATCCGAAATCCAGCGGGGCAGTCACATTTTAAGGCTCTAAAATGAGCTCCTTTGACTCCAGGTCTCAAACAGGTCACAGTGATGCAAGAGGCAGGTTCCCATGGTCTTGGGCAGCTCCACCCCTATGGCTTTGCAGGGTACAGCCTCCCTCCTGCCTGCTTTCACCAGCTGGTGTTGAGTGTCTGCAGCTTTTCCAGATGCACGGTGCAAGTTGTCGGTGGATCTACCATTCTGGGGTCTGGAGGAGAGTGGACCTCTTCTCGCAGCTCCACTAGGCAGTGCCCCAGTAGGGACTCTGTGTGGGGGCTCTGACCCCACATTTCCCTTACTCACTGCCCTAGCTGAGGCGCTTTATGAGGGCCCTGCCTCTGTAGCAAACTTTTGTCTGGGCATCCAGGCGTTTCCATACATCTAAACTCCAGGCGGAGGTTCCCAAACCTCAATTCTTGACTTCTGTGCACCCGCACGCTCAACAGCACATGGAAGCTGCCAAGGCTTGGGGCTTCCACCCTCTGAAGCCACAGCCCAAGCTGTACATTGGCCCCCTTTAGCCACAGCTGGAGCAGCTGGGACACGGCACCAAGTAGCTGCACACAGCATGGGGAACCTGGGCCCAGCCCATGAAACTACTTTTTCCTCCTGGGCCTCTGGGTCCTTGATGGGAGGGGCTTCAGGGAAGTTATCTGATGTGGCCTTGAGACACATTCCCCGTGGTCTTGGGGATTAACATTAGGCTCCTTGCTGCTTATGCAAATTTCTGCAGCTGGCTTGAATTTCTCCCCAGAAAATTGGCTTTTCTTTTCTATCACATAGGCTGCAAATTTTCCAAACTTTTATGCTCTGCTTTCCTTATAAAACTGAATGCCTTTAACAGCACCCAAGTTATCTCTTAAATGCTTTGCTGCTTAGAAATTTCTTCCACCAGATACCCTAAACCTCTCTCAAGTTCAAAGTTCCAGAAATCTCTAGGGCACGGGCAAAATGCCACCAGTATCTTTGCTAAAACATAACAAGAGTCACCTTTACTCCAGTTCCCAACAAGTTCCTCATCTCCATCTGAATTTTATTGTCCATATTGCTATCAGCATTTTGGGCAAAGCCATTCAACAAGTCTCTAGGAAGTTCCAAACTTTCCCACATTTTCCTATCTTCTTCTGAGCCCTTCAAACTGTTCCAACCTCTGCCTGTTACCCAGTTTCAAAGTTGCTTCCACATTTTCAGGTATCTTTTCAGCAATGCCCCAATCTACTGGTACCAATTTACTGTATTAGTTTGTTTTCATGCTGCTGATAAAGACATACTTGAAACTGGGAACAAAAAAAAAAGCTTTAATTGGACTTACAGTTCCACATGGTTGGGGAGGCCTCAGAATCATGGCGGGAGGTGGAAGCCTCTTCTTACATAGTGGCAGCAAGAGAAAATAAGGAAGAAGCAATAGTGCATTCAGAACCCATTGTGGACTCAGTGTTCCCAAGAACCTCTCAGGGGAGGTGCCACTGACACCAGGACCTGAGGCTGTGAAGAATAAGGTCAGGAGTATTCAGGCTGCTTGGCACAGGTGAGAAGAGGTATTAGTGTATTGGAGAAAGAGGTAAGAGGCTTTTGTGCCTAGGGCATAGTGGTTGAGGGGCCTTGTAGACCATGGAAAGAACTCGATTTTTTTAAGTGCAGAGGAAAGCCGGGGATTGACATCTAACTTTCAGTTTTAAAAGACCCTTTCCTTCTATGAAGAGAATGGAGAAGGAGGCAAGAATAGAAGCAAGGAAAGCCAGTCAGAATGCTAGATGGGAGACAATAAAGAATTAATTGTCATTGATAATAATAATAGCTAACACATGGCTTACTAATGCCAAGGACTGTTCTAGCACATTTTATAAACCAGCTCATTTAAATGTGCTCTCCAGTTAGCACACTCTTTCATTCTTAAAAGTATCATAGGTCGGGTGCAGTGGCTCACGCCTGTAATCCCAGCACTCTGAGAGGACGAGGCAGGCACATCACCTGAGGTCAGGAGTTCAAGACCAGCCTGGCCAACATGGTGAAACCCTGTCTCTACTAAAAATACAAAAATTAGCCGGATGTGATGGCACATGCCTGTAATCCCAGCTACCCAGGAGGCTAAGACAAGAGAATCGCTTGAACCCGGGAGGCGGAGGTTGCAGTGAGCCGATATCCTACCACTGCACTCTGGCCTGGGAAACGAGCGAAATTCCATCTCAAAAGAAAAAAGTATCATCGTTTGGATGATAAATTACACGAAACTATGAACCAGCCAATTAACATTTTCAGAGGAGCTTAACACTTGAAATACTTAGTCTTCCTCCTGTGCTCATCAATTTCAAACTGTCTTATGAAACTCACTAACCCAGACAGCTGTACAATATTAAAGCAGGAAGAAAACTGTATGGGATCTCATCTCCAAATTTTCGGAGACTTCCTTTTTGTTGCCTTCTGTCCTGGCTCTGTGTCTTGGTTCTGAGTTGTATGTGGGCCTTTCTGTGTTTTTTTCTCAGTCTTTTTTTCCCCTTCACTCCGTCCCTGTGTCTCTCCTGTGTGTGTCCCCCCATGTTTCTTTTCTCTTTCTGCTTTTTGTCTTCCCATTCCCTCTCACTCTCTATTCTCTTACCCTGATTTCTCTTTCTTCCTCCTTCAACTGGCCAGTGAGGTACGGGCATGTAGTGTGGATCTGTTTATTATATAAAAAATGATGTTGACTATTTCCATTTAAAACTAATCAAGTCTCAGAACCAGTGTACTCATTCCAAAATACTCCTAGATGATTGTTACAAACTAGTTTTAACAGGGGTGTCCAATCTTTTGGCTTCCCTGGGCCACATTGGAAGAAGAATTATCTTGGAGCACACGTAAAATACACTAATGGGCCAGGCATCATGGCTCACACCTGTAATCCCAGCACTTTGGGAGACCGAGGCAGGTGGATTGCTTGAGGTCAGGAGTTTGAGACCAGCCTGGACAACATAGTGAAACCCCATCTCTACTAAAAATACAAAAAATTAGCCGGGCATGGGGATAGGTACCTGTAATCCCAGCTACTCAGGATGCTGAGGCAGGAGAATCGCTTGAACCTGGGATGTGGAGGTTGCAGTGAGCCGAGATATTGCACCACTGCACTCCAGCCTGGGCAACAGATTGAGACTCCGTCTCAAAAGTAAAATAAAGTAAAAATTAAAAACTAAAATACACTGACGATAGCTGATGAACTAAAAAATAAATAAAAAAGTTTTAAGAAAGTTTACAAATTTGTGTTGGGCCACATGCAGCCCAGAGGCCATGGGTTGGACAAGCTTTGTTCAAATCATTTTATTATCCAGTTTTCTACTTTCACATCTCTCAAGGAAATTTACCCAGTACCCCGTTCATCTAACTGATCTCTTCTGATCCCCAATCCTTCCCTTCCCATTCTACCACCCACCTCCTTCACTGCCTTCTATACCTCAAGTCTGCCCCCAGCTACTGCACCAGACTGCATCTAAATCACACCAGGTCACAACTATTCTGTAAGACACAAGAGGATTTGTGTAACCTGTGTTGAGCCAAGTGTCACCCATTCTTCCATAATATTTATGGAATATTTACTTCCTTTTTTAGCTTTCCTAACGCTTAATACTTTGCAAACTATTGGTTTCGTTCTGAAGCTTATTTTTAAGATATTCTTATTTCACATACGAAAGTGCTTCTTTATGTTTGCCTGGTTCCAAATTAGAGGGTACCAGGGCCCGATCTCTTCTAAGCAGGAGGCTTCCCATAGGAAAGGAATGTTCCTTTGTGCTCATCCTTCGCATAAATCACCAGGGAGCTTTTAAATGAACAAAGACCTGGCTGACCCAGAGGGTAGAACTTATAAATAGTACTCCAGCCACTCCTTTAAAGCCTGTCCACCTAATCCTCCTCTCAAGATTGGAAGCGACTTAACCTTTGAGTCTTAAAACTCGGGCTCTTTTTCTCTAAAAAATCTGGTTAGCAATAAGCTGTTAAAACAAATACGTTTTTAGCCAGATGATGACCAATCATCAAAACTTCCCTTTCATTTCTAGCATTTTTTGCCAAATGTTTCCTCTTTTTTTTGGCTCCTCAGAAGTCAACTTGAAGTTTCCTCTTTTGAGGACCAGCTTTTCCCATTGTTATTATTTTAAGACATCTACCTTAATAACTTTTATTTCTCCTTACTAATAGACCGTTATGGATTTCCATTTTATAAAGTTGTTCCCAAATTGCAGCATTTCTACCATAAACTAAGGGCTTCCTTTTCACCCCTAAAATTACAGAACTTAGAGGGGCCTTCAATGGCCTCAATCCCAACATCCTTGGATGGAGCTCTCTTTGTATTTCTCTAATGCTGTATTGAGGATAAAGTCTTACAAAACTTGTTAAGGATTAAAATGTGCAAGGATTATAAAATGAAGCACATGATATAGATACTGGTAGATAATTTTCCAGATTAGGGCACATGCAGGAAGTACATAGTTATTGAGCTGGCCAAACATACAAATATATTTTATAGAATATATTTTTATGTGATTCCGAAAAAGATAAGCAATTAGGGCCGGGCACGGTGGCTCACGCCTGTAATCCCAGCATTTTGGGAGGCTGAGGCAGGCAGATCACCTGAGGTTGGGAGTTCGAGACCAGCCTGACCAACATGGAGAAACCCTATCGCTACTAAAAATACAAAATTAGCCGGGCATGATGGCGCATGCCTGTAATCCCAACTACTCAGGAGGCTGAGGCGGGAGAATCACTTGAATCCGGGAGGCAGTGGTTGTGGTGAGCCGAGATCGTGCCATTGCACTCCAGTCTGGGCAACAAGAGCAAAACTCCGTCTCCAAAAAAAAAAAAAAAAGCAATTAAGTCCTTAACCTGATTATTTACAGAGAAAAGACATTCATGTTGTGGAAATCAACCATGTATTTTTAGCTACTTCTCTCCCTTGAAATAAGAGGAGCTTAAATTTACTATTCACTAAATACCAGATAGAAGACTAATTTAAAACGTCTTTCTTTTTTATCATTTAATATATAGATTGAAGAGTAAGTCCTGGCCCCAGGCTTTGCTTTTCTGACCTCTGCCGGTCACAGTAGTGCTTTTTCTGGAAGTTCAGTCTGCTCCAGCTGCAGCTTTGTGCAGGGACCCTTCGGGACTTTTCTAGTTTTGCTAGAATGCCCCACCTGCCTGTGAGCCTGGAACTGTAGAAGTCATTTTAGTTTTGTTTAGTCTTATTGTTTAATTTAAGAAAGTCTGATGTCCATGTTGCCGTAGTGGGTACATAGGACACTATCTGCTGTAAAAGAATGAAAAGCTTGTTCAGAGCAGGTCGAATGAGGACTATGTCTTCAGAAAACCTTGGGCTTAGCTGCCTGGGGCAGTTTAGATCTGAGCTCAGAGGGGATTGATAGAGCAGTGGTATCTGTTGTTTTCCTTCTGCAGTTGGGAAGCTTTCTCTTAGCATATAGAGACCCTGGGATGTGTGAGCATATTTATGGTAATTATAATTGTGAGACATGACCTAAGCAAGTATGTGAACGTGCTTTTGAATTTAGTTGTTTAAAAAAAAAAAAGTGGAGTTTGAAAATATGAACCAGAGGAAGGCAGGTCACACGGGTGGAGAGGAACGGCACTGTCTGGAGATGTATTGAGCATAGGAGGAGAGTTTGTTAGAAATTGCACACCCTGAGGGGAGAGTGACACAACCAATGTGACCTGAAAGCGACAGTACATTCATGCAGGGATGCCCACAAGCAGGTTGAGTGCACAGAAAGATAGACTCCTCATCACATTGCAGGCACTCTGCTGAATAACACTTTGTTATATTTTGAGACTTTTCTTGTATAGCAGCAAAACCTAGACAGAATCTCTCCAGAGGGTAAAATGTAGTGTTATTACACACATGACGATTCCAGTCAGCTGTGTTGTTTAGGGTTCTCCACTGCAAGCTATTCAAACAATGGGAAAGGGTATCTGAGGCTTTTGGAACTGCCTGGAAGTTGAAGGACAGGGTCTGTAGCAAAGACCACACAGTAGGAAAGGGCAGGTTGGCATGCCCCTGCTGCCCCCACCCTGAAGAACTTCCAACTCCCTCGCAAGTCCTATAGCTTCAGGACCCCAGAACTGGGCAGCAGGTGTCCAAGGCTAGGCCTTCTTGTGCTCACCCCTAATTATACCAGGGCTGGGAGAAAAGGATCTGGCCTTTCTAGCTGCTGTAGTGCAGAGCGGTCACTGCCTTTCACAAGGTAGAGAGGCTATGGAGTGCTTTGGGAAGAGAGTCTGATTACAAGATAGCAAAAAAAGAAAACCAAAAAAAAAAAGACACATGTAAACTATATATTATACATATATTTATCTGCAGCTCAGTCTCTTTGCAAATATTAACGATCTTTTGCAGACTTAGCCTCTGTGCTTGCATAATATTAATTTTCTTTTCATTTAATGGTTTGTCAATTGTTTTTTAAAACAAAACAAAAAAAAACTTAGCACTCTCTTCTTAAATTTAGTCTTTATTTTTATTAAGTTGTATGTGTTCATCATTTAAAGAATCACAGTCAGCCGGGCAAGGTGGCTCACACCTGTAATCCCAGCACTTTGGGAGGCCAAGGCGGGCAGATCACCTGAGGTCAGGAGTTTGAGACCAGCCTGAATAACATGGAGAAACCCTGTCTCTAGTTAAAAATACAAAAATCAGCCGGGCGTGGTGGTGCATGCCTGTAATCCCAGCTACTCAGGAGGCTGAGGCAGGAGAATTGCTTGAACCTGGGAGATGGAGATTGTGGTGAGCCAAGATCACGCCATTGCACTCCAGCCTGGGCAACAAGAGCAAAATTCCATCTCAAAAAAAAAAAAACCAAAAAACACAGTCTATCTAGTTTCTAATGAAGAGCACCGCTCCCTGTCCCCCTATTTTCTACTCCCCAGAGAAAACTATTTTCAATCCTTTTTAGCTTATTTATTTGGTATTCATCTTGGTATTTCTAAAAAGCAAATTGTGGCTATATCGTAATGTTTCCATTTTAGCATTATTTATCCACTTTCCACTATGGAAAATGACAGTTTTGTTGTTTCTCAACATTTCGTGCCTGACTATCCGGATATACTACTCTTGTTCCCCCATCCTCCCAGGTAATTATACTGGGTGTTAACCTGTGCTTTCATTGTTATGACCATATCAACACTACTTGCAATGAAACCATGAGTTATACTATGACTACTTTTTTCTTTCAGTACTACCTTTAATTTTTCTTAATGTCAATACTTGGATTTTTGTCATTTGCTTAGATTTTCTGTGCTTCTCATGAATTTGACCCCAAAATCTCCCTCTAATTGTATAAATCTCCTTTCCATATAAACATACTAGGTATTCTTTTTTTTTTTTTTTTTTTTGAGACGGAGTCTTTCTCTGTCCCCCAGGCTGGAGTGCAGTGGTGCGATCTCGGCTCACTGCAAGCTCCGCCTCCTGGGTTCACGCCATTCTCCTGCCTCAGCCTCCCGAGTAACTGGGACTACAGGCGCCCGCCACCACGCCTGGCTAATTTTTTGTATTTTTAGTAGAGACGGGGTTTCACCATGTTAGCCAGGATGGTCTCGATCTCCTGACCTCGTGATCCCCCCACCTCGGCCTCCCAAAGTGCTGGGATTACAGGCTTGAGCCACCGCGCCCGGCCAAAACACACTAGGTATTCTATGAATTTCATCTTTTTAAAAGAAAATCTCTTCCTGACCTTTGTGACCTGCTGTAGCCTGGACCCTGGACTGGTCACTCTCCAGACCTGTTAAAGAGCTATTGTCTTGGGATCTTCCTTCTCTGTCACTCAGGGGACTCCCTTCAGCTGTTTCTTGCTTGCTATATCCCATGTCATCCCCTTTCATGGTTTTCTCTGTCATTTTGATGAAGCCATATTTTCCTTAGTTTCCTAAGAAAGCAAATATTTTTTAGTTTGTTTCAGGAATTGTTTCCCTGAAAATTTTAAAGGCCCTGCTAAATTGTCTCCTATCCTCCAGGGTTCCTTTTGAATTTGATTTATTCTGATTTTTTTTTTTTCCTATTCTGATTTGACCTTTTGTATAATGACTTGTTTAACCTCTGGAAGCTTTTCGCTTTTCTTTATCTTTGATATTCTGTAAATCCACTAATGATGTGACTTGGGCATTTGCTACACCCTTTTTTTTTTTTTTTTGAGACAGAGTTTCGCTCTTGTTGAGGCTGGA
Organism: Hylobates moloch; assembly: GCF_009828535.3. NCBI lineage: Eukaryota > Metazoa > Chordata > Mammalia > Primates > Hylobatidae > Hylobates > Hylobates moloch. Next base: position 10,010,177 of record NW_026652276.1, read on the forward strand.
GTGCAATGGCGCAATCTCCCGGGTTCAAGTGATTCTCCTGCCTCAGCCTCCTGAGTAGCTGGGATTACAAGCAGGCACCACCACGTCTGGCTAATTTTGTATTTTCAGTAGAGATGGGGTTTCTCCATGTTGGTCAGGCTGGTCTCGAACTCCCGACTTCAGGTGATCCACCCATCTCAGCCTCCCAAAGTGCTGGGATTGTAGGTGAGCCACTGCTCCTGGCCTAGACACTTTCAGTCTACGGAATGTTCTTGAATTAATTTATTGATGCCATCCTCCCCTCAGTTCTCTCTGTTCTACCTTTCTAGAACTTCTGTTAGTTAGACACTAGAACTCTCGGACTATTCTTGGACTATAAGTTTTTATACCTTTACTCTCCCCTTTTTTTTTTTTTTTTTTTTTTTTTTTTTTTTTTTTTTTGAGTGGCTCTCTTGAGCCCAGGCTGGAGTGCAGTCTCATGATCTCGGCTCACTGCAGCATTGATTTTGTGGGCTCAGGCAATCCTCTCACCTCAGCCTCCAGAGTAGCTGGGACCACAGGCATGTGCCACCATGACTGGTTAATTTTGTATTTTTGTAGAGATGAGGTTTCACCATGTTTCCCAGGCTAATCTCAAACTCCTGAGCTCAAGGAATCCACCCACCTCAGCCTCCCAAAGTGCTGGAATTACAGGCGTGAGCCACCACACTCAGCCTGCTCTTCTGTTTTCTATCCTTGCCTTTTTCGTTCTGAAAGCTTTCTTCAATTTTGTCTTTGCATTGAGTTGTTTGGTTCTGCTATCAAAATATATGTTTCTAGAGTTCTTTTTGTTCTCTGAATATCCTTTTTTAAATTGATATTATTGACTCATTTAATATATCAAACAATACAGAAACTAGAAAATATAAATACTTACGTTAGAAGGCATTTTCTGACAGAGAACATCAGTTAACCAGTTTCATAAGTTGTAACCTCAAACCAGAGAAATTCACCTAAAATATACAGAATTTTATTGTATTAATTTTTAGTGTCTGTAGAGGTTATGTCATATCTCTTTTTTTTTTTTTTTTTTTGAGACGGAGTCTCGCTCTGTCGCCCAGGCTGGAGTGCAGTGGCGCAATCTCGGCTCACTGCAAGCTCCGCCTCCCAGGTTCATGCCATTCTCCTGCCTCAGCCTCTCCAAGTAGCTGGGACTACAGGCGCCCGCCACCACGCCCGGCTAATTTTTTTGTATTTTTAGTAGAGACAGGGTTTCATCGTGGTCTCGATCTCCTGACCTTGTGATCCGCCCGCCTCGGCCTCCCAAAGTGCTGGGATTACAAGCGTGAGCCACCGCGCCCGGCATATCTCTCTTTTTTTAATACTCCATTTTAAAACTTACGTCTTTATCTGTAAGCCTCTTTATTCCTCTAAGTTACTTTTTTCTTTTAGTTTGTTTTGGTCTGTCTTTCATAATAAATGCTTTCTTAAATTTCTGTTGATACTTGGCTATCTTCTCATATTTAAAAACAGGGCACGCAGAGGCTGAGGCAGACAGATCACTTGAGGTCAGGAGTTCGAGACCAGCCTGGCCAACATGGTGAAACCCCATCTCTATTAAAAATACAAAAATAAGCTGGGCTTGGTGACGTGCTCCTGTAATTCCAGCTACTCGGGAGGCTGAGGCACAAGAATTGCTTGAACTGAGGAGGTGAAGGTTGTAGTGAGCCGAGGTTGTGCCACTGCATTCTAGCCTGTGTGACAGAGTGAGACTCTGTCTCAGAAAAAAAAAAAAAAACAGAGGGGGCACTACAAAGCGATTAGAGAGTTCTGTGCTTGTGGGTGAAGTTTATGGACTGTGGCCTTCACTGTAGAGTGATCTTCATGAGTTGTTTCCTTGGGGTACATCTGATATTTGTTTCTTTATGTATTTTATCTTGGTCAGATCCTGTTGGTAAATTCTAAATTTTGCACTATTCATTTTCTGTCCCTTTCTTGCAATCTCTAGGTGTGTGCAGTCTTAGGATTCTCATAGATAAAAGTAACTTCTCTAGGTTTCTGCTTCTTCCTTTAGATGTCTTTTTGACTCTCCTCACATTCTTATCTGCTTCCATGGCAATGAGTAGTTTGACAGACTTTTTAAAAAGTAAACAAGAGTTGGTGGGAGTAAACATGAGACACCTAGAGTACAAAGTGGGAGTCACTTTCAGTGCCTTATTTTTCCTTAGTCATATTTGCTCAGAAATTGGATGAACCTTCGGGATGCTGAGACAGGGAAGATACTCTGGCAAGGAACAGAAGACCTGTCTGTCCCTGGTGTGGAGCATGAAGGTACTTTCCAACCCTTTATCTACACAGGGCTGTGACCAATGCCAGACTAGCGCCTGAGCATAAGAGAGCTAAGTTAACACGTACCTAATAGGCAGGTGAGCCCCTGAAGACACAGCATGTTAATCCATGTGTTGTTGACAGTTTCAGTTAATTTCTTTTTTTTTTTTTTTTTTTGAGACACAGTCTTGCTCTATCACCCAGGCTGCAGTGCAGTGGTGTGATCTCGGCTCACTGCAACCTCTGCTTCCCAGGTTCCAGCGATTCTCATGTCTCAGCCTCCCGAGTAGCTGGGATTACAGGCGTGCGCCACCACGCCTGGCTAATTTTTGTATTTTGAGTAGAGACGGGGTTTCACCATGTTGGCCATCCTGGTCTCGAACTCCGGACCTCAAGTGATCTGCCCGCCTCAGCCTCCCAAAGTGCTGGGATTATAGGTGTGAGCCACCATGCCCAGCCAGTTACTTTCTTAACGTTTCTTTCCCTCACTTCCCAAAACCCATTTTGTGCTGATATTTTACCATTTGAACATACCCAAAGATAGAAACTAAGATCTCAACTTTTTTCTCCAAAAGAAAATTTGCATTTTTATCTCCCTGAAGTAAAGAAGAAGTAGGGGGTTAAAATCACCAGAACAGGGTAGAGAGAAGGTACCCATGCAGCCCCCTTCCTGATGAGAGTAGCTAGATGAGGTCCTTAGATGCACAAAACCTGGTGTTCCTTGAAGATCTAATATCTTTCAGATACAGGTGACCAATTAGAGACCTCTGCTTTCAGCCACACAAAGTGTAGTGCACTTACCAAGGCATTATCCAAAATGTAATAAAGTGTTCTCTAAATCAGCTGTAAGAAGCTCCCGGAAATTTGAAGCATCATAGTCATGTGGTTTTCATTTAGAATGGCTTCAACATTTGTTTTTCTCTTACCAGCCCGTGTTCCCAAGAAAATCCTCAAGTGCAAGGCAGTGTCTCGAGAACTTAATTTTTCTTCGACAGAACAAATGGAAAAATTCCGCCTGGAACAAAAGGTTTACTTCAAAGGGCAATGCCTAGAAGGTATTCTGCTGCCTACATGCCTGAAATCAGGGCTTAGGGCGACCAGGACAAAAGGCAACAATACCCGGTGAATTAAAGCAGTGCTTTGATAACATTCCTTTTACAACTCAGTTTGTGGTAGGATTCCTACACTCTGCAAGACTGTGAATCCCCAGTGAAAACAAACCAAAACAAAGCTAGCCACTACAAGGGGCTTTGAGGTCTCTGACACTGGGAGCATGGATCGTGGTGCCTGGTTTAGGCACTGATGTTGTATTGTGATCATGGAGGAAGCTGCTATGAGCAGGGCCTAGTACAGTGCTCTACATACAGTATCATACAGATTTGACTGGCAAGGCCACTCTGCATTGAATTCTCACCATGCAATGTAAAGGGCACATAAGCCCCTTCAAGCTAATTCCAAGTGAATTTAGCTATGTATCTATGTATAGTTCACATCTAGCCTACCTCTAAGAAAATGCTACTTATATTGTGTTCTGCTCGCTGGTCCTAGTCCTTTAGACCTCAAAGCATGAGAAGCAAGCCGTTGGTGTGGTTCAGAGGACAATCTGAGCAGGCTTCCCTGTCTTTTTTATGCCTCTGGTCTGAGAGGTTGCTGATAGCTTCCTTTGGTGGTTCTCAGGGTAGGAAGAGGCTCACTCTAGAGAGGGAGACAAAGAACCCTTAAACTTTATACGGGGGCACCTGCTCACCCCGGCTTTTCCTTCTTCCTTCAGAATGGTTCTTCGAGTTTGGCTTTGTGATCCCTAACTCCACAAATACCTGGCAGTCCTTGATAGAGGCAGCACCCGAGTCCCAGATGATGCCAGCAAGCGTCTTAACGTGAGTGAGCAGGTCTCAGGAAATTATGAAGTGTGTCTAGAAACAGATATTCCAGGCAGGTGGGACTCCTGGTGCCATTCAGTGGGCAGAGAGCTCGGTTGAGAAATACAGTAAAAGAGTATCCAAGGGTATCTAGGTTTCCAGGTTCCTGACCTTTTTCATATGAAAAAGACAGTATGATAGAGTAGAAAGAATTTAAAAATAAAAATAGATTAAACCAGATTTAAATTCCTGTTTCACCCTGACTACCTGTGTCATCTTGGGCACTAATATACTTTATCTCTCTGAGCCTTAGTCTTTCATCTCTAAACACAGAAATTAATTCTCTCTTACAGAGGTGTAATGAAGATAAAATGTGATGACATGGAAGGAGACTGGCATTTAATATATATACCGAATCTATGTTAATTTGCTCCCATTCCTGACTACCATACTTCCGGTATCTCTGTATTTTGTTTAGATCACCTTTAACAGAATCTGGCAAAGTCCTATTAATAATTCTGTTTTCGAGGATACTACTTGGTTACAGTTTTTTGGAGAATGGCTTACCATATTAATAGCTTTGGTTCCTATTCAAAGAACAATTTGTTTGTGCTTTTTCCAAAAACACCATCAATAACTTCCTACGTCCCATTGTCTGTGGGAAAGATGTTAGTCTCTCAAATGTTATAGTAATAGTACCTTCTAAAGAGTTAGTCCCAAATTAGCTGGGCATGATGGCACACACCTGTAATCCCAGCTGCTCAAGAAGCTGAGATAGGAGAATTGCTTGAACCCGGGAGGTGGAGGTTACAGTGAGCCAAGATCATGTCACTGCATTCCAGCCTGGGTAGCAGACCAAGACTCTATTTCAAAAAAGAGTTAGTCCCACAGATAATTGTGTAATATTGGATCATCTCTTTCAACAGTTCCTTTATGAAAACCATATTGAATTTGTTAAAAATTGAGGTTATTTACTTTTAGGTTTTTTGTTTGTTTTGGTTTCGGGTTTTGTTTATTTTATTTTTTAAAAAAACAGGGTCTTGCCATGTTGCCCAGGCTGGACTCCAACTCCTGGGCTCAAGTGATCTTCATGCCTCAGCCTCCTAAGTAGGTGAGACTACAGGCATGTGCCACCATGCCTGTCTCTACTTTTTTTTTTTTTTTTTTTTTTTGAGACAGAGTCTTGCCCTGTAGCCCAGGCTGGAGTGCAGTGGCACGATCTCAGCTCACTGCAAGCTCCGCCTCCCAGGTTCAAGCAATTCTCCTGTCTCAGCCTCCCAAGTAGCTGGGATTACAGGCATACACCACCACACCGGTTAATTTTTTTGTGTGTATTTTTAGTAGAGACAGGGTTTCGCCATATTGGTCAGGCTGGTCTCGAACTCCTAACCTCAGGTGATCCACCTGCCTCGACCTCCCAAAGTGCTGGGATTACAGGCGTGAGCCACCGTGCCCAGCCCCTTTTTTAAAGTTTTTAATAGTTTTTTTTAACAGCCAGGTGTGGTGACATTTTCCTATAATCCTAGCTACTTGGGAAGCTGAGGTAGGAGGATTGCTTGAGTCCAAGAGTTTGAGACTAGCTTGGGCAACATAGCAAGACCCCATCTAAATTTTGGAAGAGGCTGGGCGCAGTGGCTCACACCTGTAATCCCAGCACTTTGGGAAGCCAAGTCGGGTGGATCAAGAGGTCAGGAAATCGAGACCATCCTGGCTAACACAGTGAAACCCCATCTCTACTAAAAATACAAAAAATTAGCTGGGCATGGTGGCACACGCTTGTAGTCCCAGCTACTAGGGAGGCTGAGGCAGGAGAATCACTTGAATCTGGGTGCCGGAGGTTGCAGTGAGCCGAGATCGCACCTCTGCACTCCAGCCTAGGCGACAGGGCGAGACTCCACCTCAAAAAAAAAAAAAAAAAAAATTGTAATCGAATTTTTTAAAGTTTTAATAGTTTTAAAAGTAGATTTTTTTGTTGTTTTTTTTTGAGATGGAGTCTTGCTCTGTCACCCAGGCTGGAGTGCAGTGGCAAGATCTCGGCTCACTGCAAGCTCCACCTCCCAGGTTCCCATCTTTCTCCTGCCTCAGCCTCCCGAGTAGCTGGGACTACAGGTGCCCGCCACCACGCCTGGCTAATTTTTTGCATTTTTAGTAGAGACGGGGTTTCACCGTGTTAGCCAGGATGGTCTCAATCTCCTGACCTCATGATCTGCCCGCCTCGGCCTCCCAAAGTGCTGAGATTACAGGCATGAGCCACTGCACCTGGCCTAAAAGTAGATTTTTAATTACAGTGGTAGCTATTTTTATATCCTATCAGCCAGTCAGATTCTGAGTACCTTATTTACCTGTTTTTTGGGGGGGGTTTTTTTTTTTTTTTGAGATGGAGTCTCACTCTGTCACCCAGGCTGGAGTGCAGTAGCATGATCCCAGCTCACTGCAACCTCCGCCTCCCAGGTTCACACCATTCTCCTGCCTCAGCCTCCTAAGTAGCTGAGACTACAGGCGCCCGCCACCATACCTGGCTATTTTTTTTTTTATATCTTTAGTAGAGACGGGGTTTCACCGTGTTAGCCAGGATGGTCTCTATCTCCTGACCTTGTGATCTGCCCGCCTCAGCCTCCCAAAGTGCTGGGATTACAGGCGTGAGCCACCATGCCCGGCCTATTTACCTGTTTTATAATTAATTACCAGCAGAAATGTATCTGCTGGTTATTAATTACCCTGGGAACTTTGGGAGGCCGAGGCGAGCGGATCACGAGGTCAGGAAATCGAGACCATCCTGGCTAACATGGTGAAACCCCGTCTCTACTAAAAATACAAAAAATTAGCCGGGCGAGGTGGCGGGCGCCTGTAGTCCCAGCTACTCGGGAGGCTGAGGCAGGAGAATGGTGTGAACCCCGGGGGGGTGGAGCCTGCAGTGAGCCGAGATCCTGCCACTGAACTCCAGCCTGGGCAACAGCAAGACTCCGTCTCAAAAAAAAATTACCCTGGGAAAGTACAGAGTAGTTTAGGAAAGCAGGGTTTTTTTTTTTAGATTTTATTAAACTTCATTTGACTTCTTCACGAGGCCTTTTTGTTGCTGTTTTTTTTTTTTTTGAGACGATCTCGCTCTGTCTCAAACCTATCATAAGATGAAAATCATAAGTCAAAAATGCATTTAATATCCCCATAAATCCACTATAAAGTTGGAAGAACATAAGTTGATTCATTATAAGTAGGGAACCAACTATACTTAACTTTTTATTTTTTATTTTTTTTGAGATAGAGTCTCGCTCTGTCGCCCAGGCTGGAGTGCAGTGGCATGATCTCGGCTCACTGCAGGTTCCGCCTCCCGGGTTCCCACCATTCTCCTGCCTCAGCCTCCCGAGTACCTGGGACTACAGGCACCCACCACCACGCCCAGCTAATTTTTTGTATTTTTAATAGAGACGGGGTTTCACCATGTTAGCCAGGATGGTCTCGATTTCCTGACCTTGTGATCCGCCCACCTCAGCCTCCCAAAGTGCTGGGATTACAGGCGTGAGCCACTGCGCCTGGCTACTTAACTTTTTAGAACCCCCAAAAACACTTGCCCTAAACTCAGCTCAAGTGTGATTTGGTAAGGCCATGGTCTCTCCCATTTTACAAATGGGAGCACTGAGATAGCCACCAAGAAAAATGAAATTCTTCCCTCACACCTCACAATACAGGTGCATCATTTAGTGTTCTGTAGTTGTAAGTCATAGAAACAGGCTCTGGCTAATACAAGAGTTGAAAGACTAAGGGAGAGAGCTGGGGCGGCTTGGAAGATGCAGATGGGCAGGAATCCCTGGATGGCTTCCTCAAGGAGAAGCTACAGGAAGGATCTTGCTCAAGGGAAAGAGTCTGATTGGCCTAAGTTACATCCTCTGTTCACCCTTTTGCCAGGTGAGTGAGGGGCCACTCACTTGGCACATGGACTGGAGGAAGGGTGGTTCCCAAATGAAGAGCAAGGTGCTGTTACCCAAAGGCAGGAAAACAGATGTGGGCCAGGCCGAAGCCCACCTTTCGACTATACTGAGTACTGTAGGGAAGGATACTGCCCCTGAGGTCTGCAGGCTTCTATGTGCAAACCAGCCAGAGGTGTCCATGAATGCGGTATCAGAAAGTCAGTCGGATCTATAAGCACCCTGTGTGCAGAGCACTCTACTAAGGGCTTTAGAGTGTACCAAGGAGTGGAGACATGCTCTCACTTCTGATTTGTGAGCTTGACAGGGATGAATGTAACCACATAAGTTAAATGTCATGTTAGACTTGTAGCCCCGTATAGACAAGGATTTTAATGTCCCCAAGCTAAGACTCTGTGTGGGTGCATGTCCATTGGCCCAGGAATCCAGATGGAAACCACTTTACGGAAATGAAATCTTGTGCCTAACATGCTCACTCTCTTTTGCCCTCTGTTTCTCTTCTTACAGTGGGAACGTTATCATAGAAACAAAGTTTTTTGACGACGATCTTCTTGTAAGCACATCCAGAGTGAGACTTTTCTATGTTTGAGAGAAGAATGTGTGTGCATTTCAAGAATTTGGGTTTTCTGGAGGGAGGAGGAAATTGTTTACTTTTTTCCTCCACACGTTTGATTTTTGACACATACACCCCTAATTCCCTCAACAGCAGAACCTACCTGCAGCCACCAGGGGACCAGGTCTGTGTAGGTAACCAGATGGCTCTTTTTCCCAAGCCACCATCTTCCAGCTGACCAGACTAAACTCCCAACCCCAGACCAGGGCAGGGGACAGGTCTCAAGTCCTTCCCAGCATACACACAGGGAACAAACACATACCACAAACTGGGAACTGTACCTGTCACCCTCCTTGTCTCCTCCTTGGGCCCTACAGGCTACACATCTACCTTTGGCCCCTGGTTTGGAAAAATTCCGTGTTCCTGACCCATGTTTAGTTTTTTCCTACCGTTTCTATTTCATACATTCTCATACATTTAACTTGTAAAATAGACTGTGATATTATTATAATGTAATTAAAAATATGAATTAAAATATTCCTACAGTCTTTAGCATGGCACTGCTTTTATCTCTCCTTTTTCTGGAAAGTGAACCTGGCTGCATAATGGAAAGAAACCAAATATAAGGTCACAACTGTATTTCACTCCAGGAATGGAACTGATAGATCTTGTTCCCTAGTGCCACAGTTACTGCTTTCCAAAATTGTGCAACATACGTGAACCAAACCCATGACCTTAACATTTGTCTTTTAGACACAATCTTTAATGGTTCTTTTCCACAACATACATGCACCCTTTGTTTGTTTATTATTGTTAATTTTTTCTATTTGTTTACAGTATTCATTTGTTCAAGAAGTTTCAAGAAAGGGCAGTTCTAAGTTGGTAGAGTAGGGACTCTTGTATTCCTAAATGAGACTAGAAGCTACAAAATGAAAAGATCTGCATGAACCTAACTGGAGAACAATGGGAAGGCATCTGGGCTGGGAGGAGGCTGGGAGGCCTTTAAGACTGCTGTCATTGGAAGCCAGCGTGGGAGAGAAGGGAGTACAACTGGCAGTGCTTTCAGGACCGACATAAGAGAGAACACCAAAAAGTGTTCTTACCTCTGAGCTACTAGTAGCCTTCAGTGTCTTTTTTTGTTGTTGTTTTGTTTTGAGACAGAGTCTCACTCTTGTTGCCCAGGCTAGAGTCCAATGGCGAGATCTCAGCTCACTGCAACCTCTGCCTCCTGGGTTCAAGCAATTATCCTGCCTCAGCCTCCCGAGTAGCCCGTCACCACACCTGGCTAATTTTTTTGTAATTTTAGTAGAGACAGAGTTTCACCATGTTGGCCAGGCTGGTCTCGAACTCCTGACCTCAGGTGATCTGCCTGGCTCGGCCTCCCAAAGTGCTGGGATTACAGGCGTGAGCCACCATGCCCGGCCCAAAAGCTATTTTTTAAATACCAGAGTTTGGATGGAAGAACAAGTTGGGGTAACCCCAGCACTTTAGGAGACCAAGGCAGAAGGATCGCTTGAGTCCAGGGATTCGAGACGAGCCTGGGTAACAATGGTAAAACCCAGTCTCTACAAAAAAAAATAATAATACGTAAGTTATCCAGGCATGGAGGTATGTGCCTGTAGTCCTAACTACTCGGGAGGATGAGGCAGGAGGATTGCTTGAGCCCAGGAGGCAGAGGTTGCAATGGGTTGAGATCGTGCCACTGCACTCTGGCATGGGTGACAAAGCAAGACCCTATCTCAAAAAAAAAAAAAAAAAGAAAAGAAACGAAAAGAAAAAAAAAACATAGCTGGGCATGGTAGTGGGCACCTGTAGTCCCATCTACTCAGGAGGCTGAGGTGGAGGTTGCAGTGAGCCAAGATCATGCCACTGCACTCCAGCCTGGGCAACAGAGTGAGACTCTGTCTCAAAAAAAAAAAAGAAAAGAAAAAACAAGGTGAAAATGAATTGCTTTATTGTTTATTTATCTATTTATTTATTCTTTTTAGAGACAGAGTCTGTCTCTGTCACCCAGGCCGGAGTGCAGTGACATGATACTAGCTCACAAGAGCCTCAAACTCCTGGACTCAAGAGATGCTCTAACCTTAGCCTCCCGAGTAGCTGGGACTACACATGTGTGCCACCATGCCCAGCTAATTTAAAAAAAAATTTTTTTTTTTTTTTCTGAGATAGAGTTTCTCTCTGTCGCCCAGGCTAGAGTGCAGTGATGCGATCTCAGCGCACTGCAACCTCTACCTCCCAGATTCAAGCAATTCTCCTGTCTCAGCCTCCTGAGTAGCTAGGATTACAGGCACGCACCACCACATCCAGCCAATTTTTGTATTTTTAGTAGAGACGGGGTTTTACCGTGTTGGTCAGGCTGGTCTCGAACTCCTGACCTCGTGATCAACCCGCCTCAGCCTCCCAAAGTGTTGGGATTACAGGTGTGAGCAACCGCACCCAGCCTGAATTACCTTCCTAAAATGCCATCTCTTTTTCTCAGAGTGAACCCATCTCTTTGCTAAACCATATCTGCTCCCCATAATTCCATCAAGGAATGTTCTCATGGGACTGAACACACTGTAGTGGAGAAAGGACTTCCCAGAGAATGCTTCTCCACTCATTCATCTGTCCAAAACAGTCAGACATGCTTCTTGCTAGCTCTTCTGAGAAAAATAGAAAGTGTATGTTTCAGGGACAGTACTGACTAGGGGCTCCAAGTAGTGTGGGTGGGATTTGAACTGGTGGGGAGGAAGGCTGAATACTAGGAGGAGAAGGAGGGAATTGGTGCAGGCCTAAGTAAACACAGGCAAAAGGAGAGGACAGGAGAACTGTAGGGACTAGGACCCTTGTGAAGTCAAAAGTCAGCTCTTGTATGGTAGGCCTTGATGCAGGCCCAGATGCCTGGAGATGCAGCTTTTTCTGGATACACTGAAGGCTGCAGAATGTTCCTGGAAAGAGACGCATATTGACCAGACCTGGCACAGTCTATGGCCACTGATTTTCAAACCAGTGATGGGCATCTCCCCACCCCATCCGGCTCCCAGAGAGTCTGATCAGTAGGTGTGAGGCCCAGAAATCTGCACCTTAAAGCCGCCAGGTGATTCCGATGCAGGTGGTCTATGACCATGCTTTGAGAAATACTGGTAGAGGCATTTAAGATGTGTTAGCATAGATGTGTACATGAGGATGGCTGCAGGACAGAACTAGGTCTCCAAGCAGCTTGCTTAAGGAACAGAGTCCCATCTCTGACCTGTACAAGCTGAGAGGGAGAGTTCAGCTGCTCAGGGCAATCAAGAGGGGCTTAAGGGTCTGTGTTGGGGAGGAGAAGGGGGAAGAATCCCAGGCTGCACAGGCTTGGAGAAGGAGACTTGCGAGAAAGAATATAGATTTCTATTTAGAGAATTTCGGTTAAACTGCTGTGTAATATGCAATACACCCTCTCATCAGTACCCCCATTATGTTTCTTGCTAGTGTTTTGAGTATTGGGCTTTTGTGATGGGGAATGCGATGAAGTACTGAGTCTGGCCCTCGTTAGGCAGGAAAGTCTTCCAAAGGGGATATAGCCACATTCAGGCCACACTTACAGGCCTATTATACCCACTAATAAGATGCTGTGCTAGGCACAAGCCTACCTTTACTGAGTTTGTCTGTAGTACGAGGATACAACAAATAATTATCAGAAATGCCATAAGAGGCCTGGGGCGGTGGCTCATGCCTGCAATCCCAGCACTTTGGGAGGCTGAGGCGGGTGGATCACGTGAGGTCAGGAGTTTGAGACCAGCCTGGCCAATATGGTGAAACCCCATCTCTATGGAAAAAAAATATATCTGGGCGTGGTGGCAGGCACATATAATCCCAGCTGTTCAGGAGGCTGAGGCAGGAGAATCGCCTGAACCCGGGAGGTGGAGGTTGCAGTGAACCAAGATCGTACCACTGCACTCTAGCCTGGGTGACAAGAGCAAAACTCCATCTCAAAAAAAAAATGCCGTAAGAGAAATACCAGGTAGAAATTTAAAGGAAGAGGAGATTATGCTCAAGACAAAATCGGAAAAGCCTTTTCTCTTCTCCAGATCCTTCAACCCTGAGCCCACAAAACATGTTCAAATCACCTTAAAAAATAAATTTCTAAAAATAAGACTTCTCTTCAATCCCGCATGGCCTCCAGCTCATGCCCTAGTCCTTCTCTTTCTCTGCAGATCCAAACTTGGAATTGTCTTCACTCACGCTTCCCACTCCTCTCATCCACTCCTCAAACACTGCCATCTGGCTCTGGCCCCCACCCCTTTGTCAGGCCCCTTCGAGTCCTTGCTTTCTCTGCTGCATCTGATTCTTCTGATGTCTGCTGGGTTTCTCTTCTTAGATTCTAGGAGCCCCTCTTCTGGGTGTTCTGCTCCTTCCTCATCTGTAGGCTCTTCATTTTTCTTCCAGCTGCCTCGTCCCAAAAATGTGTTAGATTTTCTTTTTTAGTTGTAGTGTATTGAGAAGATGCTATGTGCCAATTCTTTAAGCATTGTGCATTTACTCCACACACATTCACTGAGCACTTTTTGTACTCCAGACACTGTTCTAAGTGGTGGAGGTAACTTACTAGACAAGATGAGATGAATGAGGGCCCTATTTTACCATGAGATTTTTTTGTTTGTTATAGATGGAGTTTCGCTCTTGTTTTCCAGGCTGGAGTGCAGTGGTGTGGTCTCAGCTTACTTACAACTGGTCCTCCCAGGTTCAAGCAATTCTTCTGTCTCAGCCTCCCAAGTAGCTGGGATTACAGGCAACTTCCACCACGCCTGCCTAATTTTTGTATTTTTAGTAGGGACGGGGTTTTACCATGTTGGCCAGGCTGGTCTTGAACTCCTGACCTCCTGATCCACCCACCTTGGCCTCCCAAAGTGCTGGGATTACAGGTGTGAGCCACCATGCCCAACCAATCTCCCATTAGATTTTAATGGGAGGAGACAGAAGGCAAATAAATAATTTCAGATAGTGATCAGTGTTCTGAAGAAAACAAGACAGTGCAATGACAGCATCAGTCTGGAGTGAGGGGGCGTAGAAACTGAAAGAAGTCAAGGCCAGGCATGGGTGGTTCACAGCTGTAATCCCAACACTTTGGGAGGCCAAAGGGGAGGATCACTTGAGGCCAGGAGTTCAAAACCAGCCTGGGCAACATAGCAAGACCCTGTCTGTATTTTTTTTTAATAAACAAATGAAAGAAGTCAACATTCAGCAATTGACTTCCAAAACAGGATTTTTGAGTCTCCAGCAAACCAAAAGTCTGGAAAGCCAGGCTTTACTCAGAAAGAAAGGAGTTTTTAAATCTCTTAAACTGACATCAACATGGCAAGAACCAGGTGTACCATACTTGATTACCTGTTGAATACAGAGAACTCAGGCTACAACGTGAGGGAAATCCCTGCGTTATAGGAGGAGGTGAAAGCCCTCCCCTTGCAGCCTGGTATAGGATGGAGAAAAGAAATGAGGAAGAAGTCGGGCAAAGAGGTCAGGTGTCCTTGCTCTCCTTCACTCCCAGTCACGGGTGAGAGGGGTGGCTGGACACATCCACCCAGGTGGGCATGGGCTGTCTCCATTCTTCCTGCGCTACTGCCCCACAGCCCAGTAGACCCTAGCCCGTTGACCTCACTTCATAACCATCTTGTTCGTGTCCTCGCCATCCCCACGGCCCCCACCTCAGGTCCTGTAACCATCTCAGGACTGCGGCACGGGCCTCCCTTCCTGACTTATCCTCCACATCACAGCCTGAAAGAACATGCTAAGGTGCAATCTGATCACCAGCCCTGCTAGTTACAATACTGTCCTGTGCCTGTGGGACAGTACTTTAAGTCTGTATTGTCAAGTTTATTTTTAGAACTTCTTGCTAGTGACCTGGTAATTGTTTCACAGCTTTCAAAACACACTGTTAAAATGGTCCTCAAAGTGAAGACATAATCAGGCTTAGCAATTCTCTTTGGTGATTTTATTTGATCTGTAACCAAGCAGCTTCAGCTGTAGCTTTAAATAAACGGAGGGGTGGAGCTGGGTGAGAATCAGGGATTTGGTGAAGATGTTTGGTTCCCAGGGCACTTCCGCAAACTCACAGGGAGGCCGCAGGATTTTTTTAATTTTCAAAGAAAATACAGTGGCACTGAACATCTGTCCTATTAACTCTTAACTATTAGCTAAGATTGTTAAGTTTCAAATTAGGCCGTGCCGCATTCTCTTTGATGAAATATCTGGGAAGCTGAGCTTGTGGAGGCTTGGGTGATAAGAAGCAAGAACCCAGAGAAAATCAACACCAACAGGAGATGAGGGTGGTGGTGTCCGTTTGGATTCCAAGGTACAAAAAGCTGTGCAGTGCCTAATAGGCACACACACCCCATTAGTAAGTCATTCATTGCAATCAAAAATGAAATTAGGCCGGACACGGTGGCTCATGCCTGTAATCCCCACACTTTGGGAGGCGGGTGGATCACTTGAGGCCAGGAGTTCAAGACCAGCCTGGCACAGTGAAACCCCATCTCTACCAAAAAATACAAAAATTAGCTGGGTGTGGTGGCATGTGCCTCTAGTCCCAACTACTTGGGAGGCTGAGGCAGGAGAATCGATTGAACCCGGGAGGTAGAGGTTACAGTGAGCTGAGATCACACCACTGCATTTTAGCCTGAGCAACAGAGTGAGCCCGTCTCAAAAAAAAAAAGAAAAGAAAAGAAAATATTTTCTCAGTTTATGTGGCTTCTTTTCTCCAAAATAATATGACAAGCTACTAAGTTAGGGCAGAAATGCTTCATAAGTTGTTTGAACCTAACTAACTAAAGAGGAGTTAGATATTTATTTTGGCCTAGGTGCACTAATAAAAGTTACTGAAACACTAAGATTGCTGTGAACAGAGAAAGTTTGGGGACCTCTGTTAAGCTCTTAGTTTAAAGACAAATTTGTCTTGAAGGACCAGGCACCAGGGCTTATACCTGCAATCCCAGCACTTTGAGAGGCCAAGGCAGAAGGATTGCTTGAGCCCAAGAATACAAGACCAGCCTGGGGAACAAAGCAAGATCCCATCTCTGCAAAAAAAATCTTGTTTTAAATTAGCTGGGCGTGGTGACACACCTGTGATCCCAGCTACTTGTGAAGCTGAGGCAGGAGTATCACTTGAACTCAGGAAGTTGAAGCTGCAGTGAGCCGTGTTCATGCCACTGCACACCAGCCTAGGCAACAGAGTGAGATTCCTGTCTCAGAAAAATAAAATGTCTTTCAGAGGGTTAAAAACATACTCAGTTGGGCACGGTGGCTCCCTGCTGTAATCCCAGCACTTTGGGAGACGGAGACAGGGGATTGCTTAAGATCAGGAGTTCGAGATGAGCCTGGGCAACATGTTGAAACCCCCTCTCTACAAAAGATACAAAAATTAGCTGGGCGTGGTGGTACACACCTGTAGTCCCAGCTACTCAGAAGTCTGAGGTGAGAGGATCGCTTGAGCCTGGGAGGCAGAGGTTGCGGTGAGCCGAGATCAATGCCACTGCACCCCAGCCTGGGTGACAAAGTGAGACCCTCTCTCAAGAAAGAAACATACACTCATCACCATCACTGGCAGCTGTAACAACAAATGGGTATTGACCACCCACTTCTGAGCTCTGAAGCAGCTCTTGTTGAATGGAATGCTTCTGAATTCTCGCACTTATTAAGGGAAATGCATTCAACAGAAAAGGCATCTAATCAGATAGATGGCTTCTTAAGTGAACTGACTTACTCAAATCATCCCCTAAATAACTCTTCTCTGTTATAAGAGGATACGCAAAGTTATTGTCACTTGAATGCTTTATATATATATTATATTAATTATTTCATTTTGAGCTAAACTATGTGCATTTGAGATATAGTATGGTATCTGAATATTTTATGGGTCACAAGGTACCCTGGCATAATCAAGTGGAGATGATTGGTCTACTTGTTTACAGAACTTAAAATTACATTTTATCGTTTCATGTTGTTAACAGGTCAATCGTGATCATTTCTTTTCTTTATGATACACTGTTGGCCATGCATATTGTTTACTTGAGATCTAGCCCTTAGTCAGGATTAGAATCTAAATAATCTCCGCTGGCAGGTATATACCAACTTTTAATTCGCTTATATTCAGCAACAAGCTGAATATAATTTAACAGATATTGAAAAATTTGAATAATATTCATTTGGTAAAATTAGGCTAAAATTATAACGTTTTTCTTGGAAGATTCTAAGAAAGTAAAAGCAGACTTACTTAAAAGTAGACATTTTCAGCCAGGCGCAGTGGCTCATGCCTGTAATCCCAGCACTTTGGGAGGCCAAGGCAGGCAGATCATGAGGTCAGGAGTTCAAGACCAGCCTCACGAACATAGTCAAACCCTGCCTCTACTAAAAATACAAAAACTAGCCGGGCATGATTGCGCATGCCTGTAATCCCAGCTACTACTCAGGAGGCTGAGGCAGGAGAATCGCTTGAACCCGGGAAGGGGAGGCTGCAGTGAGCCAAGATTGCGCCATTGCACTCCAGCCTGGGCTACAGAGTGAGAGCTGAGACCCCTCAGCTCTCAAAAAAAAAAAAAAGTAGACATTTTATGATATTAAATAATTTGACAACCAGAGTGATCCTCAAACATTTGTAGGCTACAAATGATGTTATAGCACCAAATTCTAGAACCTCAGTTGTGGATTTAATAGTCTTTCTGGAGGAGATACACAGTGATATTCTAAGGAAAACCCTGCCTCTGCACACAGGCATCTCCTTGGCCTCTTACCTGAGAAGGCAAAAAGCCACTGGGACGGCCACATCAAAAACATGTCATTGCACAAGAGACTACCAGTAAAAGTTAAGTTGCTGTTTTTGATTTCTGTTTAATTTTTTAAATGTTTTTAAGAGTCAGGGGTCGCACTATGTTGCCCAGACTGGTCTCAAACTCCTGGGCTCAAGCAGTGCCCCCACCTTGGCCTCCCAAAGTGCTGGGATTACAGGCATGAGCCCACCGTGTCCAACCAGTTTGTTATTTTGGTAGGCCCTGGGCAGTCCTACCTCAGTCTCTCCTGCCAGTCCCCCCTCCAGTCTCCTCAGTCCGTTCTCTGTATCCCCCTGCTATAGTCTGAATGTTGGTGTCCCCCCCAAAATTCCTGTGTCTCCCTAAGGAGACAGTGTTAGGAGGTGGGGCCTTTGGGAGGTGATTAGGCCATGGGGGTGGAGCCTTCATGAATGGGATTAGCGCCCTTATAAAAAGAGACACCAGGGAGGGTTTCCACCATGTGAGGACGCAGCAAAGAGGCATTGTCCATGGGCCAGTAAACAGCCCTCACCCGACACCAAGTGTGCCAGCACCCTTTTGTTTTGTTTTTGTTTTTGTTTTTGTAGACAGCCAGCACCTTTGATCATGGATTTCCTAGCCTCCAAAACTGTGAGAAATAAATATTTGCTGGGTGGTGGTGGTTGTTGTTGTTGTTGTTGTTGTTTTTGAGATGGAGTTTCACTCCTCGCCCAGGCTGGAGTGCAATGGTGCGATCTCGACTTGCTGCAACCTCAGCCTCCTGGGTTCAAGTGATTCTCCTGCCTCAGCCTTCCGAGTAGCTGAGATTCCAGGCATCCGCCACCACGCCCAACTAATTTTTGTATTTTTTGTAGAGACAGGGTTTCACCATGTTGGCCAGGCTGACCTCGAACTCCTGACCTCAGGTGATCTGCCTGCCTCAGCCTCCCAAAGTGCTGGGATTACAGGCGTGAGCCACCGTGCCCAGCCAATATTTACTGTTTATAAGCCACCCAGTTGAAGGTATTTTGTTAGAGCAGCCTGAGCTGACGAGTCACCCCTTAGTCTCACCCTGCAGTCCCCCTCACATTCCCCCCCTCAGTCCTCCTGAGTCCCCCCACAGACCCCTCAGCTCTTCCAGTGGCTGAGTCCTCTGCTGTATGAGCCTCCTATGCCATAAACAGCTGGAGCTACATTGGTCCCTGTCACACTGTGTCACCTGAGAGCCCTGACCCGTCCTGCCTGTAGAAGGGTTGCCAAAATCCCTGTAACCTGCAGTCACTAATCATAATGAACAGTGACACTTGAGGGGCCTGTGTTTGTCCTCACCTGGAGGTGAGGAGCACAGCTGGTGAGCTCTGCTCCAGTCATGAGGAGCCCAAAGCCTCATAGGGGAAGTTTCTTGCCTAAAGCCTCCCTCAAGTAGGGTCAGAGCTGGGCCTGTCCTGCTCCCAGTATCTTCAGGACAGGGCTGGGCATGAGAGCTGTGGAGGATGTGCCATCCTCTGGTGCTGCCTGTTCCCTTAGAAGTCCTTGGCTGTGATGTCATATGATCCCTTCTATGCACCACTCTGACCTGGAGAGCAGATGGCCGTTTTTTGGCTGGAGTGACCTTGAGAGCACCAGAAAGGAGGAGTGGTGGGTAAGCCTGGTGGCCTGCTATGTGACAAGGTCTCAAGCAGCCACATCCCTCGGACAGCAGCATCTTTCCTCTGCTTGGAAAGGACCCAGAGAGCAGGGATAAGAGTATAGTTCCTCAGATGCTGGTGGCTTGGCACCCTGAGACACAGGCATTCTATGTTGGCATCCACTGAAGGACCTGCGTGGTCTTTGGGGCATTGTGTGGCACTAGCTGCCAGCCCATGAGGTCACTCATGTCTAAATTGTCTCTCTCTCTCCTGATCCAAGCCCCACTCCAGTCAGCCTTGAAGGGCTTGACCCCTCCCTGTGTAGTCAGCGGGGCCCTTTCTCACTGTCCTCTCCCACTGTGGTCATGTCTCTGAACTTTGGTCCATGATACATAAAAACACAGTAGCCCTTTTCTACTCTTGAGAGCTTGATTTCTCATCTCGCTATGAGTTAAGAGAGTCACTTTGAAACTCAAGCTGAGCAGTGTCTTCTTGGCCCAGGCTGCGTCCTTCCCTCAGAGAATGAGACTCAAGCTCCCTGCCTAGCCCTAGTGGTGGAAGAGCTAGGGGAAGTGAAAGAAGTACTCAGGGGCAATAACAAGGGGAATATTGACATGTGGTTTCACTACCACTGGGTGCAGTCATACTCCAGGTCCACCTGCCCAAGAGCAGGCCCAGGTCACCCTGATTCCATTTTGAATTGTATTGAAATTCCTCAAGTACCCACTGACTGGATGTGGAAGACATCAGTTGCTTTCTCCTACCCAGCCTCCCTCCTATTCATAACACACACTGACTTTTCATAATGGAAGATCTCCTACCCCATTCTCACCCTCTGTCCAAGTGCCTCTGTGGGACTGACTTGGGGATGGGACCACATGACCAGATCTGACCAGTGACAGCCTTCTGCAGGACTTAGGCTGGAACCATGGAGAAAAAGACCAGTTCCCCCTCAGAGATGGTGGGTCCCAGCAGGCCCCATGAGGAGGACCTGCAGAGCACAGCGCAATCCCAACTGAACTAGGAATGGGGAATGAGGGGCTGCTGGCTTCCTACAGGGCTCATGATGTCTGTCACACTGCCTTCTCAAGAGTTTCATTAGAAAACCAACTGTCCTGTTAACATACTACCTTTCAGCCCTCCCACGCCCACCACCAAGCTAGGTGAAGAAGCTGCGAACAGTAGTCACCATATTCAATAGTATTATAGCTGTGAAATGGCCAGAAAACAAAACCAATGCCAAAGAAAACAGAGCTGACAGAGGGCGGGAGGGAGACAGGTTCCTGATGACATGGTTTGAGGACCTGAATCCTGCTGTACCTGAAGCCATGCTATCTCAGGACATCCTAGTGACAACAAACTTCCTTTTTCCATAAACCAGTTTGTGTTAGGTTTCTATCACTTGCAACTGAAAGAGACCTAACGGATGTGCAGATTGCTGTTTGCCTTTTTTCTTGTTTTCTTTCTTTTTATTGATTGTTAATTTATTTCTCTGCTGAAGTCTATGTGTGGAAAATTTACAAAAGAACCTTAAAGAAAAAATAATTCCACCACTGAGAAGTGACACTTTGGTGAACTTCATTCTTGACTTTTTTTTTTCTTGATCATTAGATTATACCGTAGACACAATTCTGTATCAACTTTTTTTCTCTTGACATTTTAAAACAGGCTCTTCTCTACATTATTCAAAACTAGTTGTAGTTCTGGAGGGAAGGGCACATGCTTCACATTAACAGTTAACAGAGGCCTACTGGACCAGACAAGGGGTTGAGGGGCGGTCTCACTGTGTTCTTCACATTGTACTTTTGTCTGGTGTGAAGGTCACACAGTGGGCCTGGAAGGCTTTTCTAAATTTAAAAACAATTTTGAAAATTTCTTGTAAACATTGTGATAGCTACCAAGTGGTTATACTGTAAGTGACTTGCCTGCTTCCTGATGATCGAGCATTTGGCTTGTCTCTAATTTTTTACTCTTATCAGTCAATAATGTTAGGCCAGGCACAGTGGCTCACACCTGTAATCCCAGCTACTCTGGAGGCTGAGGGGGGAGGATGGCTTGAGCCCAAGAGGTCAAGGCTACAGTGGGCCCAGATCATGCCGCTGCACTCCAGCCTGGCAACAGAGCCAGACCCTATCTCAATAAAAATAATAATAATAATAATAATAATGCTGTTATGGACACCTTCAGGTCTAGTGCCTCCCTCAGCACTTCTTTTTTTTTTTTTTTTTTTTTTTGAGACGGAGTCTACTCTGTCGCCCAGGCTGAAGTGCAGTGGCCCAATCTCGGTTCACTGCAACCTCCACCTCCCAGATTCAAGCGATTCTCCTGCCTCAGCCTCCAGAGTAGCTGAGATTACAGGTGCGCACCATGCCCAGATAATGTTTGTATTTTTAGTAGAGATGGGGTTTCACCAGGTTGGCCAGACTTGTCTTGAACTCCTGACCTCAAGTGATCTGCCCACTTCAGCCTCCCAAAGTGCTGGGATTACAGGCGTGAGCCACCTTGCCCGGCCTTTCCTCAGCAGGGTTCCTGGCAGTGGAACTTCTAGATCAAAAGTATGTGCGCATATTTTTGGATCTTGATATACAGGATCAAAATGTTTTCCAGAAAGGTTTATGCCAGTTTCCATGTTTTACTGTCCCCCCACCTAGAAATGCCAGTTACCTCCTCAGCCAAGGGCATGCCTGTCCCCCGTGCTGGGCTGACACTGACACGGAGCACTGTCAGCACAGGGCCCAGGCTGCCTGCAGCCATAGGAGGATGAGGCCCATGTGGGGTTCCAAGAGCCAGACTGTGGAACAAATTCTCAAAGGAATCCTTCTCCATCATCTGCTTAGTTCAGCAAACATTTCCCCAGCCCTGGTGAAGGTCCTTGTGCAAGATCAGCTTTTATTGGACACTAATGTCCTTCAATACATTAATAGCTCTCTGTGAAAAAATTCAGGTCAAATAAATTGAGAGCGAACTGCATGCTAAACTTTCCTCTTGGAAACTCAGTACCCTTTGGATATTAGAATTCCCGCTCTTTTTCCGGCTGGAACCATGGAGGGTGTAGAAGAGAAGAAGAAGGAGGTTCCTGCTGTGCCAGAAACCCTTAAGAAAAAGCGAAGGAATTTCACAGAGCTGAAGATCAAGTGCCTGAGAAAGAAATTTGCCCAAAAGATGCTTTGAAAGGCAAGGAGGAAGCTTATCTATGAAAAAGCAAAACACTATAGGCAGATGTACAGAACTGAATTTCGAATGGCGAGGATGGCAAGAAAAGCTGGCAACTTCTATGTACCTGCAGAACCCAAATTGGCATTTGTCATCAGAATCAGAGGTATCAGTGGCGTGAGCCCAAAGGTTCGAAAGGTGTTGCAGCTTCTTCGCCTTCGTCAAATCTTCAATGGAACCTTTGTGAAGCTCAACAAGGCTTCGATTAACATACTGAGGATTGTAGAGCCATATATTGCATGGGGGTACCCCAATCTGAAGTCAGTAAATGAACTAATCTACAAGTGTGGTTATGGCAAAATCAATAAGAAGCGAATTGCTTTGACAGATAACGCTTTGATTGCTCGATCTCTTGGTAAATACGGCATCATCTGCATGGAGGATCTGATTCATGAGATCTATACTGTTGGAAAACGCTTCAAAGAGGCAAATAACTTCCTGTGGCCCTTCAAATTGTCCTCTCCACGAGGTGGAATGAAGAAAAAGACCACCCATTTTGTAGAAGGTGGAGATGCTGGCAACAGGGAGGACCAGATCAACAGGCTTATTAGAAGAATGAACTAAGGTGTCTACCATGATTATTTTTCTAAGCTGGTTGGTTAATAAACAGTACCTGCTCTCAAAAAAAGAAAAAAAAAAGAATTCCCTGGGCACTGCCCAGTGCCCAGTGAATTCTACAGAAAGAGAACCTTTCTCTTTTGTTTTTTTGTTTGTTTTGTTTTAAGACAGAGTTTTGCTTTATCACCCAGGCCAGAATGCAGTGATGCAGTGGTTCACTGCAGCCTCGACCTACCAAGCTCAAGCTATCCTCCCACCTCAGCCTTCCATGTAGCTGGGACTATAGGTGCGTGCACCACCACTCCTGACTAATTTTTAAATTTTTTGTAGAGACAGGGTTTCACTGTGTTTTCCAGGCTGGGGCTAGTCTCAAACTCTATAGCTCAAGTGATCCTCCCACCTCAGCCTCCCAAAGTGCTGGGATTACAGGCACGAGCCACCATGTCCTGCCAGAAAACCCTTTTAGCATTGCTTAACCTAGCATTTCTCCAGATGGGATGGAGCCACCTCCCCTTTCTCAGGTACACCTTGGGACAGAGACACAACTGGGAGGTTCCAGGCTGCATGAAGATGGGATCTCACACCTTATCCAGGAGCCTCCCAGGGCCATCGAGTCACTTCAATGAGTGTGTCTGGCTGTGAGGCCCGATGGGAGCACTGGGAGGTCAGCGGTCCAGAGATCACTGTGGGCTGGAGAACAGGAGATTAGAGGCTTCACACAGAGGACGCCAGGTGGGCAGCTGAGATGACTCCAGCCATCCCCCCACCTGGCTGGAATGGTTCAAGCAGGACTCAGATCCTGCTGAGAGACTGACCATGAGATCACAGCCTCTTCTGAGGCTGACTCACCTGTCTGTATTCCTCCCAATCTGGAAACCACACCAGAAAAGGCATCCCCACACCTCTGTCCCCCACCAACAAGCTGTCTTTGTTCATGGAGGCCTAGTTGGCCCTGGAGACTGGAGCCTGAAGCCCTGCATTCTCCCTGTTTAGTTGGGAGTCTTTCAGGTACAGATAACAGAAAACCCAACCTGAACTAGCCTAAACCGGGAGGAAATTTACTGGCTTGTGTAACTGAATACTCCGCATGGCTGGACTGAAGTGCTCAAGCAATGTCATCAGAATTGAGGTTCCTCTGCCTCTTGGCTCAGTTCTGCTTCTCACTGAGTGGTCTGCAGCCTCATCTTCTCAGCCTCTTAAGTTCAAATCCCTGAGGGACAAAACCAAAAGTT
Source organism: Hylobates moloch (assembly GCF_009828535.3). NCBI lineage: Eukaryota > Metazoa > Chordata > Mammalia > Primates > Hylobatidae > Hylobates > Hylobates moloch. The sequence continues at coordinate 10,034,170 of NW_026652276.1, forward strand.
TCTTCCCTTTCCGGCAACCCCCCAACAACAACAACAACAACAAAATCCCAGAACTCCTTCTGATTGGATGACTTGGGTCATGTGCCAACTGTGAACCAACCAATGCAGCCAGGGCACCTCAGGCCACTGACTGGCCAGGACCAAGTCACATGTTCTGCCCTGGGGCTAGTCTGAGTGTGGGAGGGGGGAAGTTCAGAAGGAAAGCTATGGCCTGGTGGCTCACGCCTGTAATCCCAGCTACTCGGGAGGCTGAAGCAGGCGAATCGCTTGAACCCGGGAGGCGGAGGTTGCAGTGAGCCGAGATCACGCCACTGCCCTCCAGCCTGGGCGACAGAGCTAGACTCCGTCTAAAAGAAAAAAAAAGCTGGACATTGCTTCAGGGCATTACTGCCAAGAAAAGGGTGAAGGAGGCCGGGCGCGGTGGCTCACGCTTGTAATCCCAGCACTTTTGGGAGGCTGAGGCTGGTGGATCATGAGGTCAGGAGATCGAGACCACGGTGAAACCCCGTCTCTACTGAAAATACAAAAAATTAGCCGGGCGTGGTGGCGGGCGCCTGTAGTCCCAGCTACTCGGAGAAGCTGAGGCAGGAGAATGGCGTGAACCCGGGAGGCGGAGCTTGCAGTGAGCCGAGATCGTGCCACCGCACTCCAGCCTGGGCGACAGAGCGAGACTCTGTCTCAAAAAAAAAAAAAAAAAAGAAAAGAAAAAAGAAAAGGGTGAAGGAATGGCTGCTGGTGGCAAAAAAAAAAAACAATAGATGTCCCCTGGGACCTTATGGAATCCACCAGCAGCTCCTTTCAGTAAGGGATCTGCTCCCTGCCCAGAGCCTCACAGTGGGGTCCCCACATGGGTGCATGTAAAATGAGGTTGCTTCAAGTGACCACCTGGTACTTCTTGTTGCTGTGGGTGACAGCCTTCACAGAGAGCCCATGGAGGCACACCATCGATCCTTGGCTGTGCTGAGGACTTCATGGAATCCACACTAGTCACTGGCTGCTAGGCCTTCTCTGCAAACAACGCATGTGTCATTCACCCAGTATATAAATAGGGTCAGTGTGCCAGACGTCCTTAAAATGTTTCAGCCATGTTTCCTAATCTGTGCTTCCTGCACCTCTCTGAGCTCAGGCCAGACCCATGAGCATAGGCTGAGGTATCCCTAGAGGAAGAGCTCAGAGCACAGCTCTACCCCATTCCCTGGCTGGCTCTGCCCATGCCTCCACGGGCTTGGGGTACAGGGAGGATAAGCAGCGACACTGCAAAACTGACCACACTTGCATCAAGGAGATGGGCTGCTGGGCAGACAGGTTGGGCATAGCGGGGGGCCAGGCCGGTGAGGCCCAGCCAGACTGAAGCAGGCCCCAAATAACACGGGGCCCAGGGATTCCACCCTCATGAAGCAGCTCCCACCAGGAGGGGACCACGCAGCAGCCAGGGCCCTGAGGCAGGCAGGGCTGGCCTGTATCTAGGACACAGGCATCCAACCCGCAGAGGTGGCTTGGTAGAGGCAGGCTAGGCAGCAGGGCCCTGGAGGGACTGAGATCGGGGAGGAGTTATGAAGGGCCAGAGGCTGATTATCCTGACCCTAGGGCTTGTGATAGCAGTAGAGGAGAAGCAGTACTGGATCCTGGGACTGTGTAGCTGACAGCCAAGAGAGAGCCAGGAAGTAGAGCTGGGAGCCCCTGACTCCCTGCCCCCCCATTCTAGTGACTGAGTCATTCTAGTCATTCTAGTGAATGCCCCTCATTCAAACTCTTCTAGTTTGCACTCAAGACAGCAGTCCCAGTGAGGATGTGTTGGGTCCAGTGAGGGTGTGTGGAGACCAGTGAAGGTGCGCGAAGTCCAGTAAGGGAGGGTGGAGTCCCAGTGAAGGAGTATGGAGTCCAGTGAGGGAGTGTGGAGTCCATTGAGGGTGTGTGGAGTCCAGTGAGGGAGCGTGGAGTCCAGTGAGGGTGTGTGGAGTCCGGTGAGGGTGTGTGGAGTCCAGTGAGGCTGTGTACAGTCCTACACGAGGGCCTGCATTTTCTGTGTGATGTACTTGGCGCTGGAGATAACTCAGGAACAGGCCCACCCCGAGAGGGCACTGTACACACCAAGCATGTGAACAGAGCGTGGCAGGAGCACCTGTGGCCACAGGGAAGCCCAAGACCGTGGAAGAGTGGACCCCTGCTTCCAGCTTTGGTTCCACATAAAGGACTCAGTCCTTGGGAGGGGTCATCAGTTGCCCAGAAGGAAGGTCTGGGAAATGACCACTGACTGTCACATCTGACTGGGGTTCCAGCAACAGAGAGGGAGAAAGGTCTTGTTGTGGGGGGTCAGGGTGGTGGAGGGTGACTGACGTTGCCAACTTGGGACCCGGGCCCACTGAAGGGTCTTTCCTGGACTGAACAGAATCCAGCGGCACGCTTTACAGTTCCTCTGTGTCCACCAGGGGGCACCCCATTCCTTGCTAATCTTTTAACCTGGGCTCCAGTGGGAGGCCATTTGGGGACTTTGGGAGTGGTATCAAGGTGACTCTGGGCCCTGAGGCATATCCTCAGGCAGTGGTTAATTGTGTGCTAGGCTCAGGACTAGGGGTAAGTGTGTTCTGCTAAAGCAGCAAATGCTGTTCCAGGCCAAACCTTTGGTGGGATGAGGCAGCTCAGACAGCAGAGGCAGTAAGCTCTGCTGATGTGGGTGTCTCAGGGGGACCCTAGCAAGGCAGCCCTGGGCCCTGGCTCATGCCTCATCCTATTGTTCCCATTTTGCAGAGGAAGGGATTGAGACCCACAAGGTTCAGTTACTTGCCTCATGCTAACATGGCTGCCATGTCTGTGTGCGGACCAGGGCACAGCTTCTCCCCTTTCAGGGGGACTTGCAGTAGTGGTTCTGAGCGGGACTGCAGCCTGAGGGAGCTGGGTTAGACCTGCTCTCAGCTCCAAGCACTACCTGCCCTGTGTGGCCTTCCTTCACGGCCTTCGCCTGCATTCCTGCCTTAGAGACACCCTCCTGGGCGCCGAGCTTGGGAACACTGCAGTACTGAGTTGCCTTGGGTGGCAGAACAGAGAGGAGCCAGCGTTTTGGCTCCAGACCCTCCCTTTCTTCCCTGGATGAGCCAGGATGCAGATACCCAGGCTGTGCAGGGGATATGGGGTAGATACAGGTCAGGGGGTCCCTCCTACCAAGGCCTCAACCTGCCCCTGATCCTGGTGGCAGCTGCCTGGGGACATGCTAAACAAGCGGCCTGAGCAGCCCTGTGAGGGTGACTAAGCTCCAGCCAGAGAAGGGAAAGGTCCCCCCAGAACTCTGGCGCCTGGTATGAAACACAAAGGTCGGGGAGGGGCATAGATTGGAGTGGACATGGTGTCAAGGGGCAGGTAGAGGGAACTGGTCTCTTGCTCTCTTAAATGCTCATTTCCCTCCTTCCCAGCGTCTCCCTTTAACCCAGGCCAGGCCTCTGCAGACACTTCAGTCTGCTCCTGGGAGTTTTCCTGCAGAAACCCCTGGATGGCTTCCTCAGGTCCTACCTGGGCAACAGGCCCACTGGCAGTGCCTATACCGGCCCCTGACCCTGCAGCTCTCATTGGAGGATCCCAGAAGGTTCTTGGTGAGCTCTAATCCTCACCTCTACCTCTGAGGAAACGAGCTGGTGGCGCTCCTCCAGTTGGCTATCCTGACCCACTGCTCACAGCCCATGTATGAAAATCCAAACGGCACAGTAACTTCTCCAACTGTGTTCAAGGGGCAGGATGGGCCTGCCCAACTAACTTAAGGGACCTGGAGACCAAAGGCTGGATGACAGCCAGGATGCACCAGTGCCAAACCAAAACCCCCGGCATCCTGAGGCCGGGGGGCACCACGTGCCACCAGCAGGGGGAGCCACGTCATGGAGGTAAACCGGCGAGGCCTGCAGAGGCAGCCACCACTTGGACGCATCTCGGGAGGCTTGTCAAGTTCCCTCTTGGCCTACACCACCACCACCACCCTGCACTCCACATAATGGCAGTCCCGTGTGGCCTGTTTTCAGTGTCTAGGACTGCATACTCCCACCCCCAGGGCACTGGGGTCCCCACGTGGCACCCAGTGATGAAGTCCTCCTCCCCAGTTCAGGCTTCTTGGGGCAATCCCTGACTGCCCCAGTGAGCAGCACCCCCAGCCAACTGCAGCTCAGTCCCTGCCCACCCACCAGACTGCTGTCCATCACAGGTCACATCCAACTGCCTCCCAAAATGTCTTCAACCCACTGTCCCCAGGATCCTCCCCCTCCCTCCTATCCTTGTGCCCTGGAAGGTCTGAAGAAACTGAAACAGAAAAACCAGGCTTGAGACAGCTTTGTTAGAACAACTCAGCAAAATAAAATTCCTGTTTATTGTTGGACAACATTGTTTCACACATACATCAAACAGGCCAAAAAAAATAAACAGCAACTTCATAGACAAAAAAGGAAAAAAAAGAAACCTTTTATCTTTGGCCTTTTTAACCATCTCATACAAACCAACTACTTATAGTACAGCTAAGTACATACACAAAAAAGTTACTGGAATGCTCGGAATAAGATTGTTTTTCTGTTGTCATTTTTGCTTTTTTTACAAGGTTTTTTTTCTCCTTTGAGATTATAATGAACATGGTCACACCACAAGTAAAGTCAGAAGTAGGACAGAGAACGCTCCGAAGGCTGGTTTGGTCATCCGAGATCATTAAAAATGGCTGACCCTAACAATATGTACAAAAATATAAAATGTAAATAAAAAATACAAACAAATTTCCTTTTTAAAGTACTTTTAAGAAAAAAAGCAGGGCCTTGGAAGTTTTGGTTCTTTTTTCCTCCCCTGTTGCAAATTCTCATGGTTTGGGTTGGGTGGTGGAGAGCGCGTGTCATCTGCGGGTGGCACTGCCCACGGTGGGCGGGCGGGCCTCTCTACTCGAAGGTGACCACGTTTAGATTCTGAGACGGGAAGTGGAGGGTGAATAGGTCACGGCGGCCTTTTTTTTTTAGTTTAACTTTTCCTTTTTTGCTGTCTAGTCATCCTCGTCAGTCTTCTGCTTCTTGGTATCGACATCGTCATCCTAGGCAGAGAAAGACTGTCAAAGGCCCCTCCAACCCCAGGGGCCCTATCCAACCCACTGCCTCAGTTCCCGCTGGCAAAGCAAGAACCAGGGACCCCCAGCTCCACAGCCCAAGGCCTCTGGGAGGTTGAGCCCAGCCCTGTTCCTTCCTGTTCTTAAGATTCAGAACCACACAGTGGCCACCTACAAAGTCAGAAACAGTCCCTCAGCAGCTTGAGCACCTCAGCTGGAGGCACGTGGGGAGACCCAGATGCCAAACCCTCCTTCTTCTCAAGCCAGAACCCACCTCATCATCTTCAGCTGCCCGCTTGCCCGTAGCTGACTCAGCTTCCTCATCTTCATCTCCATCCTCTTCCTCACCTGGAGAGAATCAAAGGCCAGATAAACCACACTTCCCTCCTACTGTGGCTCCTGGGGAAATCCCGAGGAAGATGCAGTGGACTGCAAGGTCCCTGCCCTGCCTCTGCTGCCTGCAACTAGGCCCAATCAGGGCACCCACACCCACTACACAGGTGGGAATCTCCAGAGGAGAGAGTCCCAAGCAGCTGCACCCCAAGAGGCCAGGCCCAACAGATCAGTGGCTTTCAGAGCTGCACGAAAGAAACTTTCAGGTGTGCGAGTGAGTGTGGGTGGGCATGGGCACAGCTCCACGTCAAAGAGACCCTCCCTGACTCTACAGGTGGGTGCCCAGGGCCATGTGGTCCACTGGCCCCAGGTACCATGGTCCCACTCCCAGGAGCCCCAATTCCTTCCTTCCCCTTCTGCCAGACAAGGCCAGGAAAAAGTATCTGAAAAGGGGAAGATAGACAAGGCTACTCACCATCACCTTCTTCTTCCTCCTCCTCTTCCTCCCCACCTTCTTCCTCTTCTTCATCTACCTCATTGTCAGCCTCCTGCTCCCCATTTTCCTCATTCTCCTCGACAGAAAACAGGCCATGTCATTACCAGCTGGCCCAAGGCTGGACAGAGCGTTGCTCCTGATGCCCGGCCTCCCACACCAGAGGCTGTCGGCTGCATCTACAGCTCAGCCAAGCCCACCCCAGAGGCCCTTCTCCAGTCAACACTCTCCAGGCTCCATCGTGAAACCTGCACATTAACTGCCCCAGGGCAAGGGCTTTTCCCCACCCTGGGCCAAGCCCAAACTCAAGACTACCGGAATCTCCTCTGAACCTATTCTTGTTCAGGCACTGCTCGAAAGCTTTTTATAAATATTTAACTAGCAATAATCGCGCCTCGGGTAAAGCTCATTGGCTACGATAATGCCACTGTGCAAAGCTATATATATATATATGTTTAAAGTAGAACAGGAAAAACTTTGTGAGGCGGTAGCTGCCAGGGCTCAGGAGCAAGGCTGACACTCACAGCATTCCCGTTAGCAGGGGCGTCTCTTCCATTTTCCGCCTCTTCCACAACTTCTTTCTTCTCCTTTAAGTCCTTCAAAAGGGAAGAAGGAACCAGTAACCAGTAAGTCTTCTGAGTAACCCAGGGTAAGCAAAGACGCTGAGAACTACTGGTCTGTCCGGCTGTTCTGTCCGTCCCAAATTAAGAGTCGCACGCGACATGTGGAGAAGAGCCTGATTGCCCCTGTGGTCCCTCTCCCACTGGTTCGGTGGAAGGAAGGCCGGCGGGGGCATCTGTGATCGGGTTTCCCATCCTTTAAGGCCCGCTACAGCGGCCCCGGTGGCGGTTCCCACTGCCCCCTGGCGCTTCCTAAGAAAAAGGAGACATGTGGCGCCACAGCCCCAGCCCGTCCGGCCGGGTGGACGAGCCCCGGACACTCACACCCATCAGCCTGCTTCCAAGTGCAAAGAGCTCGCCCCTCGAGCCGTCTAGAAAGGCAGCAGGTTATGTTCCAGAAATAAATAAGACAAGGAGGAGCCTGCGCTCGGGGACAGCCCCATGGGCGCGCCAGCCTGGAAGGCCCGCGAGGTCGCACCGCCCTGGCCAGGACAGGTCTTTAAAGAAGCCAAAGCACACCGACCCCCCAAATCCGACCGCTGTTCCTAGAGGCCGCAAACCGCTGCTTGGCGGTGCCCCAGGCCGGGGCCTGCCGCCGGAGCCACCAAGTCCCGGCCTCCCCGCGGCGGCTGGGGATCCCGACCCCACCTAGGGGGTGGGACTCCGCCCGGGATCCAAAAGGCAGAGCGGCCCGGGCGCCCGGTAACTTTTTCCACACGACATGGCCGCCAATACCAACAGGCGTCCAGCGTCCGGGCCTGCGGGAGCCCCTTGGCCGCCGTCCGGCGAGCGGCTCCGGGCCACCTGTCGGCCCTCTCCGTCCGGCCCGCCTCGCTCCGCTGACCCCGGTTCCGCCCGCTCTCGCCCCCTGGCGGCCGAAGCCCCGGGGAGCAGTGGGGGCAGGGAGGTCGCGGCGCGCAGGCGCGCATCCCCCGCCCGGCGGGCTTTGCGCGCGGGCCTCGGCACGCACCGCGCGCAGGGAGCACGTGGCCCGGGGCCGCCGAGTGCGTCCCTCGCCTTGGAGACTCCGGGTCGGCAAGCAGAACTCGCAGTGGCACGCACGCGGGTCGCGCGTCGGTCGGCAGGCCTCTCGACTCGACGCCCCACTGCCGCCACCCCGGCAGGCCCGAATGTCTGCATTTGGCGGGCCAAGTCCCGCGGGAGGTCGCCCCGAAGTCCACCGGGTTGCTTAGGTCCGAGACTGTCGGGGATGCGCCTCTCGGGCTACTCATCGCGCTCGCGGGAAGTCACCTTTTGGTGCTTCGGAGAAAATCGAACACCCAGGTCCCGCACTGGGGACGGTGTTCTCCCCCCACAAACTGATACCCGGACTGAGTCCAGAAGGGGTCACTGAGAGCCCCAGTGGAGATCCGGGCCCCGAGCTCCGCTCTGCCAAGAAGTCGCCCCTGGGAGAGCCAGAGGTGACGCCAGGGGCACGAGGGTTAAGGAGACACCAAGGTGACTCGCGCCAATCCCCGCAGGGGCACAACGGGCGCGGACGAGGGCCGAAACGCTACCCAGGGCGGGCAGTGGGACCGAGGCGGCGCCGACAACAGGAGCAGAGCCGCGCCAGCCGCGCAGGACCTCATAGCCGAGGGCAGTGAACCCGCCACGGGGCCCGGGCGCCCCTCCCAGTTCGACCCTACCATCGGCCTGTCGCGGCCGCCGTGTTGGCCCGCGTCGCCCCGAGCTGCGGCGCACACGGTGCTCCCAGGCAGCCGCGGGGGGCGCCCATCGTCGCCCCAGCGCCGCGCTTCACTTTCTCTTTCCTCTTTGCGACGCGTGGGCTCTCGCCTCCTCAGCCAAGCCCGGCATCGCGGGTGCATGACTGAAACTGGGCGGCCGCTCCCGGCGCACTCACCTCGAAGGGCGCCCACCCCCGCCTCCCAGAGCGCCCAAAGCGGATAAGCCCGTCACACCTCCGCCGGGACGGCCGACGTCGCGGCCAGCCACCCCGTCGGCTCATCCGCCTTATCGGGGCTTAGCCCAGACCAACCACCTCAGGTCCGCTACAAGGCGCGAAACCGGGGGCCTGGCGCCGAACAAAGAGCAGCGCTGCCGGCGGGCGCTCGCCGCCACTTCCCGCGGCCGGCCCGCGCCCCAACACTCGCCCCCCAGCACTTCCGATTCCCAACGCGCTTGAGTTTCAAAGTTATTTCCGTGCGCCCGGCGGGCCGACGACCCCCAGCCAGGCCCTTCTCCTCCCGCCGCCACTCATACCGGTCACAAACGAGTTTCGAGGGCCGTGAGCCGGCCTCCGCGACTAGCCCTCGGCCACCGAGGGCGCCCGGCCCACTCCCCGACGGGCATCACGTCTGCCCGCGGCGGTTCCCGCCCCCTCCCCCGCACCACACAAAGAGTGGGCTGCCTAAGGGCACCGCGCCGGGGGCGGGCCGTTTCCCCGCGAAAGTGAGCAACAGCGGCTTGAGACAATCCAGCTGCTGCGCGCCAAACACCGCCCGAGCGGCGGCGCGCGGACCCCGAGGGGGCGGGCGGCGTCCAGCCTCACCTTGGTGGTTATTTCGGAGCTGGTGTCTACGGCTGCGTCTGACATGGTGGGGCACGCCGGTGATCCGATGCAGGGGATTAAAAAGAAAGCGAGAGTTCAGGGACTGGCAATAAAGCTGCCGGAGTCCGCGGCGGCGAAGGAGGCGCGCGGCGGAGGCGGCTGCGGCGAGCAAGGAGGCGGACGAGGAACAATGCAAAGATGGCTTTTCAGAGCAGCCAGTGGGGGACTCACGCGGCGCCAGAAGCTTTAATATAGATTAGTGGGCGGCGCTCGGCTTGCCACACCCGGCCGCTATTGGCTGAGCGCAGGGAGCGGGCGCCCGCTCATTGGCTCGATTCCGAACAATGGACAAGCGTGCTTAAAGCGGCAGTGCCCCGGCGCGTCCCGCGCTGCGCAGTCGCCGATAGCACTGTCATTCAAGGCCCGAGTTTGCCGGGTCTCAGCGGCGCCGAGTGCGCGGGGGAGGGGTGCGCGAGCGCGTTCCGTTCGCGCGCTCCCGCAGCTGTTTTGCTAGGGCTGCTGACGCAGAAAGCCAAAGCGCGGCAAAGCTGCCCGCCCAGCCCCCTTCCCCCCCTTCCCGCCCTCCCCGCGGCTGCTCGGAAAGAGGGGGAGGGAAGAGGGGGCGGCGGGCGCACGACGGCTGCCAGCGCGGGGGAGGGGAAGGCGGGGTGCTGGGCCGCGCTCGCCCCGGGCGGTGCCCAGCACAGTGCCCGCGGAGGTGCCCGCCCCCCGCTCCTGGGCGTCTTCGACCAAGGATTGTCCCAGTGCAAGTGGACGGCAGCCCCACGACAAGCAATGAGGTCACGAGGCCGAGACCCGGGCACCTGGGCCGCCCCGTCCCTCTGCCATGCCCTCGCGTCCTCCCAGGGCAGGGCACCCCTAGTCCTGTGGGCAGGCGACCCCGATTGCCCACCATCAGGTCCGGCGTCCGTCGGCCAAGCCAGTCGACAAGCGGGCACCGTGCCAAGCACACACTGATTCATGTATCAAGCGGACTCGATGCGCGATGCCGGCTCCAGCCCTCGAGTGGGACAGCCCCCAGGCCCCGCACGGCATAGCGGTCCCATCACTCTAGGGCTCTAGTTAGGGTCTGTCCCGAGCGGTCACTGCCGTCGCGACAGCCTCAGGGCAGCCTCCTCCAGGGGCCTGCCGGACCATCGAGTCTACCCTTCTCCCACCCCACTGCTGGACTGCGATGGGCACATGAACATTACAGAATTCCTCGGGGAAAATAATCGTCTCTGGAGTCAGTTGGGCTAATCTTTGGGGACTACCTGAAATTTGGGGGGCCTTTAGAGAACCATGCGGAGCCCCGAGAAAAGGGAGCATCAAGACGCCACACTCAAGATGGCGCCGGGCTCGGCAAGCGTGGCGTGACGTAGCGATTTAGCTCACGTGGGCGATCCGAGAACAGCAGGCTACGCTGGCCTTATCGCCACTGCACTTAGCTGTCGAACTAAGAAATCTGTGGTGTGGGAAAAAGGACCAGAATAGGTGGAAAGATAGTCCAGAAATTTACCTGTGCCACACACAAGATGGCGAGAGGTAACGTTCGTCCCTGTGCTGCCAAAAGGGGGCGCCCGACACGGAAGGCGGGACTCCGGAGAGACGAGCGCACATTGGCCGAGAGTGGCGGGCGAACACAAAGTTGACGCTTTGCGTCCTTCCATTGGCAGTTTCTGCCGTCTGTCTCTCGGGTGCAGCCAAGCTGGGAATGGGGAAAACCCGGAGTGTGGGATCGTGGAGGGCGGACGATGCCAAGTCCAGCAGAGCTTGCGCTCGGGGCTAGCAGAGAGACTGAGTCTCCCTTCTCGGTTTCATTAGGTAATGGGCGACATGGCTCCATCTCCACAGCGGGGCTTTGCTGAGCTTAGCACGCAGTCTCCCGGCAGGGAGGAGGCGCGCAGTGCCGGGCGCCACTTCGTCCCCAGTACGCGTTGGGCGCGCCTTCCCAGGTGCCCGTCTGGCCGCTGGACTGTTGGCCTTTACGGAGCGAGTTTTACTTTAGGAAGAAGCCCGGGCTCCCGGTACTTTGGCCTGAAGAAACGTGGGGCAGATGCTGGGCAGGGCGGGGATACCGCGCCAACACCCGCTGTCCAGCGGTCGCCCTCCAATGCAGCGGCGAAGGGACGCCCGCTGGGTCTCCGCCCTGCCCCTAGGCGCCCCAGTGGCTGGAGGTGGCATTCTCCACTGCACGGGCGCGCCCCAATCCGGGGGACTCCCACAGTGCTGTTCCCGAGGACCACGCGTCTCAACTCTTTGTCCGGTCCCCTCCCTCCCACAGCCAGTCTGTCTTCACCGCCGCGCAGACCTGGGGCAGCCCTTCACGGAGAGGAAGTTCTCCTTGCCCTCAACCACCGTGACCCCCTTCCTTTGTGTCACATTCTTAGAGAGTTGGAGGGATTATGCGTCATCGTAAACTGGGAGACAGAGCGCCTTCCACCTACGGCGCATCCTTTAAGTTCCAGTTACCCTCGAGGGGATTGTTCTTTCCACAAAACCCAGATGCAGTGAGAACCTGGCTTGTACCACCTCTAAGCATCGAGGCTTCCCCCTAGTCTGGATGGTGGCCTTCGGGCAGTGGACTGTGTCCACAGCTGAAAACCAGACTTGACAGTTCTGGATTCAGGCCGTTGTGGGAGCGGGAAGGTCAAACACCCAAAAGGAACTGATGAATGTGAATTTCCCTCCAAGAACTGCTTTGTCTGGCCGGGCGCGGTGGCTCACGCTTGTAATTCCAGCACTTTGGGAGGCCAAGGTGGGTGGATGCCGAGGTGGGTGGATCACGAGGTCAGGAGTTCGAGACCAGCCTGACCAACATGGTGAAACCCCCGTCTCACTAAAAATACAAAAATTAGCTGGGCCTGGTGGTGCACGCCTGTAATCCCAGCTACTCAGGAGGCTGAGACAGGAGAATCGCTTGAATCCGGGAGGTGGAGGTTGCAGGAGCTGAGATCATGCTATTGCACTCTAGCCTGGGCAACAGAGTGAGACTCCATCTCAAAACAAACAAAAAAAACTGCTTTCTGACGTTATTCCCATGCAGGTGGCTTTTCTAGAAGTGGGTGAGGAAGGCTCATGCCCATCTGGTTCCAGAACCACCACTTAAATTTCCCAAACACTCAGTGCCCGCTGTGTACATGGCAGTGAGCCTTTGGCTCATGCTTCATTTTCATGTACAAGGTGGATAGGACAGTTATGGAGTTGAACTATATGAAATTGATGTCTACGTAGGTGAAAACCAACTGAAAATCAACACATTTACAGGTTCAACCTCTGATATAACCCCCCTTTTAACAAATCAAAAAAGCAAACCTAGGGATTATAGCAAGGGACTTGGAGTTACCCCCTGGATCAATGATGGAGCCAAGGCTAAGTCCTAAAACAGGAATCTGCATTTTTAGATGAGTCCTGGGGCAGAAGTTGCCCCCATGGACCTCCCTCTCATCCCAAAAGTGTGGTATCTCACAGCGCATAGTGGTGGAGTTATTTAGGCTATGAAGAACCGTGTTCCTTCGGCAACAGGTAGCTCCCTACCTCTTTTGCTGTTTCTTTCTTTTTTTTTCTTTTTTTTTTTTGAGACAGTCTCACTCTGTTCAGCCCAGGATGGAGTGCAGTGGCGTGATCTCAGCTCACCACAACCTCCGCCTCCGGGTTCAAGGGATTCTTCTGTCTCAGCCTCGCGAGTAGCTGGGACTACAGGCGCGCACCACCATGCCTGGCCAATTTTTGTATTTTTAGTATTTTTGTATTTTTAGTACAGATGGGGTTTCACCATGTTGGCCAGGCTGGTCTCAAACTCCTGACCTCATGATCCGCCCACCTCAGCCTCCGAAACTGCTGGGATGACAGGCGTGAGCCACCGTGCCAGGCTTTTTTTTTTTTCTAAGACGAAGTTTCACTCTGTTGCCCAGGCTGGGGTGCGTTGGCATGATCTTGGCTCACTGCAACCTCCGCCTCGTTGGTTCAAGTGATTCTCCTGCCTCCCTCAGCCTCCTGAGAAGCCAGGATTACAGGTACCTGCTACCACGCCCAGCTAAGTTTTGTATTTTTAGTAGAGAAGGGGTTTTCACCATTTGGCCAGGCTGGTCTCAAACTCCTGACCTCAAGTGATCCCCCCGCCTCAGCCTCCCAGAGTGCTGGGATTACAGGCATGAGCCACCACACCAGCCCTCTTTTGCTGTTTCTGAACAGACTGTTCTTCCTGTCCTCTGTCACTTCCACTCATTGATACATCTCATGCCCTTTGTTATTACATAGGAGGTCAGGCACTTCTGTGGCCTTGCCCATCAAACCCCCCAAGACAAGCTGGTGTGCCCTGGTAAGCCTGCTTTCCTGACCCCATCCTGAGATACAGTGGGCTTCGGCTAGAGCTGCTGTGAGCAAGGGACCCAATATGTCCTCCAGGCGTGTTTTGTTTTGTTTTGATACGGGGTCTTGCTATGTTGCCCAGGCTGGACTCCGACTCCTGAGCGCAAGCTATCCTCGCACCTCAGCCTCCTGAGTAGCTGGGACAACAGATGCTTGCTGCTACTGTGCCTGGCTTGTTTTGGGGGAATTTTCACAGGGACACCTCTGGGTGGTCTACACACTGTCCACATTGCCCACAGGCCTCTCCCTGCCCAGCCTGAGTAACACATTGATTTCATCTGCCTGGCCCTGTGGGCACTTCAGTTTGCAACTAAGCCTGCCCCTAAAGCCATTTACAACATATTTCTAATTGATTATCTCACAAATCTGCTAGATCCCCAAAAGATCAGACAGAATGTATTTTTAAGCTGCCTGGGTTCAAACGGCAGCCTTGACATACACTAGCTTTGTGAATTGAGCAAGTTACTTTCTCTAAGAAACAGAGAGGACAGCCAGGTGTGGTGGCTCACACCTCTATCCCCAGCACTTTGGGAGGCCTAAGCAGGAGGATTGCTTGAGCTCAGGAGTTGGAGACCAGTCTTGGCAACATGACGAAACGTCGACTCTAAAAATTTTTTTAAAATTAGCTGGGCATGATGTCATGTGTCTGTAGTCCCAGCTACTCAGAAGGCTGAGGTGAGTGGACTGTTTGAGTCCAGGAGGTTGAGTCTGCAGTGAGCCATGATGGTGTCACTGTACTCCAGCCTGGGCAACACAGCAAGACTCTGTCTTAAAAAATAAAAAATAGGCCGGGCACGGTGGCTCACGCCTGTAATCCCAGCACTTTGGGAGGCTGAGGCGGGCGGATCACGAGATCAGGAGTTTGAGACCAGCCTGGCCAACATAGTAAAACCCCATCTCTACTAAAAATACAAAAAATCAGCTTGGCGTGGTGGTGCACGCCTATAATCCCAGCTATTCTGGAAGCTGAGGCAGGAGAATCACTTGAATCCAGGAGGTGGATGTTGCAGAGCCAAGATTGCGCCATTGCACTCCAGCCTGGGCAACAGAGCAAGACTCCGTCTCGAGAAAAAAAATAAAAATAAAAAATAATAATAAATTAAAAAATAAGCTGGGTGTGGTGGCTCACACCTGTAATCCCAGCACTTTGGGAGGCTGAGGTGGGCAATCACCTGAGGTCAGGAGTTCGAGACCACCCTGGCCAAAGTGGTGAAACCCCGTCTGTACTAAAAATACAAAAATTAGCTGGGCGTGGTGGTGGGCGCCTGTAATCCCAGCTACTCGGGAGGCTGAGGCAGGAGAATCGCTTGAACTCGGGAGGCAGAGGTTGCAGTGAGCCAAGATGGCACCACTGCACTCCAGCCTGGGGGACAAGAGTGAAACTCCTTCTCAAAAAATTAAAAATAAAAATAAATTAAAAATAAAAAAGAGAGGACGGGCATGGTGGTTCACGCCTATAATCTCAGCACTTTGGGAGGCCGAGGCAGACTGATCACGAGGTCAGGAGTTCGAGAACAGCATGGCCAACATAGTGAAACCCCATCTCTACTAAAAATACAAAAATTAGCCAGGCATGGTGGCGCGTGCTTGTAGTCCCAGCTACTCAGGAGGCTGAGGCAGGAGAATCACTTGAACCCAGGAGGTGGAGGTTGCAGTGAGATGATATAGTGCCATTGCACTCCAGCTTGGGCAACAGAATGAGACTTCATATTAAAAAAATAATAAAAATAAAAACAAAAAAGAGAAGACAATAATAGTTCCTACTTTGCAGGATTATTGTGAGAATTGAATAAGTTTATATTCAGAAAGTGCTTAAAATAGCGTCCGACACATCTGGGAAACCATTGCACCCCATTTTCCAGCTGCTATCTGTACCTAATTGGGTTGGCTTTACAGAGCTTGTAGGACCCTGGACAAAGGAACAATGTCTTCAGCAAGTTCTTTCCGTATTCAGTGGGAAATGAGGGCACTGGCCTCTCTAGTTTCTGGAAGCCTGTGATTTGGTGCCCGACATGCTTGGCAGCCCCTCTGGCCTCAAAGGCATGACAGAGTCTGGGAGGCAGGCGGAGTGGAGCAGGTCTCAAAAAATCCCGCCTTCCCGCCCTTCAGAAACCCAGGAGTTTCAGGCTGTGGTTTCCTTATCCAGGCATAAGGGCCTGGGGAGCTGCCAGGAGCCTTTCAACCCTCCCGCCTTTCAAGCCTGGCTGGGATTGTGTAAGAGCCCCCGACGCCTGCTCCCTCAGCACGCCCAGGCCTGCCCATTCTCCTGGGGAGCTGTGCCAGAGACCTGGCTCCTGGTACCCACACAGGTCTGGCCGCCCTGGGAGGTTCCTACAGGGAGAGGGTGAGAAATGTCTCTTAATGTTCCAGGCCTGTCCCCAAACCGATGCCAAGGCCTGTGGAGCCCGGGCATGAGCCGAGGTAAGGAGGCTGGGAGAGGTGAGTGTGCAGTGTGCACAGATGCCACTGCCCCCGGGCAGCAAAAGGCCATCATGCCAGTCCTTCACTCCCTGTACACGTGCTCCTTCAGAGCCCTCCAGGAATCCTCTGCCTGCCTGTGTCACTTCTTGGCCGTCTTCCCTGGATCCCCCCGTGTGTGTGCACCTATTTGCATAGCTCGAGTTCCGTGGGTGTTTTGCTTAAGTTCCGGTTACAGTTCGTGAGTAGGTGGGCCCAGCAGCACGGCAGCAGGGAAAGGTGCTAGTTGGGGGAGCACGTGAGCAGACACACACCTGGGCACCCTGCCTGTGAGTGCCCACAAGAGCATTGCACCTGAGGAAAGGTTGGACACCACTATGTGACTTCCTGCTGCACAGCCCCACATGGGAGCCCGAAGACCAGGAGGCCCAAGTAGGCTCTGAGGAGGGTCTGTGTGCCCGTGCCAAGCAGGAGGCCAAGCCCTGATAACGGTGAGGGTGAGGAGGGCAGGCTCTGCGACATCCTGACACTTACTCTTTCCCCTTCTCTGTTAATTTTTTTTTTTTTTTAAGAAGGAGTTTCACTCTTGTTACCCAGGCTGGAGTGAAATGGGGCAAACCAAACTCAGCTCAACGCAACCTCCGCCTCCTGGGTTCAAGCAATTCTCCTGCCTCAGCCTCCTGAGTAGCTGAGATTACAGGCATGCGTCACCATGCCTGGCTAATTTTGTATTTGTAGTACAGACAGGGTTTCCCCCTGTCAGTCAGGCTGGTCTTGAACTCCCAACCTCAGGTGATCCACCTGCCTTGGCCTCCCAAAGTGCTGGGATAACAGGCGTGAGCCACCATGTCCAGCTCTTTTTTTTTTTTTTTTTTTTTTTGAGACAGGATCCCACTATGTCACCGAGGCTGGAGTGCAGCAGCATGATCTCGGCTCACTGCATCTTCTCTCTTCATCTTAAGCGGGTCTTTTCTACCTTCCCTTCTCTGGCAGAGAATCTCCCCACCTTGTTTGGGGAGAAAGGTGTAAGGAGCAGAGGGCAGAGGCGAGGGGAGGACACACCACCAACTCGGACTGGCTCACCCTCCTCCTGCCACAGGGGGCTACGGACGGGTGACCCACAGTCCCTGTTTGACTGAGAGATTCCCAGGATGCAGGACTCTCAGTGCCACAACCAGAAAAACTCCTGGGCAAACTGGGACATGTTGCTCATACTAGTTCACTAGTTCACTCCTTATCATATACTGGGAACATTTCTTTTCTTTTTTTTTTTTTTTTTTTGAGACGGAGTCTCGCTCTGTCGCCCAGGCTGGAGTGCAGTGGCGCAATCTCGGCTCACTGCAAGCTCCGCCTCCCGGGTTCAGGCCATTCTCCCGCCTCAGCCTCTCCGAGTAGCTGGGACTACAGGCGCCCACCACCACGCCCGGCTAATTTTTTGTATTTTTAGTAGAGACGGGGTTTCACCGTGGTCTCGATCTCCTGACTTGGTGATCCGCCCGCCTCGGCCTCCCAAAGTGCTGGGATTACAAGCGTGAGCCACCGCGCCCGGCCGGCCACCCAGCTAATTTTTTAATTTTTCTTAGAAATGGGGTTTCCATGTTATGCAGGCTGGTCTCCCACTCCTGGCCTTAAGTGATCTTCTTGCCTCAGCCTCCCAAAGTGCTGGATTACAGGCGTGAGCCACTGTGCCCGGCCAAAGAATGACATTTCTCAAGAAATCTGTAACCACCACCAAGACCACGAGTCCCTGTGGCCCTCCATCCAAAACCAGCCTCCCACTGAGATCCATCTCTCTTTGCCACAAGAACCCAGGGTGACAGAGCTACAAGGACACTGGGAGCATTTGGATTGCACATTGCAGAGCCAGGGGATTGAAGGGCTTCAGTAGATCACAGAGCGAGCTGGTGCCCGGGATCGGGACCCCTCGGGAGGGCCCCCAGCTGCCTCCGAGGTAAGGGTCGCTAATCAGGTCCAGAGCATGGAGATCTGTTCCTTTCTAGCTCCTGGCAGAGCAAGCGTCTCTAGAAGGGGAAGAGATTTCTCAGGCTCCTTTCAGAAACATTCTCTCCTCCAAGACATTTTCTGAGAATCTCATAGGAGGAATCTCACTTGAACAATTCTATAGGAAAACCTCAAAATAGGATACAGCATCACCCAGAAGTGAAGCCTTATCAGGGAGGGGGAGGCAAGGTGGGTGCCCTTCCAGGAAAGGTCGAACCCCATGCACATGTGAAGTCCGAGGAGAAAGCTGCCAGTCTGCACCTGGACTGAGAGCTTCCCAAGCTGTCCTCAGCCTCAGCGAGTTCTCCCGAGCCTGGCAAATTGTGGCCCGACCTTGAATTGTGGTCATTTACGGCCCCTTCCAGCATCTTTCTCCTTCTCTTTATGCCGTCCTCTTGTTGTTAGATGCTGTAACAGTGTTAGCTCGCCGGGCACAGGGACTCATGCCTATAATCCCAGCACTTTGGGAGCCTGAGGAGGGTGGATCACCTGAGGTCAGGAGTTCGAGACCAGCCTGGCCAACATGGTGAAACCCCGTCTCTACTAAAAATACAAAAATTATCCAGGCGTGGTGGCAGGTGCCTGTAATCCCAGCTACTTGGGAGGCTGAGGCAGGAGAATCGCCCAAACCTGGGAGGTGGAGGTTTCAGTGAGTCGCGATCACGCCACTACACTCCAGCCTGGGCGACACAGTGAGACACTGTCTCAAAAAAAAAAAAAAAGCACTGGGCAGACACCCCTCATCCATTTCGCTGCTGGCATGGTCTCAGCATTCCCACTTACTAAACGGAGAGAATATGGCCCAGCTCCCAGAGAGAGAGCAGTGTGGCTGTTTGTCCCCACTTTGACCTGACTGTTCACAGGGCCGTGGTGCTGAGGCACAAAGGCCCTGGTTAAGACATATTTTTGAGACCCTGAAGTATGAATCACCTTGGTATGAATCAGTATCCTCTTGGGCCTTATGTGATACATTGGAAGTTTCCTTAATTAAGATTTTCAGGGGCTTGGCCCAACACGGTGGCTCACACCTGTAATCCCAGTACTTTGGGAGGCCGAGGTGGGCAGATCACCTGAGGTCAGAAGTTAGAGACCAGCCTGGCCAACATGGTGAAACCCCGTCTCTACTAAAAATACAAAAATGAGCCAGGCATGGTGGCACGCGCCTGTAATCCCAACTACTCAGAAGGCTGAGGCAGGAGAATTGCTTGAACCCGGGAGGCAGAGGTTGCAGTGAGCCAAGATCACGCCATTGCACTCCAGCCTGGAGGACAAGAGCGAGACTTCATCTTAAAAAATAAATAAATAGGCTGGGCGCGGTGGCTCACGCTTGTAATCCCAGCACTTTGGGAGGCCGAGGCGGGCGGATCACGAGGTCAGGAGATCGAGACCACGGTGAAACCCCCTCTCTACTAAAAATACAAAAAATTAGCCGGGCGTGGTGGCGGGCGCCTGTAGTCCCAGCTACTCGGAGAGGCTGAGGCAGGAGAATGGCGTGAACCCGGGAGGCGGAGCTTGCAGTGAGCTGAGATTGCACCACTGCACTCCAGCCTGGGCGACAGAGCGAGACTCCGTCTCAAAAATAAATAAATAAATAAATAAATATAAATAAATAAAAAGATTTTTCAGGGACTGGGTACAGTGGCTCACACCTGTAATCCCAGCAATTTGGGAGGCTGAGGCAGGAGGCTCACTTAAGCCCAGGAGTTTGAGACCAGCGTAGGCAACATAAGGAGACCCCGTCTCTACGAAAAAAAAATTTTTTTATTTTGAGACAGAGTCTC
>NW_026652276.1:10054272-10092832 GCF_009828535.3 Hylobates moloch
CTGTGTCACCCAGTCCGGAGTGCAGTGGTGAGATCTCAACTCACTGCAACCTCCAACTCCTGGGTTCAAGCGTTTCTCCTGCCTCAGCCTCCCAAGTAGCTGGGACTACAGGTGCTCGCCACCATGCCCGGCTAATTTTTGTATTTTTAGTAGAGACGAGGTTTCACTATGTTGGCCACGCTGGTCTGGAACTCCTGACCTCAGGTAATCCACCCACCTTGGCTTCCCAAAGTGCTGGGATTACAGGCATGAGCCACCGCGCCCGGCTGAAAAAAATTTTTAAATAGCCATATATAGTGGCACATGCCTGTACTCCCACCTAGTCTGGAGGCTGAGATGGGAGGATTGCTTGAGCTCAGGAGGTCAAGGTTACAGTGAGCTGTGATTGAGCCACTGCACTGCAGCCTGGGTTAGAACAAGACTGCCTTAAAAAGTATACTTCCCGGCTCGGCGCGGCGGCTCATGCCTGTAATTGCAACATTTTGGGAGACTGAGGCGGGTGGATCATCTGAGGTCAGGAGTTCAAGATCAGCCTGGCCACCATGGTGAAACCCCATCTCTACTAAAAATACAAAAAAAATAGCTGGGCGTGGTGGCGGGCACCTGAATCCCACCTACTTGGGAGGCTGAGGCAGGAGAATTGTTTGAACCCGGGAGGCGGAGGTTGCA
Source organism: Hylobates moloch (assembly GCF_009828535.3). Classification (NCBI taxonomy): domain Eukaryota; kingdom Metazoa; phylum Chordata; class Mammalia; order Primates; family Hylobatidae; genus Hylobates; species Hylobates moloch. Next base: position 10,054,942 of record NW_026652276.1, read on the forward strand.
ATGAGCCAAGATTGCACCATTGCACTCTAGCCTGGGAAACAAGAGTGAAACTCCATCTCGAAAAAAAAGAAAAAGAAAAAAAAGACATGTCTGCTTCTCTAAAGGCTGAATTTGGATGCAAGGGCATTCATGAGGGAAAGTAAAATGTGTTCTGAATACCTGCAGAAACAGATGAAAGATAAATTAGAAATTTGTGATTCTATATGAAATGAAACAGCTCTCAAAGCAACAGCTCTCAAAGCAGGGAGAGATGGTCGTCAAGAAACATTCTGGCTGGGCGCGGTGGCTCACACCTGTAATCCCAGCACTTTGGGAGGCAGAGGCAGGCAGATCATGACGTCAGGAGTTCGAGTGAAACCCTGCCCCTACTAAAGATAGAAAAAATTAGCCAGGCGTGGTGGTGTGCGCCTGTAACCCCAGCTACTCGGGAGGCTGAGGCAGAGAATTGCTTGAACCTGAGAGGCAGAGGTTGCAGTGAGCCAAGATCGCGCCATTGCACACTGGCCTGGGTGTGCAAAAAAAGAAAGAAAAGAAAAGAAAAAGAAAGAAAGATCCTTAGCTGAGAACCTTAGCTTTCAAAGCTTTCAGCTTCATGGAGAACTGTCACCTGGCAGTAGTAGGGTTTCGCCATGCTTTGTCTCTGTTGCAGCCGCTCCTGTCTCAGGTCCCTCTGCCCCAGCCACAGTGGGACAGGGAGCTCGCTGCCTGCAGGATTCATGCCTAGGCTTGTTTGACACTGGTCCTAAACAGGTCCCTTTACTTCCCCAACCTCACTCCCCTCATGCAGGGCTGACAGGAGTGCAGATTTCTGAGCATGGATGGCCATGTAGGCACCCGCCTCCCTGAGGGCCCTGTGAGCTGGGCGTGGGCAGGGAAGGCGTGGTTGTGTCCTCCACTCAGCGTGAGTGAGCAGGCATTGCCCAAAGCCCCACAGTTATTCAGTGACAGAGCTGGGATCTGAACCGCAGCTGACTCCAGAGCCCCATGCTACCTGCAGTTGCAGCCTCAGCTCAAGGGGAAAAGTCACGAGCAGTACTGCCACCATCCACGCCAGTCCCCTTGACCACCCCGTCCCCTCACGCACCACAGAGGGGATCTGGGGGTGTCCTCTGTTGATTGATAAGCAGTTTTACTTTATTTCATTTTATGTATTTGAGATGGGGTCTCACTTTGTTGCCCAGGCTGGTGTTGAACTCCTGGGCTCAAGCAGTCTTCTCTTCTGGGCCCCACAAAGTGCTGAGATTACAGGTGTGAGCCACCATGCCTGGCCAGGAGTTTTATTTTCACAAACTGAGGCCCTCATTCTCCAGCAGTTGCCTCAAAGGTGGTATGAGGGTAGGGAGGGTGTCCCAGATGAGTGATTTCTAGTTGTGAGGCAAGATTTTTCTAGTAGGACCTGGTGACCTGGGGGCAGGACATTTTGCAACTGTTTGTTGCTAGAGGCTCACCAGAAGGCTCACTAAAAATGTGCTCCCGGGGTGTTCTTTTGAGATTTTTCATGGCATCAGTAGATAATTGGTAACATCTGCCTTGAACATGTTTCCAGGCTAACCTATCCCATGGCCTTGCTCCAGAGTTGGGCCTGGAAGTACTGCATTGCACAATGTTCCTTTTAAGGGGACCCGCAGGACAAATGTCTTTCGGGCCTCAGCACCAGCAGGACAGTGTGGCTCAATGTTTAGGAGCACAGGCTGCAGGTGGCCCCTTCTGTGAGTGGGGCAAGAGCCCCCCAGAACTGGGCTCCTCACATGCTTCTGTGTCATGAAGCTGAGTCCTCGGACAAGAGTGTGACCCCTGTGAGCCGCTTCTCATATGTAAAACACACGAATGATAATAACCTCCTGGCCGGTCCGGTGGTGCATGCCTGTAACCTCAGCACTTTGGGAGGCCAAGGCGGGAGGATCACTTGAGCCTAGGAGTTCGAGACCAGCCTGGACAATACAGTGGGACATCCCCTCTGTCTCTACAAAAAAAATTTAAAATTAGCCGGGCGTGGTGGTGTATGCCTGTAACCCCAGCTACTTAGGAGGCTGATGGGAGAATCGCTTAAGCCCAAGAGATCAAAGTAGCAGTGAGCCAAGATTGCACCACTGCACTCCAGCCTGGATAACAAAGCAAGACTCTGTCTCAAAATATAAAAACAAACAAACGAACAAAAAAAACTTGGCCAGGCTCGGTGGCTCACACCGGTAATCCTAGCACTTTGGGAGGCCAAGGAGGGAGTATCACCTGAGGTCAGAAGTTCGGGACCAACCCGGCCAACATAGTCAAACCCTGTCTCAACTAAAAATACAAAAATTAGCTGGGCATGGTGGTGGGCGCCTGTAATCCAGCTACTTGGGAGGCTAAGACTTGGGAGGCTAAGGCAGGAGAATCGTTTGAACCCAGGAGGCGGAGGTTGCAGTGAGCCAAGATCATGCCATTGCACTGTAGCCTGGGCAACAAGAGCAAAACTCCATCTAAAAAAACAAAACGAAACACTTGATAATCACCAGCCACTTATTATTACCAGGAAAAGCCGGGCTTTTGAATAACTTGTTTCCCTTTTTTCTTTATAGAGCCTCCAGGTCTTGTAACTGGTCCCCTTCCTTCTCTGTTGGCTCGGAAGTTCGGTGCCAGCTGTGAGTTGCAGCTCTTGGTTCCGTGGCCTCCTGGAGGCCAACAGGACTAACCCTGTCTCTGTCTTCTTCTTTCCTACTCTATTTTCCTTGACCCAACAACTTCAGTTATTTTATTCCTGTTGTCCTTTTTTTTTTTTTTTTCTTGAGACAGAGTCTCACCCTGTTGTCCAGGCTGGAGTGCAGTGGTGCGAGCTCAGCTCACTGCCACCTCCCGGGTTCAAGCGATTTTCCTGCCTCGGCCTCCCAGGTAGCTAGGATTACAGGTGCATGCCACCATGCCCAGCTAATTTTTGTATTTTTAGTAGAGACCGGGTTTCACCATGTTGGTCAGACTAGTCTCGAGCTCCTGACCTCAGGTGATTCGCCCGCCTCAGCCTCCCAAAGTGCTGGGATTACAGGCGTGAGCCACCGCGCCCGGCGTCCTCTAGGTATTTCTACAAACTTTAGAACTGAGGCCTAAATTAATTAAAATGGTAATTAATTAAACAAACTAGAGCCTTTTATACCCAGGGCAGTTTCTCATAGGTTATGTCATTTGAGCCTCACACCAATCAAGGCAGGTGTCCCCATTTCACACAAGTGGAAATCAAGGCTGCCAGAAGGAGCTAGTGGAGGTGGGGACCAACCTGGCTTTGCCCCCGTCCCAGCTTTGTCCCCTGGCTTTGACCCTGTCCCGGCTCCGTGAGTGGCTGCCCCCACTCATGAAGCCCTTCCCACTGTCCCTCGCCTGGACATAGCTTTGTGACTATGTGGTCACATCCATCTCACCTCCCATTTCCCCAGTATCATGGTCTGGCCTTTTGAGGGAACTTTCCAAGAGATTATGGCATTCCCTCCGTTACTCGAGGTTGAATGAGAAACCAGCCACCGCTCTGCACGGCGCCCCCATGGCATTTACACCAAATGGTTCCGATTTGGCTTTCCCTCACGGGACAGACAGGAATGTCCCTGGGATTGGCATCGTGCTGCTCAGCCTTAAGGAAATGTGGTCCCACACTCTGAAGAACAGGCCGCAGGAACTCGGAACACCAGGCCCGGGCCAGTGCCTCAGAGAACCCACAGGCAGGCTGGTGGGAGCTCACCAGCTCGCCCGGCAACCCCTTGCTCCCAGAGTGGGTTCTTTAGGGAAGGCCCTGAACCTGGGGGGTCACAGATCGCCAGTGAGATGCAGAAGGGAGACCCCCTTTAAGACCCCACCTCCCTTGGGGGCTTACAGCCTTGGTATCCAGCTGAGCACCTGAAGCTACAGATGTGCCAGGCGGGCCAAGAGCTGAGTTGGGGCCAAGGTGGGAGAGAGCTGAGCTGCCCTTCAGGATGAAAGGGGAACACCTGTGCCTTTCCACTGGCATGACATGTCAATAACAAAGCAACCTGCGATTTATAATGTGTTCGTAATGTCCGTTCTTGGTATTCAAAGCTTATGGTTGTTGCTTTTCAAGAATGTGTGGCAGTGTAGTTGGTGGTGTTACCTCTGAAGTCAGATCTGCTCCGAAGTTTCCAACCCCTGCCCTGGAGTCCCCTTCCCAGGGGGCCCTCAGTCATCCCAAGGCCTCAGGCCAGGGCCTCGCTGCCCCCTGCTGCATAGACACACTGAGCTCTGTGCTGTCACCCAAACTCCCACCAGAAGCACACTCCCTTGGGCCCCACGGCCCAGGAACAACGTGAGTGAATTTGAGTGTTTCCTGTGTGTCCACACGGGTGTCAGCCAACTTCCCCTCTCCACAGAAGCACATCCATCCTCATCTGTTCTTAGGCAGCCATGCCCATGTACTGCCTCAGGCTGCTGGAGATCAGGGGACCAGTCTGGCCAGAGGGGCCAGTGGGAAAGGCCAGGAAAGAGCCAGGCCTGAAAACCCAGGAAACAGTGCTGTGGGGCCCGAGCCCCAGCTGCTCGCTGGTGGGTATTTGAGGGGGCCTGCCTTGCCTACCTGGACAGAAGCACAGCATGGAGTGGCCACTGGGGGCAGGCCTGGTGCGGGCATAGAACGCACGGCAAGAGGCACCTGCAGGCGCGCGGCCACACCCAGGCCTTGGCCCAGCCTGTCCTCTCTTCCCTGTAGCAGGCCCGTTCCCACGCCCAGTCTCTGGGTGTGCATGTACATGTCTGTACAACCAAGAACACGGATCCCATGTCCCAAATGTGGCCACAGATGTGTGCATGCATGTGCAGATGCGAGCATGTGCCCGTGACACCACCAACCGTTCAACCACCCTTTCCCCTCCTAGGGGCCGGGGCACCAAGCAGGTCCCTGCAGATCTGTGGGTGTTGACTTTATTCTCCCTTGTATGTTTCTGTATTAAAAAAAAAAAAAAACTTTTGACAGGGCACAGCGGCTCATGCCTGTAAGTCCAGTACCTTGGGAGGCTGGAACAGGAGGATCACTTGAGCCCAGGAATTTGAGATCAGCCTGGGCAACATAGGGCGACTTTGTCTCGACAAAAAAATTAAAAAATTAAGCCGGGCATGGTGGCTCACGCCTGTAATCCCAGCACTTTGGGAGGCCCAGGCAGGCAGATCCCTTGAGGCCAGGAGTTCAAGACCAGCCTGGCCAACATGGCAAAACCCTGTCTCTACCAAAAATACAAAAAATTAGCCAGGTGTGGTGGCATATGCCTATAATCCCAGCTGTTTGGGAGGCTGAGGCAGGGGAATTACTTGAACCGGGAGATGGCGGTTGCAGTGAGCCGAGATCGTGCCACTGCATTCCAGCCTGGGTGACAGAGCGAAACTGTCTCAAAAAAAAAAAAAAAAAGAAGTCATTTTGGCCAGGCATGGTCGCCCAGCACTTTGGGAGGCTGAGGCGGGCGGATCATCTGAGGTCAGGAGTTCGAAAACAGCCTGGCCAACATGGTGAAACCGCTGTCTCTACTAAAAATACAAAAATAGCTGGGTGTGATAGCAGATGCCTTGATCCAAGCTACTCAGGAGGCTGAGGCTCGAGAATTGCTTGAACTCGGGAGGCAGAGGTTGCAATGAGCTGAGATCGTGCCACTGCACTCCAGCCTGGGCAACAGAGTGAGCCTCCATCTCAAAAAAAGAAGAAAAGAAAAGAAAGAAAATTAGCGGCCAGGCACAGTGGCTTAACGTCTATAATCCCAGCATTTTGGGAGACTGAGGCAGGCAGATCATAAGGTCAGGAGTTCAAGACCAGTCTGGCCAACATAGTGAAACCCTGTCTCTACTAAAAATACAAAAAATTAGCCGGGCGTGGTGGTGTGCGCCTGTAATCCCAGCTACTCAGAAGGCTGAGGCAGGAGAATCACGTGAACCCAGGAGGCAGATGTTGCAGTGAGCCGAGATCATGCCATTGCACTCCAGCAGGGGCAACAGTGTGAAACTCCGTCTCAAAAAAGGAGAAAAAAAAAATTAGCCAAGTGTGGTGTTGCACCTGAAGTCCTAACTACTTGGGAGGTTGAGGTGAGAGGTTTGCCTGAGCCCAGAAGGTTGAGGCTGCAGCAGCTGTGAGTGTGCCACTGCACTCCAGAATGGGCTTTAGGGCTCCAGGGTGGACAATTCTAGGTAGATTCCAGGGGCCTCCCCTGCTGATCGCTGCCCCCACCAGCTTTCCTCTGGCAGAGCCCGCCCTCCCAGTACTCTGATTTGCTGTTTTGATCCCCCATTCTCACATTACCGCGCCTCTGGGACAAGTCACTGTACCTCCCTGGTGCCTCAGTTTTCTGACCAAAACAGCAAGAAAATAAGCAAATCAATCAAACAGCTAATAATGCCACTTATCTGGGTGATGGAAACTCAGGGCCAGGCGCAATGGCTCACATCTGTAATCCCAGCACTTTGGGAGGCTGAGAGGCAGGCGGATCACCTGAGGTCAGTTCAAGACAAGCCTGGTCAACATGGCAAAATCCCATCTCTACCAAAAATACAAAAAATTAGCAGGACATAGTGGCGCACGCCTGTAATCTCAGCTACCGGGGAGCCTGAGGCAGGAGAATCACTTGAACCCGGGAGGCAGAGATGGCAGTGAGCTGAGCTCGTTCCATGGCACTCCAGCCTGGGTGACAAGAGCAAAACTCTATCTCAAAAGAAGGCCGGGTGTGGTGGCTCACGCCTGTAATCCCAGCACTTTGGGAGGCTGAGGAGGGCGAATCACGAAGTCAGGAGTTCGAGACCAGTCTGGCCAACATAGTGAAACCCTATCTCTACTAAAAATTAAAAAAAAAAAAATTAGCTGTGTGAGGTGGTGTGCGCCTATAATCCCAGCTACTCGGGAGGCTGAGGCAGGAGAATTGCGTGAATCCGGGAGGCAGAGGTTGCAGTGAGCCGAGATAGCACCATTGCAATCCAGCCTGGGCGACAGTGCAAAACTCCCTCTCAAAAAAAAAAAAAAGGAAAGAAAAGAAACTCAGTTCCACTAGAGGCATTTCATGTGGTCCAATCCCTTTCCCCACAATAGAAAGGGATTGTGGGCCGGGCGCGGTGGCTCACGCTTGTAATCCCAGCACTTTGGGAGGCCGAGGCGGGCGGATCACGAGGTCAGGAGATCGAGACCACGGTGAAACCCCGTCTCTACTAAAAATACAAAAAAATTAGCCAGGCGTGGTGGCGGGCGCCTGTAGTCCCAGCTACTCGGAGAGGCTGAGGCAGGAGAATGGCGTGAACCCAGGAGGCGGAGCTTGCAGTGAGCCGAGATTGCGCCACTGCACTCCAGCCTGGGCGACAGAGCGAGACTCCGTCTCAAAAAAAAAAAAAAAAAAAAAGAAAGGGATTGTGGAGCTAACCCAGTCCCACAGCTCACCATGACAGGCACGACTCCTCCATAAGCCCCCTTCGGGGCTCACCTGCTCTCAGCCTGGACACCTGCACACCCAGGTGAGCACACAGTCATGCACCCACACCTGGGACGTCAAAGCACAGCCTGCTCATGAGAAAACCCTGTCTCCTAATGAGTGCCACGCTGGCCTCTCCCATGAACCATCAGATCCCGGGGGTCAGGGGAGGCCCCAGCTTAACTTCTCTGAGCCTCTGTTTCTTTTCTTCTTCTTCTTTTTTTTTTTTTTTTTGATGATGAGTCTCGCTGTCACCCAGGCTGGAGTGCAGTGGCGCGATCTCGGCTCACTGCAGGCTCCGCCCCCCGGGGTTAACGCCATTCTCCTGCCTCAGCCTCCGGAGTAGCTGGGACTACAGGCGCCCGCCACCTCGCCCGGCTAATCTTTTGTATTTTTAGTAGAGATGGGGTTTCACTGTGTTAGCCAGGATGGTCTCGATCTCCTGACCTCGTGATCTGCCCGCCTCGGCCACCCAAAGTGCTGGGATTACAGGCGTGAGCCACCGCGCCCGGCTATTTTTTTTTTTTTTTTTGAGACAAAGTCTCCTTCTGTTGCCCAGACTGGAGTGCAATGGCATGATCTTGGCTCACTGCAACCTCCACCTCCCAGGTTCAAGAGATTCTCCCACCTCAGCTTCCTGAGTAGCTGGGATTACAGGCGCGTGCCACCACGCCCGGATAATTTTTGTATTTTTAGTAGAGACGGGGTTTCACTATGTTGGTCAGACTGGTCTCGAACTCCTGACCTCAGGTGATCCACCCACCTTGGCCTCCCAAAGTGCTAGGATTGCAGGGGTGAGCCACCGTGCCCTGCCACTCTATTTCTTTTTGTAAAGGTGGGAATGGAATGAGAAAAAAGGTACTTTGCAGACTGTGAACTGCTCTGTTGATGCTATTTATTATGATGAAACCATCTGAGACCAATTACAGAGCAACACATCAAGGATTATAGAACAATACCAGGAAAATTGCACACATATGTGCTAAGGAGGCCCCCAGGATGAGCACTTTGAGCCAAGTTCTGCTGTGGTGGCAGTGCATTTGGGTGGCATCTCTATGCCCTGCATTCCCTGCACAAGATCAATGCCTCAGAGCCAGCATGGGGGCAGGGGGTTGGCCTCACATGACCTTGAGGACGTTTTGGCTCAGAGACAGGATCACACAGCTCACAGACAAGGCCAGGTTTGGAATTCAGGTCTTTTGGCCTCCAAATGTGGGCGTTTTTCACTCTGTGGCCGCAGTAGGCCAGTTTTCAAGCCAGAGACATGTAGACATGGGAGCAGATGTGAGCCACGTGAGTGCATGAAGCATGAGCCACCTGCCGTGGGGAAGGGCAGCTACACGTCCGCGCACCCATCAGCTCATGCGCATTGAGCACCTGCCTCCACTGGAGGAAGTGAACATTCTGGGGGCCATGGAAGCGGGGGGGGGGGGATGGGTTCCTCAGGGCTTTTGTGGCTGGGACCAAGGGGCTGCCTCCCTCAACCTTGTTAGAGGCTGCCAAGGGCCTGCTTTTTGGCATGAGCTGACCTCTGCTTTTCATCAACGCCAGTTAGTGGATCCTGGGGCTCCAGTTGAGGGGGGCAGAAAGACACAGAGGTGGGGGAAGGAGGACAAGGGGGCCTCCCTTGGGTCACCCAAGGTGCCAGGGGACTCGGAGTAGGAGACAGAGCCAGGCAGGGTGGGCCAGGCCTGCGTGTGGGAGGGCCTGGCGGATGGAGGCAGCGGAACAGTGGGAGGGAGCAGGGATGGCCTGATGAATAGACCAATGAGTAGCAGGTGGACGGGCAGCCAGGGCAGCTCTGGGCACCAGCCTCTTGCTCCCGGCCGCCGGCCAGGCCAGTAGGCTGGGGGCAGGGATGCCACCAGCCTCTGCTGTGGGTGAGGTTGTGGTAATAAATCACTGGCCAGGGCCAGGAGCCTGCAGGCTGCAGCACTTGCTCCCTGAGGACCAGCTAATTCACTTGGAGTGAGGCTGGCACTAACGACGGCCCATGTACCTAAGCACGCCCCAGCCCTGCCAAGCGCCATGTACAGCTAACCTCCTAGCAAGGGGCCCTATGACGGTGGACAGAATGCCCACCCCTGCCACAGGTTTGGCTAGCTCCCTGCCTGCCCTCGGGAGGGACAGAAACACCCCAGAGGGAGGGGAGACCCTTCACCCTTGGCCTGATGAAGCTGGGGTAGGAGAGGCAGTGCAGACACCCCCTCTTGAACTGCACAGGGCCTAATTATGGGAGCAACTGGGAAGGAGATTGGGGGGTGCTAGTGGGTGGGGAGGGTCAGTCTCCTCCTTCCTTGGTGGAAGGGGGAGGAGGAGGAACCTCATTCAGCCAAGGCCCATCGCCAGGTGCAGAGCATGGTCCTACCAGGAATAGAAACTCAAGTCCCAAGAAACAAACCACTTAGAAAACAAGGCCCGGCATCTTGCCAGGCTCTCCCTGATGCTGGCTGTTGGCTGATGGCACAAGTGTGGCATTCCAGGGCTGCCCCGTCCCCTTCCGGTTCACGTACCAGAGTTTAGTGAGCACATACTATGTGACTCCCTGCTGGGGTCCACACACTGTCCCAAAGGCTCAGCCAGGAAGCCACTCAGCACACAGTGATCACCACAGCGAAAGCAGCCAATATCCACCCACCGTGGCCTGGCCCCAAGCCAGGGCTCTGCATGCACTGCCTTGTTTGCCCCCAGCTCCGCCTGCAAAGCAGGGACTGCTAAAAATGCCCATTTTACAGATGAGAAAACCGAGGTTGTGGAGGTTAAATCACTCGCCCAAGGCTCTTAACTTGTAAGTAGCAGAGGTGGTGTCTTGAATGATTCCCACGTATAACCTCCAAGACTCCAAGTTGGGGTGAAGGGGTACTGAAAAGTGAGGCCAGAAGAGCTGGGCACTGAGAGAAGGGGAACACTGAGGGGCTTGCCGTTGGGGTTCTCAGCTCCCATTTCAGCATTCTGGAAGCCCCTCCCCACCTCCCGCCCAGGGGGACAGCATATTAACAGGCTCTCAGAGGGACAATGGGGAGGCCACAGGGTAAGCACCCTTGGCCCCTTGGGCTGCACTGTGAGGGGCAGAGGATCGCAGGGCTCTGGGGGCTGCACGGTCCTGCCTGGAACAGGCATGGGTGATGGGCAGGCTCTCCATCCTTGTGGTGGCTGCTGTCCTGGTGCTGGGCACCTGCCTGGAGCCTGGGTCCTCTCACTGCTCCACAGCCCCCCGGGCTCATCTCTGGGGCTGAGATGAGCACAACCTCAACGAGGCAGGTCCTGCAGGACCCTCGGTCCCCAGGCATAGTCACAGGAGGTCCCCAGGCACAGCTGCCTCCCGGGAGTTGGGGGGGGTGGTGAAACAAAAGGGACCTGGCTTGGGAGGGCAGGAGGTGACCACGTGCTCCCTCCCAGCCCCTAACCCTCCAGTGGCAGGGCCTGGAGGGATGGGGCCTAGAGTGCCCTCTGCCGGCCTGGGGGGCTCCTCGAGGGAGGAGGTAGCAGCTCCGGGTCCCCAATCAGCAGTTTCCTCTTCCAGCACCTAAGGCCTGGCCAGGTGTGTTCTGGTGGGTGCCTGTGGGTTCTGTGTGAGTATGTGCCTGTATGTGAGCAGGTCTATGTGTGTCTGTGTCTGCTGATGTGTCCCAGGAATGCCTGTGTCTGATGTGCGCAAGGTGTGCCTGTGAGTGTGTGTGTGAATCTGTGAGCATGCGTCTGTGTGTGTCTGTCTGCACATCTGTGTCTGTTTTTGTCCATGTATACATGCCCGTGTGTCAGCATGTGCAGGTGTGTTATGAATGCGTCTGTGCCTGTAGGAGTGTGCCCATGCCTGAGTGCATTTTTTCACTGTGCATTTATGCAGGTGCATGTCTGTATGAATGTGGGTGTCCGCCTGGGCTTGGCCCTGTGGGATGTGATGGAGCCAGGCTGAGGCCAGGGGAGGTTGCAGGGCCTCACTTACCTGAGCCTCACTTTGGGGACAACCTGCCTGAAAATTGGAGGGAACCTGGGAAGGGGGCAGAGTGGTCCGCCCGCCACTGTGACATTTATTCAGTGCCTACAAGGAGAAAGGGAGGACAATGTAGGTCTCAGCTCCATCCCCTAAGGAGCTTTGCATGTGGGGAGGCTGAATCTAGCATGATAATTAGCTCCCCTGGAGGTGCGTGCAAAACACAGGGCATATTTGGTGCCCTAGATGGCCCGGAGCAATCCTAGGAGGCTCCATGGAGGAGACAGGCCTGCCTGGAGGCTTGGACAGTCAGGTAAGTTGGCTGAGAAAAAAGTGGGGCGCTCAAAGGGCTCAGGGCACAGAAGAGCAGAGAATCAGAGGGAGAGGTGGGAGTCCAGGGGCCCACTGGGAGTTCAGGGGTGAGGAGCAAGGCCAGAGCCTCACGGTGGGCCAGGCACAGGGGCCCGGGTGCTGCCCAGCGGGGAAGGGTCACAGAAGTCTGAGCGGGGTTGAGGGTGGACTGGGGGTCCTTGACCTCCTGCCAACACCCACAGATGGGTGTGTGGGCACTGACTCAGGTACGCCTGCCTGCCCAGGAGCACCAGAGGCCAGGATGCCCAGGGCACAGGCTGACCATAGGCACTCTCGCCTTTGGGTTCAGGGGCCTGTTTGGCAGCAGCTCAGGCTGCAGGCTCATCCCGACTCCCCCTTCCAAGACCCAGCGGTGCCCATGCTGCGCCAGCTGCGGTGGCCTCTGGGCGCTCTTGTGCCATCAATGCCTCCTTTGTGGCCCAGGAGGGTGGGCCGGGTAAGGCCTGGGGCCCCAGCCAGCTCGGTCCCCTCTCTGGGTGGCACTGGGCTGGCCTCTTTGGCACTGGCCTTGGCGTCTTAAGTAGGCATGCTCCATCCTTAGGGCCCGGTGCCCTGGAAGCCCCCCAGTGAGGTGGGCCCTGTGGTGGCTTGTGAAATCCAGCCCAGAGAAAGCATCCCAAACACACACTCGTCCAGGTGCACCAGGGCGGGCACGTGGGCACATGCTCAGGCATGGGGGGAAAACGTCTACACTCCGGCATCCCTTTCGTATCAAGTCCCATTCACCCTCTAGAACCTGGTGTGCTGCTGGCTCCTTGCCCCCAGCCGCCTCTTCCCTGGTGGTACCCAGGCCTTAGGGCTCTGGAGCCCCTCACACTGGTTACTGGTCTGCCTCCGTGGGCCGTTGCTCAAACCCCCCTCATTCCTGCCTATTCACATACCCACTCAGACCAAGCTCCTCCCCTCACCACCTCGTGACACATTTGGGGTCAAAGACACATACTGCTTGTGGCCCCAGCTGCATGACCAGTGCCAAGCAGGGCCTCTCAGGAGCCCACCAGCGCTCACTGTGGACACCACTGCCCCCAATGCCCAGGAGGGGAAGTGAGCAAAGGTGCCCATTTCTGACACGTAGAGGCTAAGCCTTGTGACTCAGGAGCCTGAGCCTCCATCCAAGCGATGCTTCCTCCCCACTAGTGACAGCAATTCCCTTCCAGGGCAGCTCTGCCCACATTATACTATCTGACCCTCCCAACAAACAGGAACAGGTCATCATGTTGCCCCAAATCACAGCTGCCTAGCTGCCCACAGCAGCTCAAGCATAGGTTGGAACCAGGCCTGGGTTCCAGCTGCCCCTACAGGAGGGCACCACTCCCCGAATGCGGACCCCTCTGGCTTCTTCTCACTGCCCCGTAGCCATGATCTCCCTCCTGCTCTGTGCCTCTGGTGGCTCCTTACTGAGCATCTTCTGTGGCTCCCACTGACACCAGGACTAACTACTTGCTCGGCATTCAAGGTCCCTCCATCACCTGGCTGCATGCCTCTCCTCCCCCTTCCCCTCTCACTCCTCCTCCTCCCTTTCCCCCTCCTCCTCCTCCCTGCTGTGTGCTTCTCCCCCAACCTCTCTCATCACCCCTCCAAGCCTTTGCCTGGCTCTTCCACCTCCCTCCCCTCCTGCTGCACCCAGTCTCCCTCTTGCCTTGAAAAGGGGGTGAGCTGCTAGGAAGGGCACCCAAGAGAACCATCCTGCTCCCCAACCACGCTGTGCCCAAGGCGGGGCTCCTGGTTCACACAGCGGGATTTCCTCCCTGCTCCCCATGAAGCTCAGCCCCTGGCTTCTTAGGGACCAGCCCCAGCAGAAGACTGAGGCCTCCGAGATGTGCAGGATGCTGGGGTCCACTGCTGTCCTTGGGGCCCAGTGCCAGGCTGATCCTCTTCTGGAGCAGGTGTTGGCAGGGAGCTCAAGCAGCAAGGGAACTAGGAGGTATCGCAGTGGGGAGGGTACCAGAGCTGCCATCTCCTCCCGGCGCCACCTCTCTGGGCCCCTGGGAGCCGTTGCTAGGCTGGCACCCGGCAGCAGCAGGAGCACGTGCTCTCGCTCTCCTGCACGCACAGCCTGTCAGCTGCGCCCACAGCCCACATGGCAGGAGGCGGCCGTGGGCACGGGGCAGCTCTTTGCCTGGAGGGGGATGCCAACAGGCCAGTCAGACTCTGGGGGCAGGGGGGTGCATGCACAAATGAACAGAGCAGGGCCCTGGGGCCACAGAAAGTGAAACCCTCCCATGACTCTCCAGGCAGATGGGGGTGAGTAAACAGGGGGGGGTTCCCACTCCTGACACCCCAGGGAGCCCAGCTGGTCTTCCTTAGCTTTTTTTTTTTTTTCTTTTTGGAGATGGAGTCTGGCTCTGTTGCCCAGGCTGGAGTGCAATGGTGCAATCATGACTCACTGTAGCCTCCAACACCCCGGGGTCAAGCAATCCTCCTGCCTTGGCCTCCTGAGCAACTGGGACTACAGGCGTGAGCCACTGCAACAGTTTGTTCTTTGCCTTTGTTTGTCTGCATGCTATCTAGTGGACTACCCAGAGCCCTCCTGGCATTACTGGGGGCTAAGGGGCTGACAGGGGCTTCCTGACCCCTCATCCCTGGGTCTTTTTGTTTCTGTCCCGGAGGCTGCAGTACAGAGGACTCTTCAAGGCCTCACATCTGGGAGCCTCCCCTCTTCTCCAGAGCCTCTCCAAGGGCCTTCATTCTAGCCAGGTGCTCAGAGAGGGAGCCTGGGCCTGCTCCCAGCTCCTTGCGGGGTCATGGACTCCATGACAAGCGCTTCCCCAGGGCAGGGCTCAGGATGAGTGTGGCCCAAGAAGGATTTAAGCCTTGGGCTTAGTGGGGACCAGATCTCCCACAATGGGCCCTCCTGCCCTTCCTGCTGCAGTCTTGGGAGCAGATTTATGCCCTGGGCGTGGGTAGTGAGAGCCCAGAGCTGGGGTCTGTGGGGTAGGGGGGGCATTCTGGGCAGCCTCTTCAGCTGGCAGAGGCTCCTGCCAAGCCATTTCCTGGCCCCGCCCCACCCCTCCACTCATTATCAACTTGGGGTTTGTGTGCAAACAGCAGCTGGTCTCTTTTGTCAGCCTCCCCTACCCCCTCAGCCCCCCTACTCCTCCCTTCCTCCCCAGTGCCTCCCAACTGGCTCCTCCATATCAGGCCCTCCTCCTCCCCCCACCAACCAAGTGATTTAGAAGCTGCGGCCCTGGGGGATCCCCAGAGGGAAGGCAGCCCCTGACCATTTTCGGCCCTGGGTCCCAGGTTCTTCTCCAGAAGGTGATATTAAACCCATCTGGGATACCATGAGAGCCAGAGTGGGTGAGTAACCAAGCCAAAGTCACTAAGCAGGGCAAGGGCAGAGCCAGGATTCACACCCTGTGTGCCTGTTTGCAGAGCCTGTCTGCAGAGCCAGCCTGCTCCCAGCCTCGGCTGCTCCTCTGATTTCCCCCAAGGCCTGGCCCTTCTTCTGCTAGGGGCCCTGGGAAGGTGGACCCACTCCCAAACCTCCTCGCCTGCATCACGGGCTTCAGCTGGAGTAATTCTGTGTGCCTGTAGTTGAAACAGGAAGGCAGGCAGGACCAGATGGCAGGGCTTTGTCAGTTACACCCAAGAGCTGGGCTCTGTCAGTTACACCCAGGAGCTGGGACTGGACGCTGAGGGCAGCGCGGGGGAATCCTCCCGGCAGTGGGTCCTACAGACTGGAGGCAGAGGGCTAGGGGACAGATTAGGAGACCAGGCCAAAAGGAGAAGAGTGCGGGCCAAGGCGCTGGCCCTGGGAGAACAGGGTAGGCTAAGCCTGAGAGCACAGGCTTAGCCCCAGCATATGGTGGGGTGCCATTAGGGTGAGGAGGACACCCAGGTCTCCGGGTGGGGCAGTGGTGAGGATGGTGAGTCCTCCACAGAAACAGGAACACGTGTGGCCAGTGGGGTGCTGATGAGGACCTTGAATTTGAGAAAAACTGGTTGGAGGTGTTTGAGGGATGTCTCCAGGGGACCCAGAAGAAAGGTGGGGCCAGGGCAAGGAGGTCTGAGATTGGCTAGCCTGGCAGAAGGTGGAGAGAGTAAGGGGAGAAGGGGCTGAGGGCGGGGTCCTGAGCAGAAGGTGCAGAGGTCCAGGGAGGGGACTCCAGGAGGGAGAGGGAGAGCAGGAGTGTTCCCTGGACCTGGGGATTAGGAAGAGGCAGGGGTGGGGCCTGTGTAGGCACCATGGCTCCTAGCTGGGTATTCTGTTCTTCACAGATTCTAGGGTTTTTTTTGTTTTGTTTCGTTTTTGAGACTGAGTCTTGCTCTGTCGCCAGGCTGGAGTGCAGTGGCACGATCTCGGCTCACTGCAACCTCCGGCTCCCTGGTTCAAGCGATTCTCCTGCCTGAGCCTCCCGAGTAGCTGGGACTACAGGTGCACGCCACCACGCCCAGCTAATTTAGCATTTTTAGTCGAGACTGGGTTTCACTATGTTGGCCAGGAGGGTCTTGATCTCCTGACCTCGTGACCCGCCAGCCTCAGCCTCCCAAAGTGCTGGGATTACAGGCGTGAGTCACCGCGCCCGGCCAGCTCTTTTAATCCTTACGACAGTCCTGACCTGGGAAACAGAGTTGACCCTGTTACTATAATCGTGCCCATTTCACCGCTGAGAACACCGCGGCTCCCATTCAGTGAGTGACAGAGCCTCCATGTAGCCTCACACGGAACCAAGATCAGGCCTGGGGTGCCCGCGGAAGCTTGGGGACCAAGGCTTGTTGAAGGCCCCTTGCAGCACTGTTAAGTGAGCCCTGCCGGGCGCTGGGGCTCTCTGCTGGGGAGGCCTCAGACCCAGACCAAAAAAGGACCACTACCGGGGTGGGGGTGGCGTCACAAACGATGCACCCCCAAAACGGGTCTGGAAGGAAGGCTGGGATGTAAGTGAAAAGAAGTCGGGCCATGGCAGCAGCGTGGGCAAAGCAAGGAGGCTGAGAGTGAGGAGAGCCGCAGCCCGGGAAGGGAAGGTGGGGCCCGGGCTGGAGACTGCCCGGGTCCTCCGTTGCCCTCTGCCCGTGGTCAAGTTCAGTCCCTCCAAAGGGCTCTTCTGGGAGCTTTGGCCAGGCCCTCCGAAGCGCCCGGGGCCGCCAGGGGCACACAAGCTTGCCCGGCCACAAGCGGGCCTGTGCCTGGCGGCGGGGTCCGCGCGGGCCGGAAGCCGCAGGGCCGGAGTGGGGCACCCGGGAAGGCAGAGGAGAGCGGGAACAAAGGACGCAGCGGAGCGGGGGCGGCCGGGCCAGGCAGTGATTGGCGGCCGGGGTCGGGGGCAGCGTCCGGGCCGGGTCGTGATTGGGCCGCAGCCTCCCCGGGGCCCCCAGGCGCTCGCTCCGCCCCTCTCGGCCGAAACCTGAGCCCCCAGCGGCGGCCCGGGACCCGCCCGCGCCGCCGCCATCTGCGCCGGGGCGGGGCGCGGGCCCAGAATCGGGTTCCCGCCCAGCCCCCGCCGTGGTCCGGCAACGTGTGCAGCGGCCTCCCCCGCTGCCACCCCCGGCCCAGCTGCGCTCGGAGTCCCCGGAGTCCAAGCAGGGGCTAGGCCACCGCCGTGGGGGAAAAGCCCGATGGGCACGGGACGGGGCTCAGAAAGCAGCTCCGTCCTGGGCCTGGCCGTGGCTGGTGGCTGGACTGGGAGAGCGCTCAGAGAACAGGGGACATCGGAGAGGGAGGGTTGGGGGTAAGACCAGTTAGTGGAGGAGGCCGCAGGCTGAAGGACGGCTCAGGGAGGGGTGATTCGATGGCCGGAGCCCCGGCAGCTCCAGGAGTCACTGGGACCGAAGGCGGCGCCAGAATGCCAAGTGGGGGCCCGGCAGGGTTTGGAGCAGGAGAGGTTGTTAGCAGTTCACTACCAGCCAGGCCACTGCTGAGTGGTTAAAGGCGGGATGAGGGGCCTTCTCCATTCCCTGCGTCTTTCCCAGCGGCCTGGGAGGTGAGAGAAGGGGTGGGGCTCGGGCTGGGCCGCCAATCACAGCCTCGGCTCCACTTTGAATCTGGGCTGGCGGGCGCGGGTTGCCTGGCCGCCAGGTGTGCCGGCGCCCTCTTTGTCCCCACTTGCCTGTCCAGGCACGTCCGACTCCAACCCCACCTTTCTGGAGGCTCTGTTCCTCACACAGCTGGTTCCCGCCTCCCCAGGTGTCCCCAGCCTGGAATGAAGTTGGACGCAGATTCTGCCCCTTTGAATGCTGGTGACTCTGAACCATGCCTCATGCAGCCCCATCCCCAGTCCGGCACAGGGTCATCATCCGCAAGGGACAGCTACTTCCATCCCCTAGATGGCCACCAAGGGTCCCCTAGTGCAGGGAACAGGGCGGGGGTGGGAGTAAGAGCTCATGATTTGCGGCAAAAATCATGGCAGAGGGCTGGTCCAGGCAGGAGCCGTGTGACCTTGGGCAATCCCCTTCCTTCCCACGTGGCTCCTGCTGTTGTAAGACTAAGATAATAGGGGCCTATCTCCCAAATTGCTGTGAAGATTAGATGGGACCCTATAGAAAAGAGGGCTTTAGGCCGGGCGCAGTGGCTCACGCCTGTAATCCCAGCACTTTGAGAGGCCGAGGCAGGCGGATCACGAGGTCAGGAGATTGAGACCTTCCTGGCTAACACGGTGAAACACCATCTGTAGTAAAAATACAAAAAATTAGCCGGGCGCGGTGGCAGGCGCCTGTAGCCCCAGCTACTCGGGAGGCTGAGGCAGGAGAATTGCTTAAACCTGGAAGATGGAGGTTGCAGTGAGCCGAGATCCTGCCACTGTGCTCTAGCCTGGGTGACAGAGCGAGACTCCGTCTCAAAAAAAAATAAATAAAAATGAGAAGAGGGCTTTGTGGGAGTAAAGCTTCAACATGTGTAGGGGGGTGGAGGGGTGTTATCACTCTGCCCAGATGCTAGGGGACTGGCAGCCACAGAGTAGGTGGGCCCCTTGTCCCCAACACATGGGCCAGGGCTAGGGTGCCAGGCCGGATGGGAGAGACCAGTCCAGAGGCCCATCACTGTGGTGCCCTGAGCCTCATGAGCCCCGAGCCCCATGAGCCCCAAACAGAAGGGAGCCCGAGTTTAGGGACTTGGCCCTCACACCCTCCCCAAGCTCTTCAAGAAAGATGAGGCAGAGGGATCTGGGGGCTGTTTGTCCTTTATCTTCAGCCGTGGGGATATGGAGGCCCTCTCCCAGGTCAAGGCCAGAGGGTAGGCCTGGGCCCCCATTCTTCTCCTCCACTCAGATACCCCACACGCCCTACCTCTCCTATTCTTCTCCCCAGCCACTGCCTTGGCCTCCTCCACTCATGCACTGGAACCAGCCTGCTCATGAATGACCCCTACTCCTTACTAACTATGCCTCAGTTTCCCCATCTGTAAAATGAGAATGATGATAACAACAGGGCAGTTTTCCGAGTGCTTTACACATACTCATGCTGAGCGGTTTAATCCCTACAACAACCTGGTGGAGTAGTAACTCTCGTTATGTCTCCCTTACTGTACCAATAATAAGTAGAATAATGGCAGTTATACTAGATACCTAGTTCAGACAGTCATGGAGTAAATGAGTTAATGCATGTTACAGAACGAAAAACAAAAAACAAAAAAACTCTGGGCCAGGCGCAGTGGATCACGCCTGTAATCCCAGCACTTTGGGAGGCCGAGGTAGGTCACAAGGTCAGGAGTTCAAGACCAGCCTGACTAAGATGGTGAAACCCCGTCTCTACTAAAAATACAGAAATTAGCCAGGTGTGCTGGCGGGCGCCTGTAATCCTGGCTACTCGGGAGGCTGAGGTAGGAGAATCGCTTGAACCCAGGAGGCGGAGGTTGCAGTGAGCCAAGATGGCACCACTGCATTCCAGCCTGGGCAACAGAGCGAGACTCCGTCTCAAAAAAAAAAAAAAAAAAAAAAACCAACTCTGGGCCGGGCTCGGTGGCTCACGCCTGTAATCCCAGCACTTTGGGAGGCTGAGGTGGGCAGATCACCTGAGGTCAGGAGTTCAAGACCAGCCTGACCGACATAGTGAAACCCCATCTCTACTAAAAATACAAAATTAGCCAGGCATAGTGGCGCATGCCTGTAATCTCAGCTACTCAGGAGGCTGAGGCAGGAGAATTGTTTGAACCCAGGAGGCAGAGGTTGCGGTGAGCCGAGATTGCCCCATTGCACTCCAGCCTGGGCAACAAGAGTGAAACTCCATCTCGAAAAAGAAAAAACAAAACAAAACAAAAAAACTCTGGAACAGCTTGGAACACTGCTGATACTCAGTACATTCTAACTGGGTTTTTTATTTACCCAGCCCCTCCTACCAACACCTTTCCCCAAAATCTAACCTCCAGTTCCACCGGACTTTAGGCACACACCTCTTCCCTTGTCTTAATCGCCTCTCCCCTACTTTCCCCCACCTTTCTTCTCTGTGTCCCAGGACCTGGCACAAACGGGTGCTTAATACATGTTTCAGAATGAATGAATGAGGAGGGTTTTGGAAGGAGGCTGGCTGAAGGGATTATTTGATGCTCATCCGCCCTCTGGTGGTCATCAGGGGCATTTCAGGCCTCGGCTTAGCGTTTAAAACAGGAAGGTGGCCAGACAAGGTAGCTCATGCCTGTCATCCCAGTGCTTTGCTTTGGGAGGCTGAGGCAGGGGGATCGCTTGAGCCCAGGAGTTCAAGAGCAGCCTAGGGAACATAGTGAGGCCCCTCCCCCCACAATTTCTACAAAAAGAAAAGTTTTAATTAGTCAGGTGGCCAGGTGTGGTGGCTGACTCCTGCAGTCCCAACTAATTGGGAGGCTGAGGTGAGAGGATCACTGGAGCCTAGGAGGCTGAGGCAGCCGTGAGCCATGAGCTGTGATGGCGCCACTGCACTCCAGCCTGGGTGACAGAGAGCTTGTCTCAAAAATAATAATATTGGCTGGGCGTGGTGGCTCACGCCTGTAATCCCAGCACTTTGGGAGGCCGAGGCGGGCAGATCACGAGGTCAGGAGATCGAGACCATCCTGGGTAACACGGTGAAACCCCGTCTCTACTAAAAATACAAAAAATTAGCCGGGCGTAGTGGCGGGCGCCTGTAGTCCCAGCTACTCAGGAGGCTGAGACAGGAGAATGGCGTGAACCCGGGAGACGGAGTTTGCAGTGAGCTGAGACTGCGCCACTGCACTCCATCCTGGGCGACAGAGCAAGACTCCATCTAAAAAAATAAATAAATAAAATAAATAATAATAATAATAATAGTAACTAAAATGGGAGGGCAGGCTGGGCACAGTGGCTCACGCCTGTAATCCCAGCACTTTGGGAAGCCAAGGGGGGCAGATCATCTGAGGTCTGGAGTTCGAGACCAGCCTGGCCAACATGGTGAAACCCTGTCTGTACTCAAAATACAAAAAAAGTAGCCAGGTGCGGTGGCGCATGCCTGTAGTCCCAGCTACTTGGGAAGCTGTGGCAGGAGGATTGCTTGAACCCGGGAGGCGGAGGTTGCAGTGAGCCGAGATCTCACCATTGCACTCCAGCCTGGGTGACAGAGCAAGACTCTGTCTCAAAAAATAATAATAATAAATAAATAAATAAATAAATAAATAAATAAATAAATAAATAAATAATAAATAAATAAATAAATAAATAAATAAATAAATAAATAAATAAATAAAATGGAAGGACAGAAGGCAGAGAGCAGGCAGGGCCCCAGAAGGTGGGTGGCAGCCACCTGAGAACAGAGTCTGCAGCCCAGGGGCTGGAGCACAGGGCTTAGGCCCTGCGTGTCTGTGGGACTGCAGGGATTTTCAGCTCCTGAGCCAGCTGCTCCTTTCTTCCCCTTCTCTCTGAGACCCCCTTTTATGTGTGTGTGTGTGTCTGTGTGTATTGTGTGTGCGTGTGTCTGTGTCTCTCTGTGTGTGTCTGTGTGTGTGCTTGTCATTGTGAGCTGAACTGTGTGCCCAAGAGGCCAAGTGTTCAACTGTGTCTGCACAGATGGTGGCAGCAGGTTTTGTCTTTGGAAGATGTATATGTGGGTGGAGCCGTGTGTGACTGAACCCACATTCATGGATGTGTCCCCTGCTTGTGCATGGCTGTCACCAGGAACCTGTCTGGGTCTGAGAATGCTGGAGCTCAGCCTGCCAGTAAGCCGAGGGTGGGCCACAACCTGTCACTGGAACTTTCTGGATCTTGGTTCACTCAGTGGTGTCTAGGTGCCCGTGGTCTAGAAGGACCAGTACCCAAACCCTGAGTCTTGTACACATCTTGCTGTTAGCAGGTATCAGGGCCCCTGGGTGCCTGTGTGTGCTGTTTGTGGGGGAAGCTGGGTCCTCCCTTCCTGTTTCTCTTTTTTTTTTTTTTTTTTTGAGACGGAGTCTCGCTCTGTCGCCCAGGCTGGAGTGCAGTGGCGCAATCTCGGCTCACTGCAAGCTCCGCCTCCCGGGTTCACGCCATTCTCCTGCCTCAGCCTCTCCGAGTAGCTGGGACTACAGGTGCCCGCCACCACGCCCAGCTAATTTTTTTGTATTTTTGGTAGAGATGGGGTTTCACCATGGTCTCGATCTCCTAACCTTGTGATCCGCCTGCCTCGGCCTCCCAAAGTGCTGGGATTACAGGCGTGAGCCACCGCACCCAGCCCCTCCCTTCCTGTTTCCCATGTGTATGCATTCCCTGTGTTCCAGTTGCATTTGCGGAGCACCTGCTGTGCACGCTTCTGGGGTATGAAGGTGTTGCACATCCTCATTGATGAGCATCTCACGAGTATACTCATGGCTCTCTAGTTACTTGGCCAGGTCATCTTCCTGTGCACAGGCAGGCTTGCATAAGAGCAAAGAGCTAAAGGCCGGGCATGGTGGCTCGCGCCTGTTATCCCAGCACTTTGGGAGGCCAAAGCGGGCGGATCACGAGGTCAGGAGATCGAGACCTTCCTGGCTAACACAGTGAAACCCCGTTTCTACTAAAAATACAAAAAAATTAGCCAGGCATGATGGTGGGTGCCTGTAGTCCCAGCTTCTCGGGAGGCTGAGGCAGGAGAATGGCGTGAACCCAGGAAGCAGAGCTTGCAGTGAGCCGAGATCGCGCCACTGCACTCCAACCTGGGCGACACAGCGAGACTCCGTCTCAGAAAAAAAAAAAAAAAGAGCAAAGAGCTGGGAGGCAGACATGTAAGAGTGCCTAACTCCTAGGCTGTTGTGAGAAGTAAATGACGACGAGGAACGGAAAGCCTTGAGCATGGTGACAGGCACACAGAGGCATGTAATACATGATGGTGGTTACTGGTGCATTTCTGGCTTCGAGCTGGGCCTCTGGGCTGTTTCCTGTCCCCATATCTCTGTGTCCTGTGACCCATGACACATGGCAGAGTGTGTCATTCTAAACCCTGCCGCAGCTTTAGAATGGCTGCAAGCAGTTCCCCCGCAGCCTGCTAAGAATACTTTATGACACCTGGGCTGCAAAGCCGCTGGCTTCCTACAGACGCAAATCCACATACAGGTGGCCTGATTTTCCAAATCCCAAGTCAGAACACCTGGTCCGACCAGGGAGCTGTATTTATGGGGCGGAAGGGGTGAGCTGTTTGCAGTGAGTCTTTGCGGGACTCCCCGGTTTCTGGCCTTCGTGCATTTGGCCACCTGGGGGAGCCCCTGTGCCCTTCAGTCGGAGGGTAGAGGGGCCGTTTGTGAGGGGAGGGGTGCCAGGAGTCCAGAGGGGTTTGCAGGCTGACGGGCCATCCCTTCTGGAGCCAGGCCAGGAGTTAACCCATCTGCTGCCAGCTCCCAGCCCTCACGTCCCAGGGCTCTGGGTGGAGATGCCCAGGGTAGGGTTGAGGGGATTCGTTCTCCTTGGGACCAGTGGCAGCAGACAGAACACGGTGTTCCGTGCAAATGGTCGAGGCCCTCAGAACGTGCCCGCCCCTTGCTCAGAAGAGTAATGCGCTCAGCTGTGTGGGAATGTGTGTGGCTGCTCGGGTCACTGGGACTCCCAGATCAGCCCAAATGCCTGCGGACCTATGAAGTCCTCTGCAAACCTCTCACTGTGGCTGAAAGCACTGGTGCCAGAGTCCATTGGGCAAATCTCGGCCCCCTGGGTGTGCAGCAGCTGCCTGGATGTGTGCCCGTAAGTCCTCACAGGACCCAGAGGCCAATTCCACGTTACCAACCTCACTTTACACCTGAGGAAACCAAGGCCATCCAGCTGGTACACAGTGAGGCCTCTTTGCACCCAGGGTGCCCTATGCCAGCCCTTGTTCCCAGCCTCCCCACTTCCGCTCTCAGAGGGAGAGTGCCTGCCCAAGGCTCAGGTAGAAAGAAGGGCCTGCGGTGAGGACAGGAGGGCAGAGAGGCAGGCCCGGAGAAACGGCACCCATGCGGCGGCGAAGAGGAGGACTCAAAAGACATGGACGTGGAGCCAGGTAGGTGGGGTTGGCTGGAGCGGACTCTACAGAAGATCCTGGGAGCAGCGGCGGGAGGCCAGCTGCTGAGGAATGAGGAAGGGAGGAGGAGGTGCACATGGGATGTGGACAGCTCTTTCGAGAAGGAGGCTGCGGGGCCGGACTTGGTGGCTCAGGCCTGTAATCCCAGCATTTTGGGAGGCCGAGGCGGGCGGATCACTTGAGGTCAGGAGTTTGAGACCAGCCTGGCCAACATGGCAAAACCCATCTCTACTAAAAATATAAAAAAGTTAGTCAGGCGTGGTGGTGGGCGCCTGTAATCCCAGCTACTTGGAGGCTGAGGCAGGAGAATCGCTTGAACCCGGGAAGCAGAGGTTGCAGTGAGCCGAGATCTCGCCACTGCACTCCAGCCTAGGCGACAGAGCAAAACTCCATCTGGAAGAAGAAGAAGAAAAAAAAAAAAAAAATATATATATATATATATATATATATACACACACACACATATATGGAGGCTGTGAAGTCAGGGAAGCAGAAGCAGGAGGGAGGTGGGCTAGAGTACCCCGTGTGAACACAAGAGGAACCTGGAAGAAGCCAACAGGAGGGACAAATGGAGTCAAGGGCCAGCACAGTGGTGGAGCCTGGCCGGGAGGGGTCAGACACACCTCTGTTTCCTCACTGAGGACTGGGATTGGGAGCTGTTTGCCGGTGAGAGGCAGGAAATAGGATGCCCTGGCGTGGGGGGCGGGCCCTCTTTTCCCTGGGGGGATGGGAGGAGGAGGAGCCTAAGAGGATGGGTGGGGAAGGGGAGCGAGCAGGGATTTCCTAGTGGCCCAGGGTTGGGGGGCCTTGGAAGTGAGAGCTCTGTGGGGGCTTCAGTCCCCAGTCAGTGCCTCAGGAGGGGCCATGCCTTTCAGGGACCAGGTTCTAGGGTCCCAAGGATGGGCCAGACCTTCTAGACCCGGCCTCCCAGATCTGAGGCTCCTCCCCCCACGCCTCCTTCCGCCGAGGCTCTGACCAAGCTCTTAGGGGAGATTTCAAGGACCCTCCAGAACCAGGGCTCATTGATTTTGGTGGAAAACAAGGTCTGCAGTGAAATCAGAACGTCGGTCCCTGCCCAGGGCTTTCAGACCTCCCCCAGTATGGAAAGAGAAAGGGCTTCCAGATTGTTGGGTGGGGCCCGGGCTAGGGTGATTTGGGCGCCTCCAGCAGGCAGGAGGGAAGCAGCTTGCGGGTGGGCCCTCCCTCCGGATCTGCCCTCAGGCCAGGACCCTCCCTTTCAGGCCTCCTGCTTCTCCCGTCCCTCTCCCTGAACATTCCCAGGTTCACCTGAGCCTCACTGTGTGCCGGGGTGCTCTGGACCCATCTCATTCCATGCAGCCCTGAGCCAGGTGCCCCTGCCATGCACTCCTGGGGGAGCTGGGCCTGAGGGCGGCCCTGCCTGCTGATACTGGGAAGCCCCTCCCTGGCCCAGCCCGGGGACAGATGGCCCACTGCCCGCACTGTCTGCTCCTCAGTAAACCCCCGTGGGGGCCCCTCGGCTCCTCCTTGTGGCCTCCCCAGTCTCCCCCTCACATTCTGAGAAGCAGTGAGCTGAAAGAGACAACATCTGGGACTCCCCAGGGCCCCCGTGGCCCAGCTGTCTGCCACCTGCAGCCTCAGGGGACTGCTACCCACCCAGTGCTGGCCTTACCCTGCCCAGCATCCTTTGAGGCAGGGTCCCAAGCTTAGCTCCCTCCTGGCCCAGGACCTTTCAGGCAAGAAAAAGCTATCTGGATGGCCGGTGCAGTGGCTCACGGCTGTAATCCCTGCACTTTAGGGGGCCTAGGCAGGTGGATCACCTGAGGTCAGGAGTTCAAGACCGGCCTGGCCAACATGATTAAACCCCGTCTCTACTAAAAATACAAAAAATTAGCCGGGCAAAAAAAAAAAAAAGCTATGTGGGCCTGGCTTACCACCCTGCAGTGGTCCCTGTTATGAAGCTGGGGGAGGGGTTCCCAGCCAGCTCCTCAAAGGTCGGCCCACATCAGCCCCTAGACACACAGGGCCACCTCAGCCCCAGACTGAAAGTCTGCCCTGAGCCTGGGGAAACAGACATCACTGATGGTCTGTGGGATGACTCCACTTGGGACAGGAGTGATTTCAGGGAAGGCAGAATGCTATGAATTCCCTCGGGCAGGGACCAAGGGCTCGTGGCTGCGAGGAGAGAGGGCCGTCTGCTCAGCTGAGTCCTGCTCCAGAGGTGAGCGCTGCTGTGCTCCATCAGGTGCCCAGCCCACTCCTCTCTTGAGCACACCCAGGGACCAGGCCTTGGGCGCTCTTTTCGGCATCTGGGTGTGGCTGGCCCTTGTCAGTAGAGAAGGAACAAACAACTGAGTGATTTGCATATGGGGCCATGTT
Organism: Hylobates moloch; assembly: GCF_009828535.3. Taxonomy (NCBI): domain Eukaryota; kingdom Metazoa; phylum Chordata; class Mammalia; order Primates; family Hylobatidae; genus Hylobates; species Hylobates moloch. The sequence continues at coordinate 10,081,369 of NW_026652276.1, forward strand.
TGCATTTCGCACCCAGGCTCTGGTCCTGACCTCTGGTCCTGCCCACTCAGCTCAGCCGGCTCAGATGGCCCATGCTCTCACAGGCAGAAAAATTACATGCTGGCTGGCAGAGCTGGGACCGAGCACTGGGGGCCGGCTGGCAGAGTGACCTGCCCCAGGCTCTCCAGCCAGTGAGCACCGGCCAACTGTGTCCTGGGACCCCATGGCTCTTTCAGAACACACAGCCTGCCTTGGACGGGACTGCAGGTGTGTTCCAGGGGGATCCCTGAGGCCTGGGGAGGTAGCCAGAGGGCTTGGCCTAGGAGGCAGTTCCTCAGACCAGCCACTGCTGCAAAGCCACACTTCCTGCAGAAAGGAGGGCGAGGTGGGCGCAGCCTCTGCTTGGAGTCAGCAGTGCAGGTCTGGGTGTGCGGCCAACTCTCCTTGGCACATCTGGGCAGGCGCTTTCTCAGGCCCGACCGGCCTTTGTGGTGTGGGAGATGAGCTGGTGTCCTCCTGGAGCTGGGCTCAGCCGGCCACCTTCTGCTGGGACACAGCTGGTGTCTGCTGACCTGACAGGCCTTGAGAGCCTTTGGGCAGTAAAGCCTCCCCCTCTGGGGCCTCTCTCCCGAGTCTTCCTTTCCTTTTCAGGGTGGGGCAAATTTTATCTTCCTTTGGCTTCCCTGCACCGACAGGGGTTTCCTCTCTGTCACAATGATCCCCAGTGGGACTCAGCAGGGAGCAATGGCCCTGACCCCCCATCCCCTGCCATTCCCCCCCACCCAACCCTGCCTGAGCCTCTGTGGCCACCAGGTTGTTCTGTTGAGGGACGTTGCCACAAAACCCCTTCAGGGGAGGAAAACCTCTCTGGTTTTCCAGAGGCCCCAGTTCCTTCCTGGGATAGTCTGGATCTCACTCCTTCTGCCTTTGGACTACAAGTTCAGATCGAGCCTGGTCTTAGCCAGAGCCTCCTCCCTGCCCTTCATCAGATCTGCAACCTGTGTGGCCAGGCGCGATGGCTCACGCCTGTAATTCCAGCACTTTGGAAAGCCAAGGCAGGTGGGTCAACTGAGGTCAGGAGTTCAAGACCAGCCTGGCCAACATGGTGAAACCCCGTCTCTACTAAAACTACAAAAATTAGCCAGGCGTGGTGGCAGGCACCTATAATTCCAGCTACTTGGGAGGCTGAGGCAGGAGAATCGCTTGAACCCGGGAGGTGGAGGTTGCGGTGAGCCAAGATCGCACCACTGCACTCCAGCCTGGGCAACAAGAGTGACACTCCATCTCAAAAAAAAAAAAAAAAAAGACCTGCAACCTGTGGCCTGGGGTGAGAGGGATGAGTTTGACCTGGCCCCTCACGGCAGAGGAGACCAGGAGGACCCAGCGTCCCAGGTGCCATATGGTGGTCTGCCAGCCACCAGGCTCCGGCAGTTCCCCACCTCCTAGCCCTCGGGAGTCAGTCAGCAAACACTTCTTAACCCAGAACTGTGTGTTCACAACTACCCCATGCCTGTGTGGCTCTGTGGGCCGGCAAAGCTGAGCCACAGCGCCTGGAAGCCCTGGGGCCCAGGGGCTCCTCCACCCACAGTCAGACAACTGCTGATGACCTGGTTATGGGTCTCTCAGCTTGGGGACTGGGAGACCCCCAATGCCAGGTCTTGCTCACTGAGGAAACAAAGCAAGGGGCACACTCTGGCATCTTCTTGCCCCACAACGAGACTGTTGGCCCCTTGAACAGGTTCCACCTAGGAGGGCCTGGGGCTGCCCTCTTCCAGGGTGTGGTACCATTGCCATACAAAGCAAGGAGCCCCATGCTTTGCTAAAACTCTGGAAGTTAAAGTTGCATCTCTGCTGCAACAGCCTGGGGCTCAGAGAGATGCACCCATGGTGTGATGCTGAAATAACCCCTCGCAAGGCAGGCTGTGCGGACAGCAGCATGGAGTGCACCCCGAGGGGTGGCATGCCCCACTCCACTTCTGTGCCATTCAGGACAGTCCTGGAAAACTGAGTTCACTGCAGAGGCCCACTGCTTAAAAGAACTTTGCAACCTGCATGTGGTAGAGGCGTGGGAAGGATGAAGAATGTTCTGGAAACCCTGTCATATGTGGGATGGTGTGAAAAGCTGGTGCTGTGTAGCCTAGAGTAGATGACTGCAAGGCGGCACCATGGCTAACATTCAGTATTGCTTCATCAATCATTCCGGCAGCATATCCTTTGAACATGGCTACATCCCAGCTTTGTGTGAGGTGGTGGGATGCACCGGGCAGCAAACCACCCTGTAACTCTGCTTTCACAGAACACACAGTCAGAACAAGGACCACGAGGACAGACGCTGAAGGAGGAAAATTTTAATTCCTTTAAGTATAAGACAGAACACACCTGCCGGGCGTGGTGGCTCACGCCTGTAATCCCAGCACTTTGGGAGGCCAAGGCAGAAGGATCACTTGAGCCTAGGAGTTCGAGACTGGCCTGGGCAATGTGGCAAAACCCTGCCTCTGCTAAAAATACAGAAATCAGTCAGGCATGGTGGCACACACCTATGGTCCCAGCTACTTTGAGGGGGAGTGGATTGAGGCGGTAGGATCACTCGAGCCCAGGAAGTCGAGGCTGCAGTGAGCCATGATCATGCCACTGCAATCCAGCCTGGGTGACAAAGAGAGACCCTATCTCAAAAACAAGAAACAAAACCATACCAAGGTAGTGAGTTCCCCGCCGCTGGAAGCAATCAAGGAAGCAGTAGAAGAGATTTCTGCTTTGGGTAGTTGGGTTGAATGAGATGACCACTAAAATCCCTTTGAACACCAAGGTTTGGCCATTTTATCAGCATCTGGATTGTGAGGCGTCTGATGCTTCTGAGTGTCCATTTCCCCATCTACCTTCTACAGATTCCTGAGACCTCCCCCAGTATGGAAAGAGAATCTTAAAACTGAAGAGTCTGTGCACTGATGTATTAACTGGATTCTCTACTGCAGCTCTGGGATCCTAGTGTACCGCAGAAGACTGGGTCTGGAACTAGGGGGCTTGAATCCTACCCATTCCCACTGAATCAGGATGGGGCAAGTTGGGCTGGGGCCAATGGGAGCTCTGAGGCAGGAGGTGACTTACCCAGTGTCAGGTGGTAAGGGTAGTGGCTGGGAGGAAGGCAGTTTAGAGATGGATGTCCCTTGACTGAGGGACCAAGGACGGACCCTGGGGAGCCGAGCATCAAGGGGCTGTGGGAGAAAAGATAGGAGTCGCAGGGCCAGCTGGCAGCCAGGCCCAGCAGGCTCTTCCCCTCAGCCCAGTGGGGGTGGTGCTGGTGATGCTGGCATGCCAAGGCCTCCTGGACCAGGGTTAACTTTCGGAGTCAGCCTCAACGTATACTCCCTGAAATCAGACCAATTCAAGATGCACTGGAGTGAGCATATTTCTTACTGGAGCCCCATTTAAAAAATATCCTGGCCAGGCACAGGTGGCTCACGCCTGTAATCCCAACACTTTGGGAGGCCAAGGCAGGCGGATCACCTGAGGTCAGGAGTTCGAGACCAGCCCAGCCAACATGGCGAAACCCCATTTCTACTAAAAATACAAAAATGCCAGGCGCAGTGGCTCACGCCTGTAATCTCAGCACTTTGGGAGGCCAAAGCGGGCGGATCACCTGAAGTCAGGTGGTGGAGACCAGCCTGACCAACATGGAGAAACACCATCTCTACTAAAAATACAAAATTAGCTGGGTGTGGTGGCATGTGCCTGTAATCCCAGCTACTCGGGAGGCTGAGGCAGGAGAATCGCTTGAACCTGGGAAGTGGAGGTTATGGTGAGCCGCGATTGTGCCATTGCACTCCAGCCTGGCTAACAAGAGCAAAACTCCGTCTCAAAAAAACAACAACAACAAAAACAGAAACTAGCCAGGTGTGTCTCAAAAAACAGCAACAACACAAAAACAAAAATTAGCCAGTGTGGTGGCAGGTGCTTGTAATCCCAGCTACTCGGGAAGCTGAGGCAGGACAATCGCTTGAACCCAGGAAGCAGAGGTTGCAGTGAGCCGAGATTGCTCCATTGCACTTCAGCCTGGGCGACAGAGACTCTGTCTCAAAAAAAAAAAAAAAAGGCCATAAAACAACAATAAAATACATATCCCATGGGGAACACGCCCTGTCAGACATTCAAATCTCCTTTAAAGGCTGTCACCTTGGAGAAATGACACTGGCCTGAGAAGCTAGGGCAGCTCGGGGGTCTGAGTAGACATCCCAGGGGGTCAGGGCTGGGGTGTGCTAACCAGGCTCTGGACGGCTGGGGTGCCCCCTGATGTCAATGTCCTACACCCCGAGAGCGAGTGCAGGGACCATGGAGCCTTGCTTTGCTGTGGGAGGCAGCTATGCTGGGTCTGTCCATTTCTTTTTCTTTTCTCTTTTTTGAGATAGGGTCTTATTTTGTTGCCCAGGCTGGAGTGTAATGGCGTGATCTCGGCTCTCTCCAGCCTTGAACTTCTAGGCTCAGGTGATTCTCCTGCCTCAGCATCCAGAGTAGCTGGGACCACAGGCGTGCACCGTCACACCTGGCTAATTTTTTTCTGTAGAGACGGGGTCTCACCGTGCTGGCCAGGTTGGTCTCAAACTCCTGGGCTCAATCAATCTGCCCCCCTCAGCCTCCCAAAATGCTGGGATTACAGGCGGGAGCCCTAGCGTTGTTGGCTGTTTTGCTTTCAGCGCTCATGGAGGGCTAGCACCTGCGGCAGGCCTGGAAACAGAGGGAGCCGCATTTCCAGAAACACAGCTCCTCCACTTCCCACCCCGGGCCGTCCCTCCCATGAGTCACCCTGTTATCCCCCCACGCCAAATATAGCTCCCAAAGCCTGCCGGAAACAAAGGGAGTAGCGCCGTGCCTGGTGCTGAGTGGGGGGCGGTGCGGGAGGCACACCGAGGCTAGGGGCCTGCCAGCCCACCCTTCACCCCTTCCTGTGCCGGGGCTGGGGTCTCTGCTGTACCTCTAATCTCACAGGTTCTTCTGCAAACACGGGGAATTTGGGGAAACATCCCGTAGAGAAGCAGTGACCACTTCCTCCTAGGGGACTGTGGGCCACTCCAGGGGACAAAGAGCCGGGTGGGGGTCCTTTCCTCCACAAGGTGAGGCCAAGATCCTGTTGGGCAGGGGCTCTGTTTCTGCGATCACCCAGGGTGTGTCCGGCTCTGGCCCTCCCCAGCAGCCTCTAGGGTGTCGCCCGGGCACTCAGAGCCACCACATAAGGAAATGTTTGTGTCTCGGGGGCTGGACAGTGGCTCCACACACGTCCTCCCTCCCTCTCTCCCCGCCCAGGCTGCCTCCCAGATGGCCTGCACTGGGGCAGTTGGACCCAGGAGGAACCGCCCTGAGGCCAGGGGTGGGGAATCGGCCCAGCCTACGATTCACCTCAGGCCTCAGCTGAGGACAAGGCAGGGAGAGGGCCAGATGCAGGGCATATGGGCCACACTCGGTGGTCCTCCTGCTGCGCCGCCTCGGGGGACACCCTGCCTGGCTTTGCCTGTGCTGGCCGGAAATCTCCCCTTACTCCCCAGCAATGCAAGCTGCATGTGCAGCAGGAGGGAGGGTAGGACGCATCGGAAACCACCGGGCTCGGCGACTGGGCTTTGAAATCTTGAAGCTACCACACCCAAGAGACTAGGAGCTGGGGGTGGCCGGGAGGGATCTACTCCCTGGAGAGCGCCCACCCACCCAGCCCAGCGTTTCCCCTGGGAGCCCAGGGCAGCCTTACTTCTCGGGGTTGTACTAGGCATCCTGACTACCCCCAGCCACCGCTTACATGGGAAACATTTTATAACCTGCTTTCTGGCCGGCAAGGCCAGGCTCCCGTGGGCTGCCTTCCTTCTGAAGTTTTCCATTAGATTATTTACACGAGCCCACAGACCTCTGCAGGAAGTCAGCACGCACAGGGCAGCATTTATTCTTCTGCTGTCTCATTTGTGGAGGGACCTCCCTTCTCTTGAATGTGGCTCCTTTGGAGGTCAGAAGCCGAGTACGATAGCATCTTCTAGATCCCTGTTGTTTATTCTTGAGGCCAGAGCATTCCCCACCAGGTGTTTCCCAGGCACGGACCCCTTGCCCAGCGTGGCATTCAGAGGGGGCAGCTCTGGCCGCCTGCTCAGGAGTGGGGTGGGATGGAGAGCTGCCTCTGGAGCCTTGTGCTGAAGGAGAGGACCGTTGAGGGAGAAGGACATCACCCAGGTCCCGGGGCCTTTGGAGAAAGTAGGAAACCTGCCTGTTCTACAGGAGATGAGACCACCTCACCTACTTTGAAGGATGCAGACCTTGTTTAGAGCAGATCTCAGAATTGGTGCCCTGAGGGCTCCAGGCCTTGGCCCTACTGGTGGATTAAAGTGGCACAACCTACCCTGAGGCCTGAGTGTCACAGGAACAACAGCTAGACAGCTAGACACTGGCCCCCTCGCCTCCCAGGGGGGCACGGCTGTCCAGATATGGTGCTGAGGGAGGTCAGTGGGATAGCCCCACCATGGCCTCCCCGCAGACTGCCCTGCACTGAGGACTGTCCCCATCCCCTTCTGAGGAGGGTCCCAACTGGTGTCCCAGAGTGCAGTCAACTCCCCGTTACTCCCAGAAGCAGGGGCTGGGGGCAATGCCCAGGCCTGGGAAAGAGGAAGGCAGTGCCTGGCAAGGGCACTCCCTCGGTGGGGAGAAGGGCCTGCCGCCATCCAATCCCCACCTTCTCTGTTTTAATTCAAGATGCACGGGGCTGGATGGGGAGGGTGAAGGCAGGTCCAGGTTCAGAGGAAAGAAGCTGTTTGCTTCTGGACCCTCATGTCCCGGGACTTGGGTCTGTATGTTCCTTAGAGGCAAGAACTGCTCCATGGCTCTATCTCTAGTCCAGACACAGACTTAACAGAGCATGTGCTCAGAAAGTATCTTTTGGGTGACAGAAAAAAAAAGCCTTCATTTCCATTTCAGATACAACAGATCTGGTCTAGGCTGGGCGCGGTGGCACACGCCTGTAATCCTAGCACTTTGGGAGGCTGAGGCGGGAGTATCACCTGAGGTCAGGAGTTCGAGACCAGCCTGGCCAAGAAAACCCCATCTCTACTAAAAATGCAAAAAACTAGCCAGGCGTGGTAGCACGTGGCTGTAATCCCGAAATTGCGCCTCTGCACTCCAGCCTGGGCAATAAAGCAAGACGCCCTCTCAGAAACAAAAAAGTGTCTTCTGGGTGACTGAAAAAAAAACCTTCATTTCAGATTAAAAAAAAAAATCTGGCCTAGGATGGGTGCATTAGCTAGTGCCTGTAATCCCAGCACTTTGGGAGGCTGAGGCAGGTGGATCACTTGAGGCCAGGAGTTCGAGACCAGCCTGGCCAACATGGTGAAACCCCATCTCTACTAAAAATACAAAAATTAGCCAGGTGTGGTAGTACATGCCTATAATCCCAGTTGCTCAGGAGGCTGAGGCATGAGAATCGCTTGAACCCAGGTGGTGGAGGTTGCAGTGAGCTGAGATCATACTACCTGCACTCCAGCCTGGGCAAGAGAACAAGACTCTGTCTCCAAAAAAAGAAAAAAGATCTGGCCTACAGCAAAAAGGCTGTCCTGCAAAGTGTGCGAAGTGGCCCCTGCTCCCTCATGAGGCATGTTCCAATGAGCTGGGGACAGACATATTGGGGACCTCGTGGAGAGGGTTTCTCAATGGAAACGTAGACACCTCAGGGGAGAGGTTTTCCTTGAACATGACTGGGGAGTACCCGTAACCATAAACAGAGGACGGGCCGGGCGCGGTGGCTCACATCTGTAATCCCAAGCACTTTGGAAGGCCCACGCGGGCGGATCACCTGAGGTCAGGAGTGCCTGAACCCAGCAGACAGAGGTTGCAGTGAGCCTACACGGTGCCAACTGCACTCCAGCCTGGGAGACAGAGACTCCGTCTCAAAAAAAAAAAAAAAAATCAGAGGGGACTAGGCTGCTGAGGGAGAGACAAGGAGGGCCTCACCAGGGGACCTCGGCAGTCACTCCAGCTCCGATGCTTGCCATCCCGCGTGTCTGGGACAGGTCCTCTGTGCCGCGGCGTCTCCCTCCATTTCCACCAGCAGAGGTACTGTTCTTATGCAGACAACCTGCCCAGGCCTTTAATGGCAGTGCAGGGCTGGAGCCTGCAGTCCGAGTCCCTCTCCCGGAAAGAGGCCTGTGCTCCACACAGAAGCCACGAGGAGCAGTAGCGCGCGAAGGTGTCAACAGTGGGGCACACGGGCTCCACCCCCAGGCCCCAGCTGCTTCTCTCCGCTGCTCCCTGGGGAGGCCAGTCCCTGCGAGCTCTCACTTGAGACGCCTGCCCAAGTCTTCTGCCCCCTGAGCCTCACCAACAGGTCCCCTTTCCCCACACACTCTCCTCTCCATCACCTGCCTCCTCTGCTTCCACCCACCATCCTCTCAAATGAGACTGAATGCCTCCCCAAACAGTCCTGGGCCATTACCCCATTCCCTCTACCCCATGCCCTGGTCTCGGCTCACGGCTTCCTCCAGGCCGCTTCCACTGTCATTGGCGAGCCATGTGCCTCCTTCACAGCGGTCTCAGGTTGTCCTAACTGCCTATTTCTAGGCGTTTCTCCCATTGGCTTCATGCTCTGAGTCACTATCACCGCGTGCCCCCAAGTGCAAAGTTGGGTCCAGCGCAGGAGCCAAAAAATCAGTGAAGAAAGAACGAAGGAAAGGTTAAAAATTGCTTGGGGTGGTCCGCAGATTATGCTTTGCATATAAACTGGGCAAGTGCAAATGAATCCAAAACAGGCCGGAAACAGGATCGTGTTCGCGGGCCAGACAGCGGAGGCGGGGCTCGCACTCGCCAGTCCACCTACATCTCCGGGCCGCGCAAACAGCGGCTCCTGTGAACCACTAGATTCCTGAATGCACGTGTCCGTGCACACCCGGACTTGTGCAAACACAAATGCGGACACTGTCGGGTCCAAGTACATCCTCGAGGTCGTGCACATACGTAAACATGGAAACCCGCGGGTTCGTGCATGCCACAGTTTGGGTGTGCGTGCTAGGGAGTGTAAGCAAGGGTATGTGCACACTTCCAAGGTTGTGCATACACAGAAAGGCGCACGCCCCAGGGTTCTGCATACACAAGGACGTGCACACCCCCGAGGCCAGCCTGCAGACCCTTCTTGAGGAGGCAGAGGCGCCTAATTCCCCCCCATATTGGGCAACGCCGCAAGCTCTAGGCGCCATCTTCGCTCCGCGGGCAGCGGAAGGACCTGCAGACAGAGAAGCCCTGGCGCTTGGGCATTTGTTGTGCCGGCTTCCGGGCGTCCATCACGCGGAGGCCGCGCGCGCCAGACGCGGCGGAGCACGAAATGGCGGGCGAGGGGCGGAGCGAAGGCGGGCCGGGGCGGAGCGGCCGGGAGCCTCGCCCACTCTTGACTCCAGGCAGGGCGCACCGCCTGCCCCCTTGCGCAGGCGCACAGCACGGCGCGCGTTCCCGCGTTCCTTCCGACGCGCGCTAGGACACAAAGGGCTGGAGGGAAAGCACGGAACGCTGCAAACCTGCGGAGCGGCTCGTGGTCTGGAGCGGCCTGGAGCGGACTCTCAGGGCCGGAGCTGGGCTCGCCGGCACTGCGCTCCGGCGCAGGGTGGGGCGCGACACGGCACTGGTTCCCTTGCCCTCTCTCTCCGGCCGTAGCCGCCTCGCGGGCCGAGGTGGGCGCCCAGGGCGCAGGCGCCGGTGCGCGGGTGGGACCAGGCGCCTCCATTTTCCCTCGCACGCGCTAATGGCGCAGCTGGGCGCTATTCCTCTGGCGGGGGAGAAAACTCGCCTCCGGGGAAGCCCGAGGCGCTTGCTCCCCAAACTCTTTTCTCTGTGCGCGTGCTTAAAGCGGGCGGATGAAGCGTTCTTCAAAGTGCCTACACCTTTTGAGATGTGATTCTGAGTTTTTCATGGAAAAAGAAGACATACCTTATCTTCCGCAAATTCATCCCCATAGTTTGCAGCTTTCTACTTCAAATTGGGGTTATGGATTTGGGGGAGACAAAAACAAGTTTAAAAATTTCTATTAAAGAGACGTTGCTGTAAAACATTGATCAAGAAAATGTTTAAAGGCAAACCTTAGCCATAAAACTAATACAAGTTCTTGGTAGAAGTTTGTTTTTGAGACGGAGTTTCGCTGTCGTCGCCCAGGCTGGAGTGCAGTGGCGCGATTTCGGCTCACTGCAACTTCCGCCTCCAGCTTTCAAGCAATTCTGCGTCAGTCGCCCTGTGAGCTGGGACTACAGACGCCCACCATCACGCCCAGCTAATTTTTGTATTTTTAGTAGAGGGGGTTTCACCATGTTGGCCAGGATGGTCTCAATATATTGACCTCGTGATCCGCCTGCCTCAGCCTCCAAAAGTGCTGAGATTACAGATGTGAGCCACCGCGCCCGGCCAGTAGAAATTTTTGAAAGAAAGAATGATAGTGTTGACTGTCCGTTTGCAATATGCCAGGCCCTGTTTTAAGTGCAGTAACTTTCATAACCAGGTGCAGGTGGAGGAACTGACACAGAGATAAGTACAGAAGTACTCAAAGGACGCGAAAGGACAAATAGTCTTTTCCACCTTCCAGTACAGCCACTGTCTGATTCAGTGGCATGGCTCCCGCCAGCGCTCTTCCGTGCGTGAGAAAGTTTGGTTCATGGTTTGCATACATACAGGAGCAGTTTTTGCTTCTCCGGCAGAGCTGTGGTTAGGCCAATAGAAAAAAATCAGCAGGCTTAGAGGAGCCGGTCAACTGCCAGTTTCTCATGGTCTCTGGGGAGAGCTAGGTCCCGGCCAGTTGAGGGACCACATTCAAAGGTTAGGATGTTAGTTATCTGGTGACCTGGGATCCAGAATGCACATAACTCATGTGATCAGGTCATGGGGTTGGAAGGAAAAGTATCCGTATTCCTCCCTCCTTTTTTTCCTACAGGGTCTCAGTAGTCAGTAGCACATTCGCAGGTCACAATTGCCTGACTTTTAAGTTTCCGTAACTCATTTGAGGATTATGAGGAACGGCATTTTTGCAGGTCAGAATGGGGTCAAGGTAGAAGGCAGAGGGCAGGATCATTCGTCATTGATACCTGAAGCAGCTGAGATTTTAAGGTTATTAGTCTTCCCCAAATTCATAAACTAATAGTGGAGCAAAGATCCTGTATCCAAGTTGAGGTGTCTGACTTGCAACCTGTTTCCGAGTCCTTAGGGTCTATATGATCTTTTAATTGTGTCCATCCTTATTTCTCTTTTTAAAATGTTAACAAGGTGACCGGGCGCAGTGGCTCACGACTGTTATCCCAACACTTTGGGAGACCGAGACGGGTGGATCACTTGAGGTCAAGAGTTCGAGACTACTCTGGCCAACATGGTGAAACCCCATCTCCACTAAAAAAATACAAAAAAAAGGCCGGGCGCGGTGGCTCACGCTTGTAATCCGAGCACTTTGGGAGGCCGAGGCGGGCGGATCACGAGGTCAGGAGATCGAGACCACGGTGAAACC
>NW_026652276.1:10092932-10114159 GCF_009828535.3 Hylobates moloch
GGTGGTGCGCCGCCTGTAATCCCAGCTACTCTCGGGAGGCCGAGGCAGGAGAATGGCTTGAACGTGGGAGGTGGAGGTTGCAGTGAGCCAAGATCGCGCCACTGCACTCCAGTCTGGGCGACAGAGCAAGACTCTGTCTCACAAAAACAAACAAACAAACAAACCAAAAAACTTTAAGAAGGCAGAGTGGGCCGGGCGCGGTGGCTCACGCTTGTAATCCCAGCACTTTGGAAGGCCGAGGCGGGCGGATCACAAGGTCAGGAGATCGAGACCACGGTGAAACCCCGTCTCTACTAAAAATACAAAAAATTAGCCGGGCGTGGTGGCAGGCGCCTGTAGTCCCAGCTACTCGGGGAGGCTGAGGCAGGAGAATGGCGTGAACCCAGGAGGCGGAGCTTGCAGTGAGCCGAGATCGCGCCACTGCACTCCAGCCTGGGTGACAGAGCGAGACTCCGCCTCAAAAAATAAAAACAAAATAAAATAAAAAATAAGTGTTTGTTTCTATTTAAAAAAAAAAAAAAAGAAGAAGGCAGAGTGCTATGGTGGCTCTATGCCTGTAATCCCAGTACTTTGGGAGGCCAAGGCAGGTGGATCACTTTGAGGCCAGGAGTTCCAGACCAACCTGGAAAACATGACAAAACCCCATCTCTGCTAAAAATACAAAAATTTGCCTGGTGTGGTGGCGCGTGCCTGTAATCCCAGCTACTCAGGAGGCTGAGGCAGGAGAATCACTTGAATCTGGAGATTGCACCAATGCACTCCATCCTGGGTAACAGAGTGAGACCTTGTCTCAAAAACAAACAAAGAAACAAAAAAAACTTTTTAACAAGGTGGGGACTCCAACACTCAGCAATACTGATCAGTGGTAGGTGCTTGTCTTGCTTGGTGAAAGCCTCAATCTTAACAGGTCCCTGACTCCTATTAATAAGACTTCATGAGGCCGGGCGCAGTGGCTCACACCCAGCACTTTGGGAGGCCAAGGTGGGTGGATCACTTGAGATTAGAAGTTTGAGACCAGCCTGACCAACATAGTGAAACCCCGTCTCTACCAAAAATACAAAAAATTGGCTAGGCGTGGTGGCGGGCGCCTATAATCCCAGCTACTCGGGAGGCTGAGGCAGGAGAATCGCTTGAACCCAGGAGGCGGAGGTTGCAGTGAGCCAAGATCGCACCACTGCACTCCAGGCTGGTGGCAGAGCGAGACTCTGTCTCAAAAAAAAAAGAAAAAGAAAAAGAAAAATGTAGAATTCAGCCGTTTTCACTGTATTCATGAAGCTGAAAAACCATCATCACTAATTCCAGAACATTTTCATTACCCCAAAGCAAAACTCGTATTCATTAGTAGTCACTCTTCATCTGCCCACCTCCCTCCCAGCTCTTGGCAACCACTCATCTCCTTTTGTCTCTATGGAGTTTTCTATTCTGGACATTTCATATGCATGGAATCATTCAATATGTGGTCTTTGTGTCTGGCTTCTTTCACTTAGCATAATGTTTTAAAGTTCATCCATGTTGTAGCATGTATCATTCCTTTTTATAGCTGAATAATATTCCACTGTATGGATATGCTTCAAAAGACTCTTGAGAGGAAGGTATTTCTATGTGTGATGTGAATGAGTGATTTGGTGTTTGGCCTTGGTGTGAGAAGCAGTGTGCTCTGTATGGCGTTGGAGTTGGACTGCCTAAGCTGTACCCCTTGCTGGATGTGTGACCTGAGCAAATCACTTTCTTTCTTTTCTTTTCTTTTTTTGAGACGGACTCTCGCTCTGTTGCCCAGGCTGGAGTGCAGTGGTGCAATCTCGGCTCACTGCAAGCTCTGCCTCCCGGGTTCACATCATTCTCTTGGCTCAGCCTCCCAAGTAGCTGGGACTACAGGTACCCGCCACCACGCCCGGCTAATTTTGTATTTTTAGTAGAGATGGGGTTTCACCTTGTTAGCCAGGATGGTCTCAATCTCCTGACCTCGTGATCTGCCCGCCTCGGCCTCCCAAAGTACTGGGATCAAAGTGGAGTGCAGTGGCTCACTGCAGCATCAACCTCCAGGGCTCAAGTGATCTTCCGAGTAGCTGGGACTATGCACCACCATGCCCAGCGAGTTTTTTTTATTTTTTTGTAGGTACTAGTTTTCACCATGTTGCCCAAGCTGGTCTTGAACTCCTGAGCTCAAGTGATCTGCCCGCCCCGTCCTCCCAAAGTGCTGGGATTACAGGCGTGAGCCACTGTGCCTGGCACATTTTAAAAATGTATGTAAATTTTCTTTTTTTTTTTTTTTTGAGACGGAGTCTTGCTCTGTCGCCCAGGCTGGAGTGCAGTGGCGCAATCTCGGCTCACTGCAAGCTCCGCCTCCCGGGTTCACGCCATTCTCCTGCCTCAGCCTCTCCGAGTAGCTGGGACTACAGGCACCCGCCACCACGTCCGGCTAATTTTTTGTATTTTTAGTAGAGACGGGGTTTCATCATGGTCTCGATCTTCTGACCTCGTGATCCACCCGCCTCGGCCTCCCAAAGTGCTGGAATTACAAGCGTGAGCCACTGTGCCCGCCTGTAAATATTCAACATACAAAAAAGTAGAAGAATATGATTCCCCATGCACCTTCAACATTTATTTCCTCTTTTTTTTTTGAGACGGAGTCTCACTCTGTCCCCCAGGCTGGAGCGCAATGGTGTGATCTTGGCTCACTGCAACCTCCGCCTCCCAGGTTCAAGCGATTCTCCTGCCTCAGCCTCCTGAGTAGCTGGGATTATAGGTGCCTGCCACCATGCCAGGCTAATTTTTGGATTTTTAGTAGAGACAGGATTTCACTATGTTGGCCAGGCTGGTCTCAAACTCCTGACCTCAGGTGATCTGCCCGCCTCGGCCTCCCAAAGTGCTGGGATTACAGGTGTGAGCCACCGCACCCAGCCTTTATTCCCATTTTTCAATTCTTGACAGATGGCTTTTGTCCCACAGCCATATAGGGGAGGCACACCCAATAGGTAGAAACCATCTTGCGAGGACCTGGGGAAACTGGTTTTGTGGGCAGGTTGAGAAATGTGGGCTTGACAGGCAGCAGAGGCACTCACTGAGGGCTCTTTGCCCACTTCCTTCCACTGAGATCACATACTCTGGGGACTTTGCACCTATAGCATGATGATGTCCCCAGACCCTGCCCATCTTGCCTGTAGTGACAGCAGTATCCATCAGGAGCAAGCCAAGGGGTGGGCCAGCCCATACTACAGCACCAGGTGCTGTCTGGTAACCACATTTTATTATTTATTTATTTTATATACAAGGTCTCACTCTGTCCCCCAGGCACAGTGGTCCAATCATAGGACTCCTGGGCTCAAGTGATCCTGCCGCCTCAGACTCCGGAGTAGCTAGGACTACAGGTGTGTGCTATCACGCCTGGCTAATTTGATTTAGTTTTGTTTTTTTAATAGAGATAGGGTCTCAATATGTTGCCCAGGCTGATCTCAAACTTCTGGGCTCAAGCAGTCTTCCTGCCTTGGCTTCCCAAAGTGTTGAGAGCCACCACGCCTGGCTAACCTTTTTTATTTTTAATACTTTTTTAAAGAGCAATGACGGCCGGGCGCTGTGGCTCACGCCTGTAATCCCAGCACTTTGGGAGGCCGAGACGGGCGGATCACGAGGTCAGGAGATCGAGACCATCCTGGCTAACACGGTGAAACCCCGTCTCTACTAAAAATACAAAAAATTAGCTGGGCGCGGCGGCAGGCGCCTGTAGTCCCAGCTACTTGGGAGGCTGAGGCAGGAGAACGGCGTGAACCCGGGAGGCGGAGCTTGCAGTGAGCCGAGATCGCGCCACTGCACTCCAGCCTGGGGGAAAGAGCGAGACTCCGTCTCAAAAAAAAAAAAAAGAGCAATGACAGTATGTGCTAAACAGATTTTTTGTTTGTTTGAGAGAGTCTGGCTCTGTCACCCAGGCTGGAGTGCAGTGGCACAATCTCGGCTCACTGCAACCTCTGCCTCCCAGGTTCAAGCGATTCTTCTGCCTCAGCCTTCCTAGTAGCGGGGATTACAGGTGTACGCCATACGCAGCTAATTTTTGCCTTTTTTTTTTTTTTTGAGTTGGAATCTTGCTCTGTCCCCAGGCTGGAGTGCAGTGGTGCGATCTCGGCTCACTGCAACCTCCGCCTCCTGGGTTCAAGCGATTCTTCTGCCTCAGTCTCCTGAGTAGCTGGGACTACAGGCGCGTGCCACCACACCCAGCTAATTTTTGAATTATTAGTAGAGATGGGGTTTCACCATATTGGTCTGGCTTGTCTCAAACTCCTGGCCTCAAGTGATCTGCCCACCTCAACCTCTCAAAGTGCTGGGATTATGGGTGTGACCACCGTACCTGGCCCATTTTTTTTTCTTTGAGAAATGTTGGCACCTATATAGGAGTAAAATGAAAGCTAAGCTGTCAATTCTGTGTGTGTAATTCATTCATTCTCACAGCCACTCCGTAAGGCATTATTATTATCATCCTTGTTTTAGAGAGGAGAAAACTGAGGTACAGAGAGGTTAAGAAGTTTGTCCACTGGGCACGGTGACTCACGCCTGTAATCCCAGCACTTTGGGAGACTGAGGCGGCTGATCACGAAGTCAGGAGTTCCAGACCAGCCTGGCCAACATGGTGAAACCCCGTCTCTACTAAAGATACAAAAAATTAGCCGGGGTGGTGGCGGGCGCTTGTAATCCCAGCTACTCGGGAGGCTGGGGCAGGAGAATCGCTTGAACCCAGGAGGTGGAGGTTGCAGTGAGCCGAGTTCACCAATGCACTCCAGCCTGGGTGACAGGAGGAGACTCCGTCTCAAGAAAAAAAAAAAAAAAAAGAAGCTTGCCCAAGGTCACCCAGCTAGCTAAATAGGGGTTTGAACCTTGGTTCCTAAATCCATGCTCAGAACACGACACAAAGGTCATGGAGATTTGTAAATGCTGCGCTGTACCCTACCTGTGTCTCCTTTCCAGGGTAGGCTTTTTGACCTCTGGGCTCCCACGTCCTCCAGGTGGGGCGGTTCCCCATGCCACCTGCCTGCTCCACCCTCCCCACTCCCTTCTTGCTGTGCTGGAAACTCAACTCCACCCCTTTGTATCTTAGTGGCCTTAGTTAACATTTCCTAAACTCACTTCCTTGGGTTCTTGGGAGGATTAAGTGAGGCACACAAGTGCCCGTAATTGTTAGCCAGGGATATGGTTATCATGCATATGGTTTTCATTTCCGAGAGAAGTTTGCAGGGGGAGGGTGCATGCTAATTGATGCAGAGACATCAGGTGATTAGGAGAGATATGTTAAATTCCAACTCAGCCTTGAATAAGAAAAGACATAATCTTCTTGGACCTTGAAAATCTCAGGGACTCCTAGACCTTTATGAAAGCTGAGAGCTCTCGTTCTGGATCATTCCAGTGGGCAGCAGCATCCTGCCAGCCATATGCAGAGACGCAGTGGGCAGCAGCATCCTGCCAGCTATGTGCAGAGACGCCCAGGCAGGGGATTGCTGTAGGCCAGCCCACAAGTGCTAGCCTTGGGGCTACAGAGCCCCGTGCCATCATAGTGGCCCACAAATGCTGCCCACTTGCCCAAGAGCAGCCTCCTGGAGGCAGGAACTGTCCAGCTGCCTCTGCCCCTCACCGCTCCTGCCCCAGAGCTCTGTCTGAAGCCCTTGCTCTGTAATAGCTGCCTGGTTTCACGAATATTCTCCGTTTCCTTTTAGATGGATGCAAATGCGTGTGAGGATAGGCCCCTGACATGTGAGACCTTGAAACCCAGAAGCCCAGAATCCTAGGGCCAGCTTTCTGGTTAAGTCCGCGTTGGACATTTTAGACTTTCTAGAGTTTAGGTAGGGTGGTCATAGAATTTATTGTTTGAACTAATGCTTCTCGTTGTTTGCTAATATATTTTTTGGGGCAAATTTTTTCTTTTTTTTTATTTTCAGACAGAGTTTCGCTCATCGCCCAGGCTGGAGTGCAGTGGCCCGATCTCTGCTCACTGCAACCTCCACCTCCCGGATTCAAGCGATTCTCCTGCCTCAGCAACCCAAGTAGCTGGGATTACAGGCAAGTGCCACCATGCCCAGCTAATTTTTTGTATTTTTGATAGGGGCGGGGTTTCACCATGTTGGCCAAGTTGGTCTCGAAATCCTGACCTCAGGTGATCCACCCTCCTCAGCCTCCCAAAGTGCTGGGATTACAGGCGTGAGCCACCGTGCCTAGTGAATCTGTGTGTATTTTATTTTTCTTTTCTTTTTTTTTTTTGAGATGGAGTCTTGCTCTGTCGCCCAGGCTGGAGTATAGTGGTGCAATCTAGGCTCACTGCAACCTCTGACTCCCAGGTTCAAGCAATTCTCCTGCCTCAGCCTCCTGAGTAGCTGTGATTACAGGCATGTGCAACCACGCCCGGCTAATTTTTATACAGAGACAGGGTTTCACAATGTTGGTCAGGCCAGTCTCGAACTCCTGACCTGGTGATCCGCCAGCCTCGGCCTCCTAAAGTGCTGGGATTACAGGCATGAACCACCGCGCCCAGCTGATCTGTGTGTATTTTCTAAGAATAAGGAAACTGCCTTGTATAACCACATTAAAAAAAAAAACTTTGGACCGGCACGGTGGCTCATGCTTGTAATCCTAGCACTTTGGGAGGCCGAGGCGGGCGGATCACTTGAGGTCAGGAGTTCTAAACCAGCCTGGCCAATATGGTGAAACCCCATCTCTACTAAAAATACAAATTAGCTGGGCTAATTAAATAAAACATTAGCTGGTTGTGGTGGCGGATGCCTGTAACCCCAGCTACTCGGGAGGCTGAGGCAGGAGAATCACTTGAACCAGGAAGACAGAGGTTGCAGTGAGCAGAGATCGCGCCATTGCACTCCAGCCTGGGCGACAAGAGTGAGTCTCCATCTTGAAAAAAAAAAATCAACTTCAATATATTTAACTTTGATAAGAGTTGTATCTGCTCCACTGTTTATATTCCAGATTTTTTTTCTTTTTTTTTTTTTGAGACAGAGTCTTGCTCTGTTGCCCAGGCTGGAGTGCAGTGGCATGATCTCAGCTCACTGCAACCTCCGCCTCCCAGGTTCAAGTGATCCTCCTGCCTCAGCCCCCCTAGTAGCTGGGATTACAGGCACGTGCCACCACGCCCAGCTACTTTATGTATTTTTAGTAGAGACGCGGTTTTGCCATATTGGCCATGCTAGTCTCAAACTCCTGACCTCAGGTGATCCACCTGCCTCGGCCTCCCAAAGTGCTGGGATTACAGGCGTGAGCCACCGCGCCTGGCCTATATTCCAGTTTTATCAATTGACCCAAATATGTCCTTAATAGCAATTTTTTTCCCTCCAGGGCAGCATTCAGTCTAGGGCCAGAGATTGCATTAAGTTGTTCAAACCAGGACTTCTGAGGGAAAAGATGGCACAACTAATAATTATGCTGAAAAGGGACAAAGAAAACCACTGTGGTGAAAGGTTGAGAATTGTAGAATCTGGGCGAGGAGGTAATGGGAGTATATTTTACTTTTTTTTTTTTTTTGAGACAGAGTCTTGCTCTGTCGCCGAGGCCGGAGTGCAGTGGCACTATCTCGGCTCACTGCAACCTCTGCCTCTAGGGTTCAAGGATTCTCCTGCCTCAGCCTCCCAAGTAGCTGGGACTACAGGCTCCCACCACCATGCCCGGGTAATTTTTGTATTTTTAGTAGAGATGGGGTTTCACCATATTGCCAGGCTGGTCTCAAACTCCTGACCTTGTGATCCGCCCACCTCAGCCTCCCAAAGTGCTGGGATTACAGGTGTGAGTCACAGTGCCTGGCCTATTTTTTTATACTTTCATGTATTTTTTAAAATTTTTGGTAGGGTGCAGTGGCTCACGCCTGTAATCCCAGCATTTGGGGAGGCTGAGGCAGGTGGATCACTTGAGTCCAGGAGTTTGAGACCATTCTGGCCAACATGGAGAAATCCCATCTCTACTAAAAATACAAGTTAGCTGGGCATGGTGGCGCGCACCTGTAATCCTACCTACTCGGGAGGCTGAGGCAGGAGAATTGCTTGAACCCGGGAGGCAGAGGTTGCAGTGAGCCAAGATCGCACCACTGTACTTCAGCCTAGGTGACAGAGCGAGACTCTGTCTCAAAAAAAAAAAAAAGCAAAAATTGTAACACAAAGTGGAAAAACAAACCAAATACACAAACGGGAAAAAAAACGTACCTCGACCCCAGACATAAGATGGAATTGTCTAGGCAACGCAGAGCACCTGGGCTATTTTTAAGTTTAGACTCAAGGCTCCTGCGAAGGTGGAACAGGGCAGAGGGGACACACTTCACCCCATTTCCTTATTGCTGGCCCATTGTCAAGGTGACGTGAACCACCCTCTGGAGGGTGGAAGAGGGGCCCTGGGATACCTTCTGGTTTCCAGAGAATCACGGGCTCCTCTGAAGTGAAAGGAGCTGGGGTGCCTGGGAGAGAGCTGGGGACGTGAGAAGAGGGGAGCCCTGACCAGTCCTCCCAGCCAGACCAGCTACGCACTGCTGTTGTCACTGGAGGGCCTGGAGGCGACAGGCAGAGCATCTATCCATGCACACTCCAGGCCAGCTTCCAGCCAGGGCAGAGTGTCCCTGGTGGCAGCTCCACCGTGCCCAGGCTGTCCTCCTATCCCTGGCCCCCACTCTGCCTTCCAGGTCTCCCACAGTAACTTTTTTTTTTCGAGACGGAGTTTCACTCTTGTTGCCCCAGGCTAGAGTACAATGGTGCAGTTTCAGCTCACTGCAACCTCCGCCTCCTGGGTTCAAGCGATTCTCCTGTCTCAGCCTCCCAAGCAGCTGGGATTATGGGCGCCCGCCACCACACCAGCTAATTTTTGTATTTTTAGTACAGATGGGGGTTTCACCATGTTGGCCAAGCTGGTCTCAAACTCCTGACCTCAGGTGATCCACCCACCTCGGCCTGCCAAAGTGCCGAGATTACAGGCGTGAGCCACCACGCCCGGCCGAGGTATTTTCTTATCACGCCACAGTTGTGGAAGATATTCTGGATGTCATTCATGTTCATCATGATTTTGAAATCGTGGTAATACCCAGCACAGTGGCTCACAACTGTAATCCCAGCACTTTGGGAGATCGAGGTGGGAGGATTTGCTTGAGTCCAGGAGTTTGAGACCAGCCTGGGCAACATAGTGAGAACTCATCTCTACAAAAAAAAAAACAAAACAAAACAAAACAAAACTACCTGGGCATGATGGCATGCATCTGTAGTCCCAGCTACTTGGGAGGCTGAGGTGGGAGAATCGCTTGAATTTGGGAGGTCGAGACTGCAGTGAGCTATGATCACGTCATTGCACCCTAGCCTGGGTAACAGAGTGAGACCGTGTCTCAAAAAAAAAAAAAGTCATAGTTATCAGGCTCACTACTGGATCTAGTTATTGAATACATTTATAAAGAATCACCCTTGGCTGGGCATGGTGGCTCATGCCTGTAATCCCAGCACTTTGGGAGGCGGAGGCAGGTGGATCATTTGAAGTCAGGGGTTCGAGACAAGCCTGACCAACATGGTGAAACCCTGTCTGTACTAAATACAAAAAAAATTAGCCGGGCATGGTGACACGTCTGTGTAATCCAAGCTACTTGGGAGGCTGGGGCTGGAGAATCACTTGAACCAGAGAGGTGGAGGTTGTGGTGAGCAGAGATCGTGCCATTGCACTCCAGCCTGGGCAATAAGAGCAAAAAAAAAAAAAAAAGAATTACCCTCACACCTGTCATCTCAGCGCTTGGGGAAGCCGAGGCGGGAGTATCACCTGAAGCCAGGAGTTTGAGACCAACCTGGCCAACGTGATGAAACCCCATCTCTACTAAAAATACAAAAATTAGCTGGGTCTGTTGGCTGGCACCTGTAATTCCAGCTACTTGGGAGATTTAGGCAGGAGAATCGCCTGAACCCAGGAGGTAGAGGTTGCAGTGAGCCGAGATTGTGCCACTGCACTCCAGCATGGGCAGCAGAGCAAGATTCTGTTTCAAAAAATAAAATAAATGCCGAGCACAGTGGCTCACACCTGTAATCCCAGCACTTTGGGAGGCCGGGCGGATTACCTGAGGTCAGGAGTTTGAGACCAGCCTGACCAACAGGGAGAAACCCCGTCTCTATTAAAAATACAAAATTAGGCCAGGCGTGGTGGCTCACGCCTGTAATCCCAGCACTCTGGGAGGCCAAGGAGGGCAGCTCACGAGGTCAGGAGATGGAGACCATCTTGGCTAACACGATGAAACCTCGTCTCTACTAAAAATACAAAAAATTAGCCGGGTGTGGTGGCACGCGCCTGTAGTCCCAGGTACTCAGGAGGCTGAGGCAGGAGAATCGCTTGAACCCAGGAGGGGGAGGTTGCAGTGAGCCAAGATTGCGCCACTGCACTCCAGCCTGGGCGACAGAGTGAGACTCCACCTCAAAAAACAAAACAAAACAAAACAAAAAGCAAAAAAAGAAAAAAAAATACAAAATTTGCCAGGCGTCATGGTACATGCCTGTAATCCCAGCTACCTGGGAGAATGAGGCAGGAGAATCACTTAAACCCGGGAGGCAGAGGTTACGGTGAGCCAAGATCACACCATTGCACTCCAGCCTGGGCAACAAGAGTGAAACTCCGTCTCAAAATAAATAAATGAATAAAAATAAAAATAAAAATGCATAAACCACTCTGAGAAAGGTCCCTGGGCCCCCCTAGACTCAAGGGGCCTGTGGCACAGAAGAGGAAGCAGACCTGCCCAGCGCCAACTACCCTAACGGTCACCCCGCCAGCCCTCCCTCCTGGCATCCCTGTCTCCACTCCTGTGCCTCAGGTGGCCTGGCACCCCTCCTCAGTGGGCCGGACACCTTGAGTGGCCACACGCTGCCATCTGCTGGGGTTGGCCCACACAGCACCCTGGTGGCACTGGTTCCTGCTGGTCCTTCTGTTCCCTGGGACACCTCTTCCCCAGGCAGTGGGTGCGCCTAACTGGGAGGAAGATGCTGGGAGCAGGTCAGCATCAGAGCACAAAAGAGGGGTGTCAGAGCTGGAGGCAGGGAAAAGTGTAATTTCAATATCAGGTAGAAAGAATCTTTAAGGACAGCTGCTGTTTGAATAGATACATGAGCACAAGGGACAACATTTCAAAAGTTAAAAAAAAAAATGTGAGAAGTTTCTCTCCCACCCTGTCCCTTGGCCTCAAACTCTTTTTTTTTTTTTTTTTTAGACGGAGTCTCCCTCTGTGGCCCAGGCTGGAGTGCAGTGGCACAATCTCAGCTCACTGCAACCTCTGCCTCCCAGGTTCAAGTGATTCTCCTGCCTCAGCCTCCCGAGTAGCTAGGATTACAGGCGCCCCCCACCACGCCAGGCTAATTTTTTATATCTTTAGCAGAGACGGGGTTTCACCATGTTGGCCAGGCTGGTCTCAAACTCCTGACCTCGTGATCTGCCTGCCTTGGCGTCACACAGTGCTGGGATTACAGGCATGAGCCACTTTGCCCAGCTGGCCTGCATTTGCTTTTTTATTTAGCAACCTATGCTTTGGAAATTGCTCCTTATCTACATAAAAGTAGCATCCTCGTTTTTTTCCCTTTATTATTCTCAGATCATTTCCAAGCAGTCCATTGAAAAATAATGTCTTTCCGTAGAAACAGGAATACCTAGACATTGTTAGAAATTTCAGGATACTTCTAAGATTTTCTTTTTCTTTTTTTTTTTTTTGAGACGGAGTCTCACTCTCTCACCCAGGCTGGAGTGCAGTGGCGCGATCTCGGCTCACTGCTAGCTCCGTCTCCCGGGTTCACGCCATTCTCCTGCCTCAGCCTCTCCGAGTAGCTGGGACTACAGGCGCCCACCAACACGCCCGGCTAATTTTTTGTATTTTTTTAGTAGAGACGGGGTTTCACCGTGTTAGCCTGGATGGTCTCGATCTCCTGACCTCGTGATCCGCCCGCCTCGGCCTCCCAAAGTGCTGGGATTACAGGCTTGAGCCACCGCGCCCGGCCGGGATTTTCTGACTCACCTCCAAAATTCTAGGGCTACTGAGTTGAGTAATTCTGTATTCCTCTGCAGTGGATTTGCATTTCAAAGGGACTTCATAGGACTATGGTGCTTTAATCCCCCAACATGCCTAGATGGTGGAACTTTGGGCAGCAGGATCTGAGGTAGCTTGGTCTCTGGGTAGAGGATTTTATCTGTGGTGTCCCTAAGTCCAGGTGTTAGAGCACCATTATTTCTGTCTATTCCTCAGTGCTTGATGAGTTTGGTTAGTGTGAGTTGGTCCTCCAGAAAGGTATTCCCTCTGGCACACAGAGCTGAGGGCTGCAATGCAGACCATGGTGAATTCTTAGGTTCAGCGTTCTGGAGCCTGCAAATGAAGCTGACAAAGGACAAACAGCTGGGCATGGTGGCTCATGCCTGTAATCCTAGCACTTTGGGAGGCCAAGGTGGGCGGATTGCCTAAGCTCAGGAGTTCGAAATCAGCCTGGGCAACACGGTGAAACCCCACCTCTACTAAAAATACAAAAAAAATTAGCCGGGCATGGTGGTATGTGCCTGATGTGCCTGTAGTCCTGGCTACTTGAGAGGCTGAGACAGGAGAATTGTTTGAACTCGGAAGGCGGAGGTTGCAGTGAGCCAAGATTGCGCCACTGCACTCCAGCCTGGGCAACAGAGCAGGACTCCATCTCCAAAAAAAAAAAAAAAAAAAAAGACAAATAAAGAAGAGACATGTTTGCAGGCAGGAGTTTGCAGAAAAATGTGACTCACGGAGGTGGTTAGAATTTGGGGCTTACATATTACCTTCATAGGAGAAGTGAGGGAAAGAAAAGCTACTTATGGGAAAACAAATTAGTTTTAGGAAAACTAAATGGGCTCTTAGCGAGAGGATCGCTTGAGCCCAGGAGTTTGAGGTTACAGTGAGCTATGATCAGCTATGATTGTGCCATTGCGCTCCAGCTTGGGCAACCAGGCAACACTCTGTCTCAAAACAAACAAACAAACAAACAAAAGAGGCCTTTAGGAGAATAGGTGGAGCTACTTTTGTGATGATGTCTTGTTTAGGTGATTTCTTAACACTGTGCTGACTTCTCAGTCTTCCCTGTTGCGAAATTCCTGGAAAGGATATCGAGGACAGTTGAATTCTTTTGGGAGGCCCTGCTTTTAGATAAGAGGTATTCAGGGGGAATAAAAGAACAACTCCGGGAGGGCTGAGGTGGGAGGATCACTTGAGCCCAGGAGGTGGAGGTTGAAGTGAGCCGTGATCATGCCACTGCACTCCAGCCTGGGCAACAGAATGAGACCCTGTCTCGAAACAAAACAAAACAACAACTCTATCCAGTGATACAGATACGCCTCCATTTATGATGGGCTTATGTCCTGATAAACCCATGGTAAGTTGAAAATGTTGCTGAGCATGGTGCCTTGTGTCTGTAGTCCCAGCTACTCAGGAGGCTGAGGCAGGATTGCATGAGCCCAAGAGTTCAGGGTGTTAATGCTGTATGCCGAACAGGTGTTCACAATAAGTTTGGTATCAATATGGTGACTTCCCAGGAGCAGGGAACTACCAGGTTGCCTAAGTGATCATCCTACTGTGACCATCACACTGTGATGATCACTAGTAGGATGGAGCCTGTGCATAGCCACTGCACTCCAGCCTGGGCAACACAGCGAGACCCTGTCTTTAAAAAATCATAAAAAAAGAAAATATCCTAAGGCCAGCTGCAGTGGCTCACACCTATAATCCTAGTACTTTGAGAGGCTGAGGCAGGCAGATCACTTGAGGTCAGTAGTTCAAGACTAGCCTGGCCAACATGGTGAAACGCTGTCTCTACTAAAAATACAAAAAATGAGCCTGGCGTGGTGGCAGGTGCCTGTAATCCCAGCTACTCAGGAGGCTGAGGCAAGAGAATTGCTTGAACCCAGGAGGCAGAGGTTGCAGTGAGCCGAGATCGCGCCATTGCACTCCAGCCTGGGCAACAGAGTGAGACTCTGTCTGAAAAAAGAAAAAAAAAAAAAAAAAAAGGGCCAGGCGCAGTGGCTCACGCTTGTAATCCCAGCACTTTGGGAGGCTGAGGCGGGTGGATCACGAGGTCAGGAGATCGAGACCACGGTGAAACCCCATCTCTACTAAAAAACACAAAAAATTAGCTGGGCATGGTGGCGGGCGCCTGTAGTCCCAGCTACTCGGAGAGGCTGAGGCAGGAGAATGGCGTGAACCCGGGAGGCGGAGCTTGCAGTGAGCCGAGATTGCGCCACTGCACTCCAGCCTGGGCGACAGAGCGAGACTCCGTCTCAAAAAAAAAAAAAAAAAAAGAAAAGAAAATATCTTAAGTAGAAAATGCATTCAATACACCTAACCTACCAACTGTCATCACTTAGCCTTTCCTGCCTTAAATGTGCTCAGAACACTGACATCAGCCTATAGTTGGGCAAAATCATTTGGCAGGCTGGGTGCGGTGGTCATGCTTGTAATTCCAGCACTTTGGGAGGCCAAGGCGAGAGGATTGTTCCAGACCAGCCTGGGCAACATAGTGAGATCCTGTCACTACAAAAAAAAGGAAGGAAGGAAAGGAGGGAGGGAGGGGCCGGGTGCAGTGGCTCAGGCCTGTAATCCCAGCCCTTTGGGAAGCCAAGGCAGGTGGATGGCTTGAGACCAGGAGTTTAAGACCAGCCTGGCCAAAATGGTGAAACCCTGTCTCTACTAAAAATACGAAAATCAGCCAGGTGTGGTGGCACATGCCTGTAATCCCAGCTACTCAGGAGGCTGAGCCACGTGAGAATCCCTTGAACCTGGCAGGCGGAGGTTGCAGTGAGCTGAGACGGTGCCATTGCACTCTGGCCTGGGCAGGCAACAGAGTGAGACTCTGCCTCAAAAATAAAAAAAGAAAAAAAAAAAAGAAAGAAAGGGAGGGAGGGAGGAAAGGAAGAAAGGAAAAACGGAAGAAAGAAAAAAAGAAGGAAGGAAGGAACGAAATCAGAATCCTTGGGCAGCACGCCCACCACAAAGCGCGGTGCTCACCCAGCGCTGTGGCTCCTGCGGCTGCATCACTGACAGTATCGCCAGTCCGGGAAAAGATCAAAATTCAGAGTTTGAAGTGTGGTCTCTACTGAATGCAGCTCACTTTCACACCGTTGTAAAGTCAAAAAATCATAAGTTGGGGGCATGTGTACATTCTGGATGCCTTCACCACGAATGCACCTCTTCCCAGGCACTGGCCAGGATGGTTGGGGGTGGGAGCGGCAGGGACTGGGGGTTTGGCTCAGCCTTCCTGAGACCGGCTAGGGAGCTCAGCAAGGGCTGAGTGAGTGAGTAAGAGAGGTGGTTTCCCTCGCAGAGCAGGTGCAGGGCTGGGTGGAAAGGGCACCCAGTCAGTGAAGTGGCCAAGGGCACACACGCCAGCACAGACTGCCTGGGTTCTCTGTGTGTCCTTGAACAGGATCCTCAACTTCTCCTGGCTTCCTTTTCCTACTTGGGTAAAAACCTCATAGGTTATCATGAAGATAAAATTAGAAAACCCATTTGAAATGTTTAACAACACCTGGTACATAGTAAGTGTTTAGTTAATACAGGCAACTTCTCTAGGAACCGGGGACATAGCAGGGAACAAAGCCAAGTCCCTGCTCTCCTAGATCTTGCATTCTGGGGGAGGAAGCGGTAAGACTCATGGATGTGTGCTATTGTCAGATGATGGTGCCACTGGGGAGAACGTGAAGCAGGGTGAGGGGCAGTGAGAGGTGGGGACTGATTTGGAGGGTCAGGGCAGGGGCATTTGGGCAGGGAACGGAATGAAGTGGAAATTATAGGAATTATGGCTATATGATTTTTTTTCTTTCTTTCTTTCTTTTTTTTTTTTTTTTTTCTGAGACATCATCTCACTCTGTCACCCAGGCTGCAGTGCAGTGGCATGATCTCCGTTCACTGCAACCTCCATCTCCCAAGCTCAAGGGATCCTCCTACCTCAGCCTCTGGAGTTTCTGGGACTACAGGCGCAGACCACCACCCCCAGCTATTTTTTGTATTTTTTTTGTTAGAGACGGGGTTTCACCATATTGCCCAGGCTCCTCTCCAACTCCTGGACTCAAGCAATCCACCTGCCTTGGCCTCCCAAAGTGCTCGGATTACAGGGGTGAGCCACCGCACCCAGCGTGTATGATTTTTAAAAAAAGAATTTTTAGGGTAAAGCAGGCCTTAATTCTCATAGATTTTGCTAACTTTGTTTATATATATATATAGATTGAGACAGGGTCTTGCTCTGTCACCCAGGCTGGAGTGCAGTGGTGCGATCTCAGCTCACTGCAGCAGGACAACCCTATTTCTGTCTGTGAAGTGAGTGGGGCACATGATCCCAGGCTCAAGCGATTCTCCCACCTCAACATCTGCAGTAGATGGGACCACAGGTATGTGCCACCACACCTGGCTAATTTTTGTATTTTTTGTGAGATTGGGTCTACGTTGCCTAGGTTGGCCTCGAACTCCTGGGCTTGAGCAAGCTTCTCGCCTTGGCCTCTGAAAGTGCTGGGATTCACAGCCCTTGGCCTACTCCCTCCCTGCCCTGGCCCCTGCCCCCAGGCATAGATTCAAGTTGCCCTGAACATGCACTCTCTTCCTGTTCACTAATCAGCCCTCTTCTTGTCTGAATTTCCACCAGACCGTGAAGGGGGACCGAGTCTTGGTGGCTCACGTGGCTGACTCTCCACAAACGGCTGTGGGACAAGCATGTTTCTGTCTGTGAAGTTAGTGGGGCGCGTGGACATGGGGTCCCTGGTTCTGAAATTTGTTAGGGTGGAGGATTTTTCTGGCCTTGATCTTTTCTTCCCTTCCACTTCACAATCCACACCACCACAGAACAAAGGTCAGGACACCATTTACCTCCTATGTGTTCTGCCCCTCGGGAGCACACTTGTGCTCGGGGAAACCGGCTGACCGGTGGCCACAGGGTGAGGCGTGAGCAGCACGGACCAGAATAGAAGGTCTAAATTTAAACTGTGACTGGAGGCTTCAGGGAGCCAGGCCGGCCAGCAGGCTCTCCAGGCGGGCAGCTCTGCCCCGCCTGCAGCCACACCCTCCTGCGCCCTCCCAGAGTGGAAACTGTTTCATTTCTGGCTGCTGAGAACTGGTTTCCTCCCAAGGAAATTATGTCTCACCGCAGTTGTGGCAGGAGCTGCCTCTGGAATTTCCCTGCAGCGATGAAACACCTCCTGGCTGAGCTGCTCTGAGATGGAACACGCCTAGAGCCTGCTAGTGCACAACCCAGAGGGAGACACACCCAGAGACGCACAGATATAAACAGAAACACTGGAAACCCTCCGTAGGATGCGGCCGCGGGGACCCTCGGGAAGCCGCTGCAGCCCCGGATCTGCTCTGTCGCCTTCCCCCTGTGCTGCAGGAGGGGCTCAGCTGCCTTTCCGGAACCCGTTTGCACCTCTACAGTCTTGAGAGATCTTTTAAAAATCAAAATAGAACAGAACTTCAAAGGAATAATCCTAGAAAGTTCTGTGATTATTTCAAAGATGTTGCTTTCACTGTTCAAAATATTTTATTTTTGAACTTGATTAAAAAAATATTCTTTTCAGGGCCGAGCAGAGTGAGTCACGCCTGTAATCCCGGCATCTTGGGTGGCCGAGGTGGGGGAGGATCACTGGAGGCCAGGAGTTCAAGACCAGCCTGGGGAACATAGGAAGACCCCTGTCCCTACAAAAAATAAAAAAATTAGCTTGGCGTGGTGGCATGAAGCTGTAGGTGGTTGAGTCACTAAAGGCCGGAGGTCGAGGATGCAGTAAGCTGTGATTGCACCACTGCACTCCAGCCTGGGCGACAGTGAGACCCTGTCTCAAAAAACAAAAATTCCTTTCAGAACCTGTTTTTGGAACATACAGGTTGGCCTTGCCACATTTCCAGCCTATTTCATTTTTGTCTTGAGTGATCACTACACTTGGTACCAAGACACTTTGTGCTGGTTCCAAATAACGAATTTAAAAGATTCCTGCAAGAATAATGAGAAGTTTGCCGGGCGCGGTGGCTCACACCTGTAATCCCAGCACTTTGGGAGGCCGAGGCAGGCAGATCACGAGGTCAGGAGATCGAGACCATCCTGGTTAACACGGTGAAATCCCGTCTCTACTAAAAACACAAAAAATTAGCTGGGCGTGGTGGCGGGCGCCTGTAGTCCCAGCTACTCAGGAGGCTGAGGCAGGAGAATGGCGTGAACCCGGGAGGCGGAGCTTGCAGTGAGCCATTGCATTCCAGCCTGGGCGACAGAGGGAGATTCCGTCTCGAAAAAAAAAAAAAAAATTACCGGGGCATGGTGGTGCATGCCTGTAATCCCAGGTACTTGGGAGGCTGGGTGGGGCACAAGAATCACTTGAGCATGGGAGGCAGAGGTTGCAGTGAGCTGAGATGGCGCCATTGCACTCCAGTCTGGGCAACAAGAGCGAAACTCTTGTCTCAAGCAAAAAAAAAAAAAAAAATTACCCTCAAGGCCGGGCGTGGTGGCTCACACCTGTAATCCCAACACTTTGGGATTCTGAGGCGGGTGGATCACCTGAGGTCAGGAGTTTGAGACCAGCCTGACCAATATGGTGAAATCCCGTGTCTACTAAAAATACAAAAATTAGCCGGGTGTGGTGGTGGGTGCCTGTAGTACCAGCTACTCGGGAGGCCGAGATGGGAGAATTGCTTGAACCCGGGAAGTGGTGGGTTGCAGTGAGCCGAGACTGTGCCACTGCACTCCAGCCTGGGTGACAGAGTGAGACTCTCTCTTAAAAAAAAAAAAAAAAGAGCAAATGCTGTCACTGTGGCCAAATCTACCCAATGCCCAAAGCTGGCCCCCAGAGAGGGACAACCGCCCTGGAAGGGCAAGCTCCACTCCCTAAATTCTCAGCCATGAGCAGGGTCCTGCTAGAGCCTTGAACAGTCCAACACTCAGACACAGAGCGCACACGAGCGCACGTGCGCTCACAGACACACACACACACAAACACACACACACACACACACAGCCAAATGGAAACCCCATTTCAGCCACAACCTCCAGAGGCAGCAGTGTGTCAGGTCCCCAGCCACACCTCCTGGGCTTTTGTGCACCCTGCGACTGGAGGGCAGAGGCTACCCCAGACTGATCAGGTCGGGGCGGCCACAGCCCTGGATGCCAGCCATGCCAGCTCTGCCTTAGACTCCAGGAGTAGAGAGAATTCTAAGGGAACACACACTGGGTTGCCCGGCAACACAGCAGTGCTGCACAGGGACGCACCCACATTGGGACAACACACTCATACTGCTTGGGCACAAACAGAATTGCAGGAAGCAGGCTGGCCAATGCGGCCCCTCTCCAAGCAAATGTGTCTGTTGGGAATAGCCTCCAAGAGAGAACCAGCTGGGGAACTGAAGAGCCCACTCATCTGCCCCCTAGAACACTTCCCCGCATTTGGACAGTGTCCAGGCAAGGCCCACAACTCCCAGTCACTCCTCAATAACACACATACTTTCTTGAGCGCTCAGTTGAAACTCCTCGCCTCCTTTTGTTTCCCCCTGGAAAACCTTTGTCTTTTCCATTTTAATCAGCCAGTGACCAAACGGTCTATTTCTGTAACTTCTAAGTAGTAGCCAAGGATTGTTTTGAAATATCTACAGTAAGTTACAAATAATGCCTGTGACGTTTGTTTTCTTTACTTTTTTTTTTTTTTTTTTTTTTTTGAGATGGAGTTTCGCTCTTTCTGCCTAGGCTGGAGTGCAGTGGTGCGATCTCAGCTCACTGCAACCTCCGCCTCCTGGGTGCAAGCGATTCTCCTGCCTCAACCTCCCAAGTAGCTGGGATTACAGGCGTGCGCCACCAAGCCTGGCTAATTTTTATATTTTTAGTAGAGACAGGATTTCACCATGGTGGCCAGGCTGATCTTGAACTCCTGGTCTCAAGTGATCCACCCACCTCGGCCTCCCAAAGTGCTGGGATTACAGGTGTGAGCCCCTACACCCGGGCTCGTTTGTTTTCAAATTCATCCATGGAAACACTAAACACTCCAGCCTAAGTAGCTAGGACTACGGGCACACGAAAACAAATTTTTAAAATTCACAGAAGAGGCCGGGCATGGTGGCTCACACCTGTAATCCCAGCACTTTGGGAGGCCCAGGTGGATCACCTGAGGCTAGGAGTTTGAGACCAGCCTAGCCAACATGGTAAAACCCCGTCTCTACTAAAAATACAAAAATTAGCCAGGTGTGGTGGTGCACACCTGTAATCCCAGCTACTCAAGAGGCTGAGGTAAGAGAATCGCTTGAACCTGGGAGGCGGAGGTTGCAATGAGCCAAGATCGCACCACTGCACTCTAGCCTGGGCCACAGAACAGTATTCTGTATCAATAAAAAATAAAATAAAATAAGATAAAGTAAAATAAAATAAATAAAATGAAATAAATTCACAGACAAGGCCGGGCGCGGTGGCTCATGCTTGTAATCCCAGCACTTTGGGAGGCCGAGGCGGGCGAATCACGAGGTCAGGAGATCGAGACCACGGTGAAATCCCGTCTCTACTAAAAAATATAAAAAATTAGCCGGGCGTGGTGGCGGGCGCCTGTAGTCCCAGCTACTCGGAGAGGCTGAGGCAGGAGAATGGCGTGAACCCGGGAGGCAGAGCTTGCAGTGAGCCGAGATTGCGCCACTGAACTCCAGCCTGGGTGACAGAGCGAGACTCTGTCTCAAAAAAAAAAAAAAATTCACAGACAAGTCGGGCACGGTGGCTCACGCCTGTAATCCCAGCACTTTGGGAGGCCCAGGTGGGTGGATCACTTGAGGCCAGGAGTTTGACACCAGCCTGGCCAACATGGTAAAACCCCGTCTCTACTAAAAATACAAAAATTAGCCAGGTGTGATGGTGCGCATCTGTAATTCCAGCTACTCAAGAGGCTGAGGTAAGAGAATCGCTTGAACCTGGGAGGCAGAGGTTGCAATGAGCCAAGATCGCACCACTGCACTCTAGCCTGGGCCACAGAGCAATATTCTGTATCAATAAAATAAAATAAAATAAAATAAAATAAAATAAAATAAAATAAAATAAAATAAAATAAATAATTCACAGACAGGTCAGGCACGGTGGCTCATGCCTGTAATCCCAGCACTTTGGGAGGCTTAGCGGGGGCAGATCACCTGAGGTCAGGAGTTCAAGACCAGCCTGGCCAACATGGTGAAACCCTGTCTCTACAAAAAATACAAAAATTAGCCAGGCATGATGGCGGGTACCTGTAATCCCAGCTACTTGGGAGGCTGAGGTGGG
>NW_026652276.1:10119159-10226517 GCF_009828535.3 Hylobates moloch
TTCTTTCTTTCTTTCTCTTTCTTTCTTTCTCTTTCTTTCTCTTTCTCTTCTTTTCTTTTCTTTCTCTTTTTCTCTCTGTCTGTCTCTCTCTCTCTCTCTCTATTTAATTTTGAGACACAGTCTCTCTCTGTCGTCCAGGCTGGAGTGCAGTGGTGCGATCTCAGCTCACTGCAGCCTCGCCCTTGGCTCACTGCAGTCTCCACCTCCGGGGCTCAAGAGATCCTCCTGCCTCAGCCTCCTGAGTAGCTGGGACTACAGGCATACACCACCATGCCCCGCTGGTTTTTGTATTGTTTGTTGAGACAGGGTTTGGCAGTGTTGCCCAGGCTGGTCTCGAACTCCTGGGCTCAAGTGCGGGATTACAGGTGTGAGCCACCGTGCCAGCCAGGCCTTTCATGCTTTGGCCAGAGAGTCAGTTGTTTCCTCTACTTCTTCCCTACATGTGTGTTAGTCCTGCCATTTTCCACTCTCGTTCTCCTCGTCCTGGCCCTCCTCCCCTCGGGCCTATGCTATTATACTCTCAGAGTCTCCAGGCTGGTCAAGAAATACTTACACATGCCTGCGTGCGTGCACACGTGCACACACACACAGGCGCACACACACACACAAGCATGCTGCTTATTTGTAACCCATACACACACACACACACACTCACACATACCATCACACTGTCTCTTTACCCTTACCCTTGATCTCTACACGCACACAGAAACACAGACGCAGACACCCTGCTTTCTAATTTGTAGCCTCTACATACATGCCTGCGTGCACACACACACTCACACACCCACATGTGCACGCATAGAAATATGCACTGGTGTTTTCCGCTGAACATAATTTTTTCTGGGTTCTCACATGCCTTTTAACCCTCCTCTCCTATCAGCTTCCTTCTCTTCTCAAGCCCAACTTCAATGAGTGGGTGCTGTTGGCTGAGTACCTCACAGCTTCACCGGCTCAGCTCTCAGATGGAGCCCGGGAGGGCACTGCCCTGAGTGTGGGGTGTCAGCCCCTGTGAGCACTGTGCTGCCACCCTCACTGCTGAGCTGCTCTGGTGGTGGAGGAGGACCTGCCTGTCTGACATCCAGCACCTCCCTTTCCAGGCAAATCTTCTCCACACTGGCCAGCCCCCGGGCAGTTCGTGCAGCCTTTTCAGGAGATGGATAAACAGGGTAAGGAGAGTGTTCCAGGCGCACTCCTTTCAGAGCCTCAAAGCTCGTCTCTGCAAACTGTCACCCTCAGCCTTCTGTGAGCTTCTGGCAGCTCCACCTTCCAGGGAAAAAGGGACCAGTTCCAGAGGTTCCCCTAGTGCAGCTCACCCCAGCCCCCAAACATTTTCTGACAACCAGGTCTTCCAGAAACCCCAGGGCCCCCTGAGATGGGCATATGGCTCTGTCTTTCGCACGGAAGTCTCATGATGTATTCGTGGTACGGCTGCTTGAGAAGGGCCCCTGAACAGCTCCCCACCTCCTCTGAAGGAGGAGGAACAGGAAGATATCAACAGACAGGACTCAGGCCTCTCACAACATAACGTCATACAAGAAAAACAAACAAAAAGTTAAAATGATGAAACATTCCCAGAAGTCCTGGATTAGATTCCTATTGCTGTTGTAACTAATTCCCACAAATTTAGTGACTTAAAACAATGCAAATTTATTTATTCTAGTACATTTCTGGAGGTCGGAAGTCTACAATGAAGGGCTGGGGATGGTGGCTCATGCCAGGAATCCTAGCACTTTGGGAGGCTGAGGCGGGTGGATCACTTGAGCTTAGGAGTTTGAGACCAGCCTGGGTAACATGGCAAAACCCTGTCTCTACAAAAAAATACAAAAATTAGCTGGACACAGTGACGTGTGCCTGTAGTCCCAGCCACTTGTGGGGCTGAGGTGGGAGGATCGCTTGAGCCCAGGAGGTCAAGGCTGCAGTGAGCTGAGATTGTGCCGCTGCACTCCAGCCTGGGAGTGACAAAAAAAGAAAAAAGAGGCTACAATGAAGGTGTTGACAGGGCCATGTTTTTTCTGGAGGTCTCAGGGAAGAATCTGTTTCCTTGTCTCTTCCAGCTTCTAGGAACTGTCTGTATTCCCTGGCTCGTGGTCCCTTCCCGCATCTTCAAAGCACATTACCCCAACTTCCACTTCTGTTGTCACATTTCCGCTCTCTGACTTTGACCTTCCTGCCTCCCTCTTACAAGGAACCTTGTGATGATGTTGGATCCACTCAGAAAATTCAGGATCATCTCCCCATCTCAAGACATATAATCACATCTGCAAAGTTTCCTTTACGACATGAAGGTTCTGAGAATTAAGATAGTGGGTGGACATTTCTGGAGGTGCCACTATTCAGCCCAGCACAAATATAAAATGAAATATCATAAACACATATGTGTATACCACTAAGATTAAACATATATTAATATTTTGACTCATTTTCTTCAGGTTTTTTTTTTTTTTTTTTTTTTGAGACGGAGTCTCACTCTGTTGCCCAGGCTGGAGTACAGTGGCGCAATCTCAGCTCACTGCAACCTCCACCTCCCAGGTTCAAGAGATCCTCCTGCCTCAGCCTCCCTAGTAGCTGGAACTATAAGCAAGCACCACCACGCCCGGCTAATTTTTGTATTTTTAGTAGAGACAGGGTTTCACCATGTTGGCCAGGCTGGTCGCGAACTCCTGAGCTCAGGCAATCTGTCCGCCTCTGCCTTCCAAAGTGCTAGGATTACAGGCGTGAGCCACAGTGCTTGGCCTTCTTCAGATTTTTTAAAAAGAAATAAAGCTTTACAGAAATAGCTAAAGCCCTCTATGGCTATTCTCTCCCTCTCTCCCCAGAGGTGACCATTATCCTGAGGTAGGTGTAAATCACCCCCATGTATGTAAATCACCCCTATGTATGTTTTATTGTTGTTGTTTTACTACATATTATAAATGTCTTTCTAAACAGAACTTACTATTTTGTGTATGTGTTTTGGAAATTTATGTAAATGGAATTACTATGTGTACCATTTTGCAACTTATGCTTCTTTTTTTTCTTCTTTCTTTCTTTTTTTTTTTTAGACAGAGGAGTCTCACTCTGTCACTCAGGCTGGAGTGCAGTGGCGCTACCTTGGCTCACTGCAACCTCCACCTCTCAGGTTCAAGCGATTCTCCTGCCACAGCCTCCCAAGAGGCTGAGGCAGGAGGATCACTTGAGGCCAGGAGTTCAAGACCAGCCTGGGTAACATAGGGAGACCTCCTCTC
Source organism: Hylobates moloch (assembly GCF_009828535.3). Lineage (NCBI taxonomy): Eukaryota > Metazoa > Chordata > Mammalia > Primates > Hylobatidae > Hylobates > Hylobates moloch. Next base: position 10,122,387 of record NW_026652276.1, read on the forward strand.
ATCTCTAAAACAAAAGAAAGGCACAAGCCACCATGCCTGGCTAATTTTTGTATATTTTGTAGAGATGGTGTTTCACCATGTTGTCTAGGCTGGTCTCAAACCCCTGAGCTCAAGCGATCCGCTTGCCTCGGCCTCCCAAAGTGCTGGGATTTCAGGCGTGAGCCACCGTGCCCGGCCAACTTTTGCTTCTTTTTTTTTTTTGAGAATGAGTTTTGCTCTGTTGCCCAGGCTGGAGTACAATGACGTGATCTCAGCTCACCTCAATCTCCACCTCCCAGGTTCAAGTGATTCTCCTGTCTCAGCCGCCCGAGTAGCTGGGATTACAGGTGCCCACCACCACGCCTGGCTAATTTTTTGTATTTTTAGTAGAGACAGGGTTTCTCCATGTTGGTCAGGCTGGTCTCGAACTCCCGACCTCAGGTGATCTGCCCGCCTCAGCCTCCCAAAGCGCTGGGATTACAGACGTGAACCACCGCACCTGGCCCAACTTTTGCTTCTTTTTTTTTTTTTTTTTTCTTTTTTTTTTTTTTTGAGACGGAGTCTTGCTCTGTCGCCCAGGCTGGAGTGCAGTGGCACAATCTTGGCTCACTGCAAGCTCCGCCTCCCGGGTTCACGCCATTCTCCTGCCTCAGCCTCTCCGAGTAGCTGGGACTACAGGCGCCTGCCACCACGCCCGGCTAATTTTTTGTATTTTTAGTAGAGACGGGGTTTCACCGTGGTCTCGATCTCCTGACCTCGTGATCCGCCCGCCTCGGCCTCCCAAAGTGCTGGGATTACAAGCGTGAGCCACCGCGCCCGGCCAACTTTTGCTTCTTAAACTCAATATGTTTTTGTTTGTTTTGAGATGGAGTCTTGCTGTGTCACCCAGGCTGGTACGCAATGGCGCAATCTTGGCTCACTGCAACCTCCACCTCCCAGGTTCAAGTGATTCTCCTGCCTCAGCCTCCTGAGTAGCTGGGATTACAGGCGCACACCACCACACCCAGCTAATTTTTGTATTTTTAGGAGAGACCAGGTTTCACCATCTTGGCCAGGCTGGTCTTGAGCTCCTGACCTCGTGATCCACCCACCTCAGGGCCTCCCAAAGTGCTGGGATTACAGGTGTGAGCCACTGTGCCCAGCCAAAAATGAAGATCTTGTTCATTCATTTTAACTGCAGCATAGAATACCACCTTGAGCAAGTTTGGGTTCATTTTGTCCTTTCTTTTGCTGAGAGAAAATTAGGTTGTTTTAACTTTTTTTGCAATTGCATACAGTGCTCCAGTAAATATCTTTGTACTTGTTTTCTTGAACACCTGTTCCAAAAGCCTAGTTAAGGAACTCTGAAGAGCACATGCACACACCTCTAGCATTACCAGGTATTGCTACGTGCTCCCAAAGTACCTACCGACAACAATGTCATTTCAGGCTAGTCGCGGTGGCTGAGGCCTGTAATCCCAGCACTTTGGGAGGCCGAGGTGGGCAGATCACTTTGGCTCAGGAGTTTGAGACCAGCCTGGGCAATACGGCGAAACCCCATCTCTACAAAAAATACGAAAATTACTCAGACATGGTGGTGAGTGCCTGTAGTCCCAGCTACTTTGGAGGCTGAGGTGGGAAGATCACCTGAGCCCAGGTTTTTTTTTTTTTTTTTTTGAGACAGAGTCTCACTCTATCACCCAGGCTGGAGTGCAGTGGCACGATCTCGGCTCACTGCAACCTCCACCTTCTGGGATCAAGCGATTCTCCTGCCTCAGCCTCCCAATTAGCTGGGATTACAGGCACGTGCCACCATGCCTGGGTAATTTTTTGTATTCTTAATAGAGACAGGGTTTCACCGTGTTAGCTAGGATGGTCCCGATCTCCTGACCTCATGATCTGCCCGCCTCGGCCTCCCAAAGTGCTGGGATTACAGGCATGAGCCACCGTGCCCGGCCCCTGAACCCAGGTTTGTCGAGGGTGCAGTAAGCCCAGATTGTGCCTCTGCAGTCCAGCCTAGGCAACCGAGTAAAACCCTGTCTCTTGGCCAGGCGCAGTGGCTCAAGCCTGTAATCCCAGCACTTTGGGAGGCCGAGGTGGGCGGATCATGAGGTCAGGAGATCGAGACCATACTGGCTAACACGGTGAAACCCCGTCTCTACTAAAAAAAAAAAAAAAAAAAAAAAAAAAAAAAAAAAAAAAAAAAAAAAAAAAAAAAAATTAGCCGGGGGTGGTGGCAGGCGCTTGTAGTCCCAGCTACTCGGGAGGCTGAGGCGTGAACCTGGGAGGTGGAGCTTGCAGTGAGCCAAGATCGTGCTACTGCACTCCAGCCTGGGCAACAGAGCAAGACTCTGCCTCAAAAATAAAATAAAATAAAATAAAAAGACCCTGTCTCAAAAAAAAAAAAAAAGAGTACGCATTTCCGCATATCCTCACCAGTATCTGGCATTTTCAGATTTACTATTTTTCTTTTGTTTTAGAGACAAGACGAGGTCTCCCTATGTTACCCAGGCTGGTCTTGAACTCCTGGCCTCAAGTGATCCTCCTGCCTCAGCCTCCCAAAGTGCTGGGATTATAGGTGTGAGCCACCACATCTGACCATACTATTCTTTTTAAATTTTATTTCTTTTTATAAATTATTTTTAAAATTAATAGAGATGGGGTCTCACTGCATTGCCCAGGCTCAAGTGCTGGAATTATAGTCATGAGCCACCATGCCTGGCTCAGATTTACTGTTTAAAAAAAAGATTGGCTGGGCGCAGCAGCTCATGCCTGTATCCCAGCACTTTGGAAGGCCAAAGTGGGTGAATTTCTTGAGCTTAGGAGTTCGAGGCCAGCCTGGCCAACATGGCAAAACCCCATCTCTAAAAAAAAAAAAAAAAAAAAAAAAAAAAAAAAAAAATTGCGGGGTGTGGTGGTGCACACCTGTAGTCCCAGCTACTTAGGAAGCTGAGGTAGTAGGATCACTTTGAACTTGGGAGGTCGAGACTGCAGTGAGCTGAGATCACATCACTGCACTCCAGCCTGGGTGACAAAGTGAAAACTTATTAAAAAAAAAAAAAAATAGATTTTTCTTATATATTTTCCAGTCAATCTATACTGCTCCCAATCTTTTCTTGACTGTTTATGCAGCTGGGACCTTTCTTCCATCTTGACCCTGGACGACGAATCCACCCAGGACCTTCTGAGCCATGCATGGGACCCCTCCCCAGATCCCCTCTCTGTGAAGCCCGTGACTCCAGACTGTGCTCTGCCCACAGTTTCACTGTCGCCAGCCTGAGAAGAGCTTTACCCTGTATGGGTCTGGAGCTTTCTGCTCTTCCCACAGAATGCCCTGGAATTTCTGCTCTTCCCACAGAATGCCCTGGAATGCTCAGAGATTTTCCCATGGGAGGAATGAAGTCTTTCGCGTTACTACCCTTTAGTCTACATGAATTAGGCAAGTCTAACCCTGATTATGTGAATAAATCCATTCCAGAATTATTCCGTCCTGAGCTCCAAAAATAAATGGCTGTTTTTTCCCTGCCCCCAAGGGTGTTGTGAAATATACCTGCCAATGAACTGAAAACTCTCTCCTGGAATGTGGTGGGAGGGAGGAAGAAATCCAAAGACTCTGACCTTTCTTCCCAGAATAAGCCTCTTTTCTTTACCAGCCTGTGGCTTTTAGAAACCAAATCCGCTTCCACTTTAGGTTTTGTTTTGTTGTTGTGGATGTCATTGTTGTTTGTTTTTGAGACAGGGTCTCACTCTGTTGCCCAGGCTGGAGTGCAGTGGCGCGATCACGGCTCACTGCAGCCTCAACCTCTCGGGCTCAAGGGATTCTCCTGCCTCAGCCTCCCAAACAGCTAGGATTACAGGTACACAGCACCATGCCTAGCTAATTTTCACTTTAGGTTTTTAACTCTTCCTTTTAAAATCCAACTAGGCCTGGTGCAGTGGCTCACACATGGAATCTCAGCACTTTGGGAGGCTGAGGCGGGAGGATAGCTTGAGCTCAGGAGTTCGAGACCAGCCTGGGCAACGTGGCGATACTGTCTGTACAAAAAATACAAAAAATTAATCGGGTGTGGTGGCGTGTTTCTGTGGTCCCAGCTACTCAGGAGGCTGAGGTGGGAGGATTGCTTGAGCCCAGGAGGTCACGGTTGCACTGAGCCACTGTCATGCCACTGCACTCCAGCCTGGGTGACAAAGAGAGACCCTGTCTCAGAAACTAATAATAATAAAATAAAATAAAAATAAAAGGCCGGGCGCAGTGGCTCACGCCTGTAATCCCAGCACTTTGGGAGGCTGAGGAGGGTGGATCACCTGAGGTCAGGAGTTCGAGACCAGCCTGGCCAAAATGGGGAAGCCCTGTCTCTACTAAAAATACAAAAAAAATTAGCTGGGTGTGGTGGTAGGCGCCTGTATTCCCAGCTATTCGGGAGACTGAGGCAGGAGAATCACTTGAACTGAGGAGATGGAAGTTGCAGTGAGCAGAGATCGCGCTATTGCACTCCAGCCTGGGCAACAAGAATGAAACTCCGTCTCAAAAATAAAATAAAAATAAAGTCCAACTATAGCAGTGGGCTAAATATCTTTAGCTCCCTTAACATGGCAGAGGTCATCTCTGAGTTACTTGATCTTCATAATGATTCATTTCTGCTCCTGCCATTCCCTAAACAGACTGCAATAGTATCATCCTCCTGTATATGTGCTCAGGTGAGAGAGATTGCTCAGCTATCTGGTTCCAACCTGATAGTTCCTTGAGCCTTGTTTATATCTCTGGCTGTAAATAGCCATTTTGTATATTCCCATATCCCCACTAGTGTGGCTTTGCCCATAGTGTACCCCTGCAAAGAATGGTTCCTAGGCGACTGCGTCTGCCAATGGGGAACAGACTGCTTGCTTCAATGGGGACCCAGGTGCTGCTGGTGGGGTCCCCCTTAACCTCCTATTGTGGAACAAGGACTGGTGGGATGCTCAGGGGTCCTTACATTTGGACATTCAACTATTGAGAGCGAATCCTTTTCTGAGTTCTGGACATGAGATGGGTACTTCAGAAGCTCACCTTTCTTGCACACCAATGCTTATGATTCTTTTTTTTTTTTTTTTTTTTTTTTTTTGAGACACAGTCTCACTCTATCACCCAGTCTAGAGTGCAGTGGTGTTATCTCTGCCCACTGCAACCTCTGCCTCCCGGATTCAAGCAGTTCTCCTGCCTCAGCCTCCTGAGTAGCAGGGATTACAGGTGCACACCACCATGCCCGGCTAATTTTTGTATTTTTAGTAGAGGCGGGGTTTCACCATGTTGGTCAGGCTGGTGGTCTCAAACTCCTGACCTCGTGATCTGCCCGCCTTGGCCTCCCAAAGTGCGGGCATTACAGGCACCATGCCACCATGCCCAGCTACCAATGGTTATGATTCTAACACTCAGCACTGTGACCCCCTGTTCGACTGTTTCTGGGACAGAGACAGGAGACAGCCTTTGTGGGTCCTCTTCCACCATCTAAAGGGCATACAAAACTCCATTTCAAGGGTCTCTCAGGAGCAGCTTTCCAGAGAATAACCCAGACCCACAGAGCCCAGGTAGACACCAGCCCTAATTGTCCTTCTGATAGAGGCTACAGGAAACTCAAAATGCCTGACAGAGATGCCAGGAGGCAGAGCGACAAGCCAGCCAGAGAGGAAGTCACTCAGAAACCAAAGGAGTTGAAGTCCTCATCTCAAGTGCTTGTTTCGAAAAACAAGTGTTTCCTAATGGAGCTTGGGGCGAGTCCTGGGCAGCCATTAAGTCACGTTCTCTTGGCGGGTGTCCGGGCCGGGCCATCGGTGGCTTCTCATGAGGACAAAGAGAGCTCACAAAGAGATGCTCGCTCATGCACCATCTCCATTAGGCTCCTCTCTCCAGGTTTTGTAGATTCCTCAATTATCGCTGGCTGAGACATTTGATCAATCATCTGAAGTTTTAAAAAGAGCTAGGCAGAGCTTTTTTTTCCTTCTTTCTTGGCAGAACAGTTTATCTCTTGTCTTGAATTAAGGACTCACTGAACTCCTAATTACTCAATTGGAAATAAAAATTTTCTGTCGGGCGCAGTGTCTCACACCTGTAATCCTAAAGGAGGCCGAGGTGGTGGTCAGGAGTTTGAGACCAGCCTGGCCAACATAGTGAAACCCTGTCTCTAGTAAAAATACAAAAAATTAGCCAGGCATGGTGGCGGGCACCTGTAATCCCAGCGACTCAGGAGGCTGAGGCAGGAGAATCACTTGAACCCGGGAGGCAGAGGTTGCAGTGAGCCGAGATCACCCCATTGCACTCCAGACCGGGCAACAGTGTGAGACTCCATCTCAAAAAAGAAAAAAAAAGAAATTTAAAATTTTTTTGTTTATTTTTTTTTTTGAGACAGAGTCTCGCTCTGTTGCCTAACCTGGAGTGCATTGAGAAATCTTGGCTCACTACAACCTCCGCCTTCCGGGTTCAAGGGATTCTCCTGCCTCAGCCTCCTGAGTAGCTGGGATTACAGGTGCCTGCCACCATGCCCGGCTTAATTTTTGTGTTTTTAGTATAAATAGGGTTTCACCATGTTGACGATACTGGTCTCGAACTCCTGACCTCAGATGATCCACCTGCCTCGACCTCCCAAAGTGCTCGGATTACAGGTGTGAGCCACCACGCTCGGCCAAAACAGTGTTTCTTTAACATTTACTCAAACCACATTTTTTTTCCTAATTCAAACATGCCTTTATTACAGTGGCAAGAAAGCATTAATTTTACTGTAATTGTTGAAGAATTACGTTTTTTCTTATAACAGTAAACATGCATCTTAAATATCAACTCATAAAGTGTGTGTTAAAATAGGCCCACCAGCTTACACAAAATAAGATATAAATATTTGTTAAAAATTTGAACAAATGGAGGCCGGGCGCGGTGGCTCACGCTTGTAATCCCAGCACTTTGGGAGGCCGAGGCGGGCGGATCACGAGGTCAACAGATCGAGACCACGGTGAAACCCCGTCTCTACTAAAAATACAAAAAAATTAGCCGGGCGTGGTGGCGGGCGCCTGTAGTCCCAGCTACTCGGAGAGGCTGAGGCAGGAGAATGGCGTGAACCCGGGAGGCGGAGCTTGCAGTGAGCCGAGATTGTGCCACTGCACTCCAGCCTGGGCGACAGACGCAGACTACGACTTGATTTTTAAGATGCATGTTTACTAAAAAAAAAAAAAATTTGAACAAATGGCTGGGTGCAGTGGCTCACACTTGTAATCAATCCCAGCGCTTTGGGAGGCCGAGGCAGGTGGATCACCTGAGGTCAGGAGTTTGAGACCAGCCTGGCCAACATGGTGAAAACCCGTCTTTACTAAAAATACAAAAATTAGCTGGGCATGGTGGCGGGCGCCTGTAATCCCAGCTACTTGGGAGGCTGAGGCAGGAGAATCGCTTGAACCCAGGAGGAGGTTGCAGTGAGCCAAGATCGCGACACTGCACTTCAGCCTGGGCAACACAGCGAGGCTCCGTCTCAAAAAAAAAAAAATTTTTTTTTGAACAAATGGCCGGGTGTGGTGGCTCATGCCTATAATCCCAGCACTTTGGGAGGCCGAGGTGGGCGGATCATGAGGTCAAGAGATTGAAACCATCTTGGCCAACATAGTGAAACCCCATCTCTATTAAAAATACAAAAATTAGCTGGGTGTGGTGGTACGCACCTGTAGTCCCAGCTACTCATGAGGCTGAGGCAGGAGAATTGCTTGAACCCGGGAGGCAGAGGTTGCAGTGAGCCAAGACTGCGCCACTGCACTCCGGTCTGGTGACACAGCATAACTCTGTCTCAAAAAAACAAAAAAAAATTGAACAAATATCTAATAAAATATTAAGAAACCAAGGCTTGGCGGGGCGGGCAGGGGTGTAGTGTGGTGGCTCATGCCTGTAATCCCAGTACTTTGGGAGACTGAGGTGGGAGGATCGCTTGAGCCAGGAGTTTTTCTTCTTTTGAAACAGTCTTACTCTGTTGCCCAGGATGGAGTGCAGTGCAGCAATCCTGGCTCACTGTAATCTCTGCCTCTGAGGTTCAAGTGACTCTCATGCCTCAGCCTCCCAAGCAGCTGGGACAACAGGTGTGCACCTCCTTGTCCAGCTAATTTTTTGTATTTTAGCAGAGACAGGGCTTCACCATATTGGCCACGCTGCTCTCAAACTTCCGACCTCAAGTGATCCACCCACCTTGGCCTGCCAAAGTGCTGGGATTACGGGCTGAGCCCCCATGCCGGGCCTCTCTTTCTTTCTTTTTTGAGACAGGGTCTCACTCTGTTGCCCAGCCTGAAGTGCAGTAGCACAATCAGGGCTCACTGCCACCCCAACATCTCCAGCTCAAGTGATACTTCTGTCTTGGCCCCCTTGGTGGTATCTGGGACTACAGGCGCATTCCAGCACGCCTGGCTAAATTTTGTTTGAATTTTAGTAGAGACGAGGTCTCACTATGTTGGCCAGGCTGGTCTCGAATTCCTGAGCTCGAGTAATCCTCTCAGCTTGGCCTCTCAAAGTGCTGGGATTACAGACGTGAGTCATCATGCCTTCCCCTGGGCCCAGCTTTCAGACCACTTTTTTTTTTTTTTTGGAGACAGAGTCTCACTCTGTTGCCCAGTCGTGATATCTCTGCTCACTGCAATTTCTGTCTCCCGGGTCTAAGTGATTCCCCGCTTCAGCCTCCCAAATAGCTGGGACTACAAGCGCCCACCACCATGCCAGGCTAATTTTTGTATTTTTAGTAGAGATGTGGTTTTGCCATGTTGGCCAGGCTGGTCTCGAACTCCTGGCCTCAAGGGATCCGCTTGCCTCAGTCTCCCAAAGTGCTGGGATACCCAGCCCCTACAGTGTTTATTAGTCCCACACTTTAGCTGTGGACTGCCTGGGACCGAGCTGTTTAGTTGAGGAAGAGCTGGAGCCTGGAGAGACAGAGGCCCCTGAGCCGCAGCATCCTGGGCCTGGAGCTGGGGCTGGGCAGAGGCAAGGCACTGAGGACAAGCCGAGAGAGTGGAGCAGGCAGTCCTTCCGGATGCTTGGGTCAGGTCCGAGAGGGGAGCCAAGGTATCCCAGGTATCTGGCCAAGAGGTCAGGCCAAAATTAGAGTCACCAGATCCCAATGATCAAACAGAAAAATGAGTATGAAGAGAGGACACCAAGCCTGGCACAGTGGCTCACACCTGTAATCCCTAGGCTTCGGGAGACAAAGGTGAGAGGATAGCTTGACACCCGGGGTCCCAGACCAGTCTGGGCAACAAAGCAAGATGCCATCTCTACAAAAGAAAAAAATTACAAAAAATGAGAGAACACCGGCCGGGCATGGTGACTCATGCCTGTAATCCCAGCACTGGGAGGTCAGGAGTTTGAGACCAGCCTGACCAACATGGTGAAACCCCGTCTCTACTAAAAATACAAAAATTAGCTGGGCATGATGGTCTGCACCTGTAATCCCAGCTACTCAGGAGGCTGAGGCAGGAGAATTGCTTGAACCCGGGAGGCAGAGGCTGCAGTGAGCCGAAATCACGCCACTGCACTCCAGCCTGGGCGACAGTGTGAGACTCTGTCTCAACAACAACAACAAAAAAAAAAAAAAAAAAAGAGAGGACACCAAAAATGGTGCAGGTTTAAGGAGGACGGAGGGAAGAGGAGAGCTGATACCATACAAGGGGCATGCTTCACAGAATATTTTAAATTTTAGATTATGGGATCCAGGGGCAGTGTTTTCAGCCCATTTCTGAGAACATTTCTCCTGCAGCTTAGATTAAAATGGGGCATCAGCTCTGCCTAAGAGGAAAGGAGGGCAGACCAGACAGTGAGGAAACAGAAACAGAAACAGGTTCCCCAGCTCTGGGGAGAAGGCTCATTCCCGGCCCCCTCGTCCCCCGCACCCACTGCCGCTGCAATCTGCATCTGCGGTAAACAAGTCCCAGGGAATGTAGTAAAACTCCCGTGGATTCCAGGAACCTTGTCACACTACACACACAAAAAAAAAACCACAAAAAACAAAAAACAAACTCTTGGGGGCCCGCATCAGCGTCTCGGGGTGGGGCGGGGTTTCTCCTTGGAGGACTTTGGAGAGACTTGGAAATTCTGAGCAGAGATAATGGAAGCTCCAGGTGCTTGGGCCACAGCCAGGAAAAGCATCCAAGACGCAGCACGACGCGGGAATGGCGCGCAGCCCTGCGGAAGGCGGCCAGGCCCCACAGATCGGGGACAGGGGTAGCTCTCACCCCTCCCCTGGGGACCCGGATGCTGGGGAAAGGAGACTTTCCAGGAAACTGAACACAAGGTGGCCTACATTTGCCTGGGAAGGCCAGGAAGTCGGGGTAGGGGTGGGAGGATGGAGTGGGCTGCCCCCATGGCTACCCTCCAGGGCGGGTCTGTGCACTCCAGGGCCCTCAGACACTCCCCACCTCCTGAAGGTGCAGGCAGCACCCTCGGAGGTCTTCTCAGGTGAGGCTGCCGCTAGTGACAAAGGACTAGTGACAAAGGACTTGTGTAGCCCCTCCTGTAAACACCTGGGGCTAGGTGCTGAGCAACAAAGCTAACAGGGCCACACCTTGGTGGCCTTCCCTCTTAACTTGTTGCTAAATTCCTTCAGTTTTCAGATAAATTAGATGCATAAATTTCTGATCACTGCCACATCTGGATCACTGTTCCGCATCTCCATCCATACTGCGGAGATGCCCCTATGAGAAACCACGAGCAACCTTCAAAGGCTGCTGACCCTACTGATTAATTACAGTGAGCCCCCACAGCCTCATATCAATAACAGGGAAATGAAGTCAGTTTCTGCTGACTTTTGCTCTCAACAGGTTGAATGTTGAGTTCACGTGGACACCACAGAATCATGATATCCTACAGATTCAGCTACTTGGGGACATATTTTAAGCTAGCACTTTCCCCAAAGCCTGTCAGGAAGGCAGCAACTGCTTGTGAGCCAGCAGAGAAAGGTCTGCACAGCCTCAATCATTCATTTCAAAAATGCTGAGACTCGAGGCTGCTGTGTGTCATGCTAGCTCCAAGGATGCAAAGAGAGGACAGGCTCTGTGTGGAGGAAAGGATGGGGCCATGACCACGGTGCCATAGGCTGTAGGCCCCCAAGGACAGCCCTGTGCTGCATTTATAACTGTGTCTCTTGCACCTAACAGGAGGCCCAGCATTTAGCAGATGCTCAATAAAAACAGTGACAAATGAATAATACAATGTTATGTTTTTGATAACAGTGATCTGGGAGTTCAGGGAGAAAGCAGGTAATTCTGCTTGGGAATTAAAGGCTTTGAAGAAGGAATGACAGGTCCCAGCCCGTCTTTGAAATGTAGGAGGCAATGGGCAGAGAAGGAAGGGCAGTCCAGGAGGAGGGCAGCAAGCAGGAGGGTGTGATGTGGCAGGAGGTCAGACCCAAAGGAGTCAGGATGAGGAGGACTCTTGAATTGCAGGTGGTCCAGCCCCTACAGACTCAATGCTCTGTTCACAGATTGTACATAGATACTGTCCACATGATAAATTCCTCTTAGAATCAGGAGCCAGTTTCCCTCTTTATTTTTTATTTTTGTAGACGTGGAGGTCTCACTATGTTGCCCAGGCTGGTGTCAAACTCCTGGCCTCAAGCAATCCTCCTACCTTGGCCTCCCAAAGTGTTGGGATTACAGGTGAGAGCCACTATGGCTGGCTGGGTTCAATCATTGGAAACATTTTCTTTTTTCAAATAGTAAAACTATGCTGTGGTTCCTTTTTCACCTTGACTGTTGGGAGGTTCCTGAAGTGTTGGGTTCCTTATATTTTTTGGTATCCTCTAACAGCCCCACAGAGGACTTTTTACCTAATAGGTTCTATATTGGTTCTCTGTTGCTGCATAAGAATGTCACCACAGGCCAGGCGCGGTGGCTCACGCCTGTAATCCTAGCACTTTGGGAGGCCGAGGCGGGCAGATCACGAGGTCAGGAGACGGAGACCATCCTGGCTAACACGGTGAAAGCCCGTCTTAACTAAAAATACAAAAAATTAGCCGGGCGAGGTGGTGGGCGCCTGTAGTCCCAGCTACTCGGGAGGCTGAGGCAGGAGAATGGCGTGAACCCCGGGGGGCGGATCCCTCAGTGAGCCGAGATCACGCCATTGCACTCCAGCGAGACTCTCTCAAAAAAAAAAAAAAAAAAAAAAGAGAATGTCACCACAAAGGTAGAGGGTTAAAACGATACGCATTTAGCTCGGGGCACTTGCACACACCTATAGTCCCAGAGACTTAGGAGGTTGAAGCAGGAGGAACACTTGAGCCCAGGAATTCACAGCCAGACTGGGCAACATAGTAAGACCCCATCTCTACAAAAATGAAACAAACTAACAAAAACACATATTTATTATCTCACAATTTTCTTTTCTCTTCCTTTTTTTTTTTTTTTTTTTTTGAGACGGAGTCTCGCTCTGTCGCCCAGGCTGGAGTGCAGTGGCGCGATCTCGGCTCACTGCAAGCTCCGTCTCCCGGGTTCACGCCATTCTCCTGGCTCAGCCTCCCGAGTAGCTGGGACTACAGGAGCCCGCCACCACGCCTGGCTAATTTTTTGTATTTTTAGTAGAGACGGCGTTTCACTGTGTTAGCCAGGATGGTCTCGATCTCCTGACCTGGTGATCCACCTGCCTCGGCCTCCCAAAGTGCTGGGATTACAGGCGTGAGCCACCGCGCCCGGCCCTTTTTTGGAGACAGAGTCTTGCTCTGTCACCCAGGTTGGAGTGCTGTGGTGAGATCTTGGCTCACTGCAACCTCTGCCTTCCAGGTTCAAGCAATCCTCCTGCCTCAGCCTCCCGAGTAGGGATTATAGGCGTGTGCCACCACACCCGGCAAAGTTTTGTATTTTTAGTAGAGACGGGGTTTCACCATGTTGGTCAGGCTCGTCTCGAACTCCTGACCTTGTGATCCACCTGCCTCAGCCTCCCCAAGTTTTTCTTTTCTTTTCTTTTCTTTTTTTTGAGCTGGAGTCTGTCTGTCACCCAGGCTGGAGTGCAATGGTGCCATCTTGGCTCACTGCAACCTCCCCCTCCTGGGCTCAAGTGATTCTCCCACCTTAGCCTCCCAAGTAGGTGGGATTACAGGTACCTGCCATCATGCCCAGCTAATTTTTGTATTTTTGTAGAGATGAGGTTTCACCATGTTGGCCAGGCTGGTCTTGAACTCCTGACCTCAGGTGATCCGCCTGCCTCGGCCTCCCAAAGTGCTGGGATTATAGGCGTGAACCACTGCACCCTGCCTATCTCACAATTTTCTTACAGGAGTCTGAGCATGGCTCAACTGGGTCCTCTCCAAGCCTGTGATCAAGGTGCAGGCCAGGGCTAGGGTCTCATCTGTGACTTCACTGGGGAAGGATCTTCTTCCAAGCTCATGTACTTGTTTGCAGAATTCAGCTATGAGCAGGTTGTTGGACTGAGGGCATCAGTTTCTTGCTCGTAAGCCAACAAGGAAGGAGGCATCCTAGCAAAACTGTCATTACAACTTCATATAACATACACACACATAGTCACATCCATCCTGTCACTTTTGCCATATTCTGTTAGTTAGAAGCAAGTCATAGGCCCCACCCACACCCAAGTGGGGGGCGTCTCAGAAGGGCATGGAGACCAGAGGGCTCATGAGCCCACCTTCATGTCGGTCAGCCACGGGTCCTCATCAGATATTAGCTGCTGGTCAATTGAAATGCTCCCTTTGGCAACTGAGGGTATCACTGTTATATGGACGTACGTGTTGTCTCCCCAAGAAAATGGTGAAGTGAGCTCTCTTCCTGCTCAGAATGTTCCCCCTAGCCTCTGCTGCAGCACTGGGCACAAGCAAGTGGGTCAATAAATATGAAATGAAGAAATATTATAGGGTGCACATTACTGCTGGAAGGACTTGGAGTTTTCTTCCATCGGGGTAATGATCTGACTGGCATACATTTCTCAGTTGACAGTTGTGATTTTAAAAACCCATAAAACAACTGTAACAGCCACAAAGTGGGAACTGCAGCAGACATCGCCGTTACGAATGTGGCTCTTCCCAAGAAAAAGGTCCCCTAAACCCCAGCACCTATTGTTTTCCTCCTACTCTACAGATGAGCTATGTATATTAACAACACTTCCCGAGTCTGCCTGTGCAAAATTTTACAAGCACAGTATAGGAGCACAGGCTCTGTGCCAGGCTGCTGCGGTCAACTCCGAGCTGAGCCTCTGCCTGTGTGACCTTGGACAGGTCGCTTCACCTCTTGTGCCTGTTTTCTCATCTATAAAACGGAAGTGATAATGGTGCCCACCTCCCAGAGTGGTTATGTGGGTTAAATGAATTAATATATGTGAACAGCCTGGCAAATAGCAAATACTAACCATTTGCTATCACTATTGGAATTTTAATTCCATTTTTAGAATGCATCAAGATCAAAGCATTCCTCTTTGTTTCTGCTTTCCCGAACTCTGCCTTTAAAGGGAGGAGAAAACATTCTGACTAGAAGGAAAGTTCTGGAAAGTGTATGTTTGAGTAGGTGGGAGGTGATGAAGAGGAATAATGCTTCAGGCCAGGATTTAAGATTACACTTGTAATCCTAGCACTTTGGGAGGCCAAGGCTGGAAGATCATTTGAGCTCAGGAGTTTGAGACCAGCCTGGGCAACATAGCGAGACCCATCTCTACAAAAAATCCAAAAAGTTAGCTGGGTGTGGTGGCACGCACCTGTAGTTGCAGCTACTAGGGAGGCTGAGGCAGGAGGATGACTTGAGCCCAGGAAGTTGAGGCTGCAGGGAGCCGTGATTGCACCACTGCACTCCAGCCTGGACAACAGAGTGCAATCTTGTCTTCAAAACAAAAATAGAATATTCTCAGCCCGAGCAAGGACATGGAGATTGAAGGGTGAACAGTCGATATGACAGCTGAGGATGAAGGAACAGCAAATAGGATTTAGTGGTGCAATCACCTCATCTCTGAGTGACAGAACCTTTGATGTTTGCCCCCTTATGGGAGTCACACCTGGGATCAAGCACCTGCCAACGGGCTCTTTTTCTCTCCTGCTGCCCCAAGGCTGGCCCTGGCCAGGGAGGACAGGTAGAAACCATCTGACACCACTTGAATTGGCACCATCACTATTGGCACCACCGGAATTGGCTAGATCTTAAACATGACTTGCTCCCCTGTGCAAGGTGAAGGAAGAAGAAAAGAGATGCCAGAGTGCTATCATTTTGGGAACTGGATGGCATCCTGCTCACCCCAATATTTTTAGGTGAGTCTAAGGAGGCCCTGCTTGTCTGATCGGTCTAGTCAGTATCAGTCAGCATACTAGGTGAGGAGTTGTGCACCTTGACGGCCTCTGTCGCTATGGCGTTGGGGGGACTGATGGAGGAGGGAAGCAGGTATCTCGGTTAAAGTTCCCCTTATGGGAGGGCTGGGCCCCAGCCAGGGGCTGTGCCTCTGCTCCTGGAATCTCCCACCAATTCTACAAGGGCAAAGGACATCTGAGTTATCCTGTGAGCAGCAGGGAACCCAGGTGTGGGATCAAGGCTTTATTTATTTTTTTATTCCTTAATTAATTAATTAATTAATTTTTTAGAGGGAGTTTCGCTCTTGTTGCCCGGGCTGGAGTGCAATGGCGTGATCTCGGCTCACTGCAACCTCTGCCTCCAGGGTTCAAGCGATTCTCCTGCCGAGTAGCTGGGATTACAGGCATGCGCCACCACACCCGGCTAATTTTGTTTTTTTGTTTTTGTTTTTTTTTTTTTGAGACGGAGTCTCGCTCTCTCACCCAGGCTGGAGTGCAGTGGCGCGATCTCGGCTCACTGCAAGCTCCGCCTCCCAGGTTCACGCCATTCTCCCGCCTCAGCCTCTCCGAGTAGCTGGGACTACAGGCGCCCGCCACCACGCCCGGCTAATTTTTTGTATTTTTAGTAGAGACGGGGTTTCACCGTGGTCTCGATCTCCTGACCTCGTGATCCACCCACCTCGGCCTCCCAAAGTGCTGGGATTACAAGCGTGAGCCACCGCGCCCGGCCGCTAATTTTGTATTTTTAGTAAAAACGGGGTTTCTCCATGTTGGTCAGGCTGGTCTCGAACTCCCAACCTCAGGTGATCTGCCCACCTCAGCCTCCCAAAGTGCTGGGATTACAAACGTGAGCCACAGCGCCTGGCCCTATTTATTTATTTATTTATTTATTTATTTAGAGACGGAGTCTCGGACTGTTACCCAGGGTGGAGTGCAATGGCGCAATCTCGGCTCACTGTAACCTCTGCCTGCCGGGTTCACGCGATTCTCCCACCTCAGCCTCCCGAGTAGCTGGGATTACAGGCGCACACCACCACACCTGGCTAATTTTTTGTATTTTTGGTAAAGACGGGGTTTCACTATGTTGGCCAGACTGGTCTCCAACTCCTGACCTCGTGATCCGCCCACCTCGGCCTCCCAAAGTACTGGGATTACAGGCATGAGCCACCGCGCCCAGCCAGGACCAAGACCTCATCCTGGGATGGTTGGGGATGGGGACTGGTGTGCTGCCTCTGACAGCAAAGAGGGTTGAGAGGGGAGGCGGCCGAGACACAGGGACACCTTAAAGAGCAGGCAAGGCTGATCAAGAGGACACCTGGAGGAAGGGCCCTTCCAGAGCAGCCTGCGGGTTCCCTCATGACTGGTTAGGCCAGGGAGCTGGAGCTCAAAGCTGCCGACGGGACGTTCCCTCCCACCTGGCACAGCAAGACAGCTCTGGGCCTCCGACCCTTTACGGATCCGGGTGTCCCTCCTGCTTCGTCCTCCTCCCACCCGCACCTCCAGATCTTTCCCCACCTGAAGGCATGGCTGCCTTCTGCCAGGCTGTAGGAAGGGTGCCACCTGGGATTCCAAAAACTCCACAGAGGCAGGCACCTTTCCCCAGCCTGAAGCACCCCATGCGAGTCTGGCTTCTCCTGCAGGATAAACAGCGTTTCTTACACTTTTCCCGCCAGCATAGCCACGCAATAGCTGGGAGGCCCCTAGACGCGCAAAGTCGCAGTGCGCGGAGACACAAACTGAACTCAACCCGGGGCGGGCAGGATCGGTGGCGGACGCGCAGTTCCCACGGGCACGGGGGATCTGAGAGGGTCCTGGGGCTCTGAGCTTGACCTCACTCTCTCAGATAATCCCCCCACAACTCCCTCACCCCGCCCTGCTCCTTTCTCCAAGGCCCCTCTTCGGTTTATCTCCACTTCCTTACTGACAGTGGGGAGGGGATTAGGGGAGCACATAGTCGTAGTCGTCCCCCAGCCGTGTCACTTTCCGCCCCCGGTTGAGCCCACTGGAGGTGGGAGGTGTTTCCGCCCGGGAGCTGCCGCGCGCGGTGACCACACGGAGGTCGCCCGGGCGCGCCGGGCCACGTGCGCGCGCGCGCGCGCGCGGGTTCCCCCTCCTTGGTGGACCAGGCCTCCCAGGGCCCCGACTGCACCACCTGCCCCTTGGTGAAAACGTGAGGCCTTCTGCAACTGCGAAGCAGAGGAGACCTCTGTCCTTTCCAACGTGCAGCCCCAGGGAGGGACTCAGGGCGCGGGCGGCGCCTTCGCGAGATGCCGAAGCGCGCGGGCCCGGTGACCGTCAACTTTGTGCACACATGTGGGGCTGAGAGGACGCAGTTCCTGGAGGCGGGTACAGGGGACAGAGCGGCGCGTCTGGAGAGGGCTAGGCTCCCCGAAACAGGACTCGGGGGCAGCCGGGCCGGGGGAGGCGGCTCGCCAGTGCTCCAATTGAGCCCTGGAAAATCCCAGGCGCGCAGGGAGAGGCGGGCCGCCTCGCGGGCAGGCCGGGGACGGCGGGAACAAAGGCGGCCTGAGGCCGGATGCAGTCATGGAAAAACCCATCGGGGCGCCTGGGTGGGGGCGGTGCGCTCCCTGCAGACTCGCCGCCCTAGCAGGCCGTCCCGGGCGGGGCTGCTCTCGGTCCCCGCCCCGAAGCGCGCCTCGTGGAGCAGAAAAAAATCCCTGGCGGGGAGGGGGCGCTGGTCTCCGGGACTGGGAACCAGAAGCTCCCACGTTCCAGATTCCGCGCACCGCGTGCTGTCGGCCGCGAGGGGCGGGCGGCCCGGGCTGGTAACCGCGGAGCACACGCGGCGCTGCACACGGCCGTCTGGCTGGCGAGGGGACGCCGGCATCTCGGGGGCGCGCACAGAGCCAGGCGCGGACGCGGACGCGTGTGCCGAGTTGCGTCTGGCCGCCACGGGCTCCTGCACACACATGATCACTTGCACGCACGTGCGCCCACACACGCGAGCTGCCTACAGCTCTCAGGGCAGAGGGAAGGAAACGGTTGGACAGAGGGGGCCGAAATACATGTTCGTTAGGGCGGGTCCCCGGGGCCAGATACAGAACCTCAAGCTGGGGGCGGGGGGGCCTTTGAAGAAGCTACGGTTAGGCCCGCCCCCCATTTTACAGGTGCAGGGACTGGGCCTCCCCGGCGGACGTGCCCAGGTCCCGCCCCAGGGCTAGAATTTCCCTCAGGTGAAAGACGCTGCTGGCCCAGATCCTGGTGCTGTAAACCTGGCTGGAGTCGGGGAGGCAGCACGACGGGTTTTTTCTATAGAAAAGGAAAGTGTTGGCTCAGGTTGGACCCAGTGACTCGAGGCCTTTCCCAGTTCTGACTTTTTATGAAGAAGGAACTGGGCCCAGAGGCCATAAAAGGAGTTGGTAAGAGCTGAGAGAAAACCTTGGTGCCTGTTTTGGCCTCAACCACAGGCTCTTCCTGGTTCAAATGTCCCATTGTTTATTCGTGCTGCTGCCTACCTTGGGGTGTCGAGGAGCAAAGCCTGACCCCGCAGGGTCCCTGGGGTGGGGAAGGGATGTCAAGCAGGACAGGGCTGCAGAGGGGGCTCCCGGCTCTGCTCAGATGGGGAGGGTGTGGGATGGGTGGCTGATGGGGGTCCCTGGAGAACAATGAAGCAGGTGCCCAGGCTTCCAGAAAGTTCAGGTTGGAGAAGGGGTAGCTGGAATGTTGCTGGAACACAGTGGGGGAATAGGTTGTGGTGTTGGCCACGACTCAGAACATAGGATCAACGGGGGGCGGGGGGAGGACCCGCGAGGCGACAAGGCCAAATGAGCTAGCATTTGCTTGTGGTCCCATTGGGAACTGACCTTGGAAAGCAAATGACCCAGCGCTGCCTGTCCCTAGCCTCTTGATCTTACCCAACATCTTTGGGCCTCAAATTCCTCATCTGTAAAATGGGAACAGGCGCTCCTCCACAGGGCTGGTTTGGGAATTGAAAATGGGTATATGTAGGTTTCCGTCCCCCCTTCCCTTCTCCCTCCCAGTGGGGCAGGGACGAACTCCCACCTCCACTCAGCATCTCCCGCGTTTTTACCACTTTTCAAAATCTCTGGTGCCTGCTCCCCGGGACTCCTTCCGAGGCCTGGTTTCTCGCGAGCAGGTTGTTGGGGGGTGGTGGGTGGGGGGGAGGGTAGGTTCAGTAAGAGGAAGGCTGGGGGAGCGGCGCCTCCTGGTGGCCAGTTGCAGGAGAGCCTGGACGGTCCCTGGGGACAAGTCCAGGCTAACCTGGTTAGTGCCGGATGGCGTCTGGCACGTGAGAACCTCCCAGGGGCTGCCCATGGGGCTCCACTCAGGGAGGCTTCCCTTCTGACTCACTTTCCCCGTTGAGTAAGCAGAGAGAATGCTGGTTCCCCACAGCAGCGTTTCCTCTGCCTTCTCATGGCCCAGCTTCTTTGGCCTCAACAGGCTTCTCCTGCCCAGGAGGAATGAAGGAACCTGTTATTTATACTGTGCCTTGCAATTTCCAAAGCCCTTCGACGCACATTATTTGTCCTGAGGTGCGCTGCGGCGCTAGACGGAGAGAGGATCGTGGTTCAGAGCAGGGCTCCAGCCCCAGGGGTTGGTTGGGATTCTGCCTCCTCCGGCTGTGTAACCAGGGTGATCTTCAAAACATTGACTAACCAGTAGGACAGGCATCGGCCAATCAGAACAGACCCTGCCACAAACACTAGGTTTAGCCAAATGCCTGTGTCCTGGCCGAAGAGTCTGGAATAACCCCCACCGCACCGGGCCTCGATTTCTCCATCTGCAGTATGGGATAGTGCCAGTACTAGCTCCACCTCATAGGGCTTTAGATAAGTTCATGCACGGAAGGGATTTGCAAACCAGGGACTGGCCCATAGATAACATCCCAGGAAGCACCAGCTTTGTTACTTGTCCTGCCTCCTCTCTGCCAGAGGTGAGTCACCTCTCAGACTCAGTGACTCAGGGTGGCTGCCACTTTTAAGGGAGACCCCCCAACTGAGTCCCCTGCGTGCACCTGAGCTCACCTCCTGCTCCCTCAGGACCTCCTTCTTGGGAGCAGCCTCACCTATCCTGAGGCATCCACAAACCCCTGTGGCTGAAGGTTTTCTCTCTGACTGTGGTCCTGATCCTCCCCATGCCTCAGACCTCCCCTCTCTGCTGTCCCCTGAAGCCCCCCTCTCCACCCCACCCCAGCCAGACACTTCCCACAGCACATCTCTCCCAGAGCCTGCCTGCCCTCGGCCCACCTCCTAGCCTAGAGACCCAGAGCCATCCTGCCCCAGCCTCTCTCTGCCCCAGGGCAGCTGCTTCCCCCTCTCTGAGCTCCAAGGCACCTCTCAATGTCTTGCCCCCATTACATGAACCTCCCATCTGCCCACAGCCTCTGGGTACCCCCCTGTCCTTGTCCCTGGTGCACCCACTGGATTTATCTCCCTAAAACACAGGCTGCAGTACTCCCTGTCTCAGAAGCCTTCAGTGCCCCCTCCTGGCCTTCCCAATCCAGCCCGCACTTTAATCGTCATTACAGTTAACATTTACTGAGCGCTCCCCACCTTTCTCCTGTGCCAAGCGTTCTATATGTGTTATCTCATTTAATCTTGTGCTCCCCCCAACAGCTGGCACATCTATTATTATCCCCACTTTGTAGAGGCTCAGAGAGTTAAGTATGATAACTTGCCCAAGGTCACTCAGCTAGTGGGAGGCAGAGCCAGAATTCAGCCTCACGCCACCTAACTCCCCAGTCTTGTTTGGCCATCTGAGGGGCTGCTCTCTGAGAGAGCTTTCTCCTGTCTTTTTTTTTTTGAGACTGAGTCTTGCCCTATCTCCCAGGCTGGAATGCAGTAGTGCAATCTCAGCTCACTGCAAGCTCCGCCTCCCGGGTTCAATCAATTCTTCTGCTTCAGCCTCCCCAGTAGCTGGGATTACAGGCACCTGCCACCATGCCCAGCTAACTTTTGTATTTTTAGTAGAGATGGGGTTTCACCATGTTGGCCAGGCTGGTCTCCAACTCCTGACCTCAGGTGATCCAACTGCTTCGGCCTCCCAAAGTGTTGGGATTACAGGCGTGAACCACTGCAGCTGGCCTCTCCTGCCTTTCTGGGAATTTCTACCTCCTCATTTTAATGGCCCCTGGGGCTGGCTGCTTCAGACCACTGGCCCTTCACCCTCACATTTGCCTCCTCCTTCCCAGCCTTGTCTTAGCCTGGAACGTACCTTCTCTTACCTCCAATCAAAATCTTCTTCCATCCCAGCTAGGCTTAAGGGCTGCCTCTCTTTTAACCCCTGCCCCCTTCCTGCTGTCTGTGACGGGTTTATCTGAGGCCCTTGAGTTATTCTGCCCTCTAGAAGTGCTTCTTAAACTTTACCATTCATTAGGATTTCTTGGGGATCTTGTTAAATGGCAGATTCCGATTTAGTAGGCCTGGGTGGGGCCTAGGAGTCTCCATTTCCTACAAGCTCCCAGCTGGTGCGGATACTGGTCTGAAGACCACACTTTGAGAAGCAAAACCAGAAGATCAGGCCTAGCACAGTGGGTCACGCCTGTAATCTCAGCGCTTTGGGAGGCCGAGGCGGGCAGATCACTTGAGGTAAGGAGTTCCAGACCAGCCTGGCCAACATGGTGAAGGTCTGTCTCTACTAAACATACAAAAAACTTAGCCCAGCATGGTGGCGGGCACCTGTAGCCCCAGCTACTCGGGAGGCTGAGGCAGGAGAATCACCTGAACCTGGGAGGAAGAGGTTGTAGTGAGCCGAGGTTGTGCCACTGCACTCAAGCCTGGGCAACATTCTATGTAAAAACAAAACAAAACAAAACAAACCCAGAAGATCATAGCTAAAACAGAAGCATCAACTCATCAAATGTTCATTGAACACCAGAGTAAGGCAGTTGGGGATCCAAACAAGTCCAAGTGCTGGACTCCAGCTCCTAAACAGCAGACAGGATATTGCACAAATGCAGGTTAAAGCTAATGTTCAGCCACGTGCAGTGGTGCGTGCCTGTAGTCCCAGCTACTCGGGAGGCTGAGGTGGGAGAATCATTTGAACCCAGGAGTTTGAGTCCAGCCTGGGCAACATGAGACCCTATCTCTAAAAACACCCCCAAAACCAAAAAAACTAATGGAAAAAAACAAAACAAAACCCAAAACCTTACAGCCATTCCATAGAACACTTCCAGAAATGCTCATGTGCCGAACAGCAGGTATTTCATGTGATGAATTCATTTTCTGTCTGACCGCCAGTGATGGCTTGAAACAGGTAAAGATTCCAGGCTGGGCGTGGTGGCTCACACCTGTAATCCCAGCACTTTGGGAGGCCGAGGCAGGTGGATCACCTGAGGTTGCGAGTTTGAGACCAGCCTGACCAACATGGAGAAAACCCATCTCTACTAAAAATACAAAATTAGCCGGGCGTGGTGGCGTATGCCTGTAATCCCAGCTACTCGGGAGGCTGAGGCAGGAGAATCACTTGAATTGGGAGGCAGAGGTTGCAGTGAGCGGAGATCGCGCCATTGCACTCCAGCCTGGGCAATAAGAAGGAAACTCCGTCTCAAAAAGAAAAAAAAAAAAAAGATTCCATGACTGCCCTGCTTAGAACCATCTGATGCTCCTACCTCACAATAAAAGCT
This sequence comes from Hylobates moloch, assembly GCF_009828535.3. Taxonomy (NCBI): domain Eukaryota; kingdom Metazoa; phylum Chordata; class Mammalia; order Primates; family Hylobatidae; genus Hylobates; species Hylobates moloch. The sequence goes on from NW_026652276.1 coordinate 10,145,214, forward strand.
AGATTCTTCTAGATTCTTCCTCAAGGCCCTGCATCCTCTGGTCCTGCTTTATTTTTATTTTTTTTATTTTTGGAGACAGAGTCTCACTGTGTCACCCAGGGGCATGATCTCGGACCACTCTAACTTCTGCCTCCCAGGTTCAAGTGATTCTCATGACTCAGCCTCCCAAGTAGCTGGGACTACAGGCACACGCCACCATGCCTAGCTAAATTTTTATGTATTTTTAGTAGAGATGAGGTTTCCCCATGTTGGCCAGGCTAGTCTCAAACTCCTGACCTCAAGTGATCTGCCCTCCTTGGCCTCCCAAAATGCTGGGATTACAAGCGTTGAGCCAACCCCCCAGCCCTCTGGTCCTACATGTCACCTCATCTCCCCTCATCAGCTTCACTTCAATTTACTTTTGTTCCCTTGAATCCAACACCTCAATTTCCTTCCCATCCAAGAGCCTTTGAACTTGCCTGGTTAATGTTCGCCTTTCAACTTATCGAGGAACTGGCCTCTGATTCAGACGTGGCTCCTTAGAGAGACCCTCCTTGACCCAGGGGAAGTTTGATCTAAAGCAGGTGCCCCCAGCCACAATCAGATTCTCTGTTGTGTCATCCTGTGGTATGCTGTTTAATGTCATTGCATTACATTTTTGGTTGCTTTTTGCTTGCTCATCTGCAGGCCTGAGCTCCATGAGGTCAGGGGTGTCTGCTTCATTTTGTTTTACCGTCAGCACCCAGAACAGCATCTGGTGCATAGTAGGCCTTCAATAAGTATCTGCTGAATGGATGACTGTTACAGGGCATTTGAAGAGGTGGGAGGTGCCCACAGGTGCCCCAGGTAGGGGAGACGCAGCTTCGTGGAGGCAGGTCAGCTTTCCTAGAAAGCCAACTCTGAGAGGGAGACTGCCAGGCAGGAGGTTCATCAGGGAGTGCTCCTGGGGTCAGCATCTCTGGGGGAAGGCACAGGAGGGGCAGAGGGAGAACTTGGAAGGCCCTGCAGACCCCAAGGGGAGCTCTGGAGCAGGGATGGTCTTGTATTATTATTTATTATTATTTTATCATTATTATTATTATTATTTTAAAATTTGAGACAGAGTCTCACTCTGTCGCCCAGGCTGGAGTGCAGTGGCACAATCTCGGCTCACTACAACCTCTGCCTCCTAGTTTCAAGCGATTCTCCTGCCTTAGCCTCCCAAGTAGCTGGGATTACAGGCACACGCCACCACGCCCAGCTAATTTTTGTATTTTTAGTAGAGATGGAGTTTCACCATGTTGGCCAGGCTGGTCTCAAACTCCTGACCTCAGGTGACCCACCCGCCTTGGCCTCCCAAAGTGCTGGGATTACAGGCATGAGCCACTGCACCCGGTGGGTCTTGTATTATTGTCCTGAGTTGGGGCAAGAGGGCTGGATCTTTCCACCTGCCTCGTCACTCATCAGGACGCCACTGCTCACCAGTCATTGAGTGAACCCAAGAAAGGGAGATGTGGGCTTTTGAGAGGCATTTCTTCCGGTTGAGGCCATCTCTGGAGGGATCTGACAGTGGAGGGCCATATTGTCTGAGGCCAGCAGCCCTGCAGTTCTGTGGGGCATCGGGCAGCCCAGCAAGCTGCCCACCACGTGGCACTCAGACTGGAGGGCAGGATTCAGACAAGCTGGAAGAGAGCATAGGGTGCGCAGGGACCCCAGAAGAGACTGGAAGGGGAGTGGGCATGGCCTGACTCCAGGGTGGGGACAAACCCAGGTGGGCCAAGGCAGAAGTTCCTTCCCCTGGCTCTCCAAGGGCAGAGTGAGACAAATCATGGGCATGATGTGGACTCTAGGAGGCCACAAACATGCCCCTGACTTTTGTTCTTATATATTGTTTTAATGTTGATTAGTGTCAGATTCTCATCTGTCAGCTGGTACATTTCACCTTAGATAGACAGCCCTGCTACATTTTCTTCAAGAGCAAGTGTTCTTCAGCTGAAAATAGGCAGGCAGACTTCCAGTGCTGGCAGGATTGAGCATTTCTGGAAGCGTTTCCGGAAGTGTTCTGTGGTCTTGGTCTTTGATGGGAAAGTACTGGGCAGCGTCCCCTAATATCTAGTGGGCCTCTCTGAAGACACCCTGGACGTCCAGCCTGTGTGGAGTGGGCGGGTCAGAGAAATCCCAGGAACTAGCCAGCAGATGGACCTTGAGCAAGGGAAGAGGTGCACGGTGCCCAGGAAAGAGGCTGGCTTGGTGTCCTGGACTTGCCATCCTGGCCAGCTTCATGAGCACATGACCTGTGCAGTCACATGGGTCCCATCCTTAGTTTGATGGTCTTCTGACATTGTCTTTAAATCCTTCATAATTTTTTTTTTTTTTTGAGGCGGAGTCTCGCTCTGTCACCCAGGCTGGAGTGCAGTGGCGCGATCTCCGCTCACTGCAAGCTCCGCCTCCCGGGTTCACGCCATTCTCCTGCCTCAGCCTCTCCAAGTAGCTGGGACTACAGGAGCCCGCCACCACGCCCGGCTAATTTTTTTTGTATTTTTAGTAGAGACGGGGTTTCACCGTGGTCTCGATCTCCTGACCTCGTGATCCGCCCGCCTCGGCCTCCCAAAGTGCTGGGATTACAAGCGTGAGCCACTGCGCCCGGCCTTAATTTTTTTTTTTTTTTGAGACACAGTCTCACTCTGTCGTCCAGGCTGGAGTGCAGTAGCATGATGTCGGCTCACTGCAACCTCCGCATCTAGGGTTAAAGCGATTCTCCTGCCTCAGCCTCCTAAGTAGCTGGTATTACAGGCATGCACCACCGCACTTGGCTAATTTTTGTATTTTTAGTAGAGACTGGATTTCACCATGTTGGCCAGGCTAGTCTCGAACTCCTGACCTCAGGTGATTCGCCCACCCCGGCCTCCCAAAGTGCTGGGATTACAGGCATAAACCACCACGCCCAGCCTCTTCATAATTTTCTTTTCTTTTCTTTTGACAGAGTCTCCTTCTGTCGCCCAAGCTGGAGTGCAGTGGCACAATCTCAACTCACTGCAACTTCTGCCTTCTGGGTTCAAGCAATTCTCCCTGCCTCCGCCTACCAAGTAGCTGGGATTACAGGCACCAGCCACCATGCCCAGCTAATTTTTGTATTTTTAGTAGAGACAGGGTTTTGACACATTGGCCAGGATGGTCTTGAACTCCAGGACTCAAGTGATCTGCCTGCCTCGGCCTCCCAAAGTGCTGGGATTACAGATGTGAGCCACCTTGCTGGCCTCTTCATAATTTCTTAACAAAGGGTCTCAAATTTTCAATTTGCACTGGGCTCCACAAATTATGTAGTTGGGCCTGCTCAGCAGCTCTGGTTGCTGGGCCCAGGACTGTTTTCTGAGGGATTGTCTGGGAGAGACTGGGGAACCTAGGTGGGACGTGGGCTCGGGTGCATCCTTGGACAAGTCCTGTAGTCCCTGAGCATCAATGTCCTTGAGCATGAAACAGGGATCACGGTGCCTGCTCCACCCAGAGAGGAGAGGACATAGATCTGAGGCTTTTCCCACCTGCAGTAGGTGCCCTGGTGGTGGAGAGTCTGCAGATCGGGCAGTGGAGAGTCCCTGCCCTGGAAGCCGGGCTGGAGCTGCTCTTTCAGAGATGCCAGATGCCTCTCGCACTCAGAGCCCCTGGTCAGGCTGTCAGAAGGCAGTCGCTGACTGTTGAGGAGAGACGCTGCTGTTCACAGGGATGGGCAGATGCCTCCCTGGGCCAGACGGACAAAGCATGCCCAGGCTCCTGGGCAGGCAGTTGGTTTGGATGTCAGCGCTTGGCCTGTTGGGCTGGGGGAGGTGGTGGCTCCCTGGAGACAGATCGTGAGGGGCCTGGATGTCACCCTGTAGTGACAGAGTGCCACTGGGGGAGGAGCCTGGGAGAAGCCTGGGTAGGTGGCATCACTGGGTCTGAGACCCAGTCACAGCACCCCACATCTTGAGCCACTGCCACTGGCAGGCCTGGACCAGCTCGCAGGCCCAAATTTAGGTCCCTGCTTTATCTTAGCACACCTGATGGCCCTTCTGCTCCTGTCGCATCTTGTTTCTCTTACACCCCAGGTTGGAACCTTATCTTCTCTCCTCTATGGTTGATGCCGCCTGCCTCAGTTTACCCATGTATTGTCACTTTCACTAGTGCATTCACCCTCAGTCGACAGGGCTGGGGCCTGTTTCCCACACCGCCCCTCCATCGTTTTGGAACAAGTGGCCATGCATTTTATTCTAGCATTGCGGCCCAGAGGTTATGTAGCCCATCAGCTCACAGGGCTTCGGGAACAGGTGTCCAGGCGCTCGATGTCAGGGGTTCTGGGTGCTGGAGGCAGCTGGCAGCTCCCAAGGATCGGTGCTTGTCTTCAGTCCCATGAGAAGGCCGTGCTGAGCGCCTACTGTGTGCCGAGGGCGGCGCTGTGGGCTGGGCTGCCGCACACAGAGGCCCCTTTCTTCAGGGAGTTTACTCAGGAGCACATTTATAAATAGGACAAAGCCCGGCGGGCCAGGGGCCTCCCAGGCAGAAGTGGGGAGAAGGCCGGGCGTCCTCCTGCAGGGTGCCGCCCCGCCCCGCCCGGGCCCGCGGCCTCCCGGGGCTGAAAGGGCCTCTGTGTCCCGGCCCCCGCCTGCCCCGGGCCAGGAGCGCATTTCCTCAGCTGCGCCAGACCCTGGAGGCTCCGCAGCCCCTCTGGGGACAGACACAAATAGTTCCCGGCCCAGCTGCCCGGCCAGTTGCCTTGGGAACCAAACTCAATTGTCTGACGTCACTGGGCCGTCGCGTAGCAACCGGCTCAGCCTCTCCCTCCCCGCCCAGGCGCTGAGGTCACGGTCGCCATGGAGACGGCGGGGCAGGGCCTGCTGGGCCGGGCCGGGCCCCGCCGGGCCCGGCCGGGCTCGGCTGGGGGCTGGGGCTGGGGCTGGGGGGTGCTCGGCCGGTCTCGCAGGCCGCGCCGGCCACCCGCGCCCTTGGTCCCGCCGCGGAGCCTCGGCCCCGGCTCCGGCCCCGGCACTGGAGCTGCTCTTCCCTCGCGGAAGCGGTGCCGCCTGGCCCGCGGCAGCGCAGACGCCCTGCCTTGCCCTCTGGCTGGCCGGGCCGCCTGTGGCCGGAGAAAGCCCCATTGTGGCCTGAGTGCGCCCCGCAGCCAGTCGGGATTTCTCTCGCAGAGAGAGGCCTTTGTTCGCCTCACCCCATCTGACTGCCCCGTGCTCTGTCCCAGCCTCATTTGCTCCCCAAGCCCCAACCTGGGTTCCTGCTCTGGCAACAAGGAGCAGGTGGCAGCAAGGGGCGTTTTCGCGCCCCTCCCCCTAATCACCCAGGAAATCTCTGAGCTTGGCCACCTGCCCTGGGGGAGGAGACGCGAGGCTTGCGCACTCCACTCTGCTTCATCCCTGGTTGCCCTCCCCACTCCTGTGGCCCCCCCGGCGTTTGTGCTGTGTGACATCCCTTTCCTCCACCGCTGCCTGGGGTTGGGGGCAGTCAGGCCAGGCCAGGCCACCCCTGGGTGAGGAGGGCATTGGGGCCAGAGGGGTCTGCACTGACCACCTCCAAGTTTCTCTGTTCTTAGGCTGTTCCCACCGCAGGAGAATATAAAGTGCTGAAGCCAGAACCCAGACTGGGACACAAGGCCCAGAACCTGCACAGGGGCCACCGGCAATCGGCCACCATGTCCCTGCCCTGCTGTGCCTCGACTTACCCATCTGCTGCTGGGGTAATCCTAACCATCTCTTACTGAAGGACCCTGAGTGCCTTGTTCAAGTTCAGTGTGGTGAGCCCATTGGTGGGAGGTGTTTTTCCTCCCCAAAGACTGTATTTTGAAAAGTACTAATAAAATACAGGAGGTGAGTAGCCAAAGCAAAATTTTAGGTGAATTCTATTTCCTCATTGGTTGACATTTAAAATTCAGAGATGCAAAGGAATATATTTTAATCCATGGGGTTGGGGGGATGAGTATTGAAAGATCTGAGTGCCTTGCTCTTTCCAAAGCATGTGTTTAAAGGAAGGTTCTGGTTGTGTGCAGGGCATTCACAGGCAAGTTTGTGTGTTGTGGTGGGCGTACCTCGGGTCCCAGAACCTAGGTGTGGGCTCTGTGTGGCCTTAGGCAAACATCGGACCCCATCTGGAGTCCTGGCCTATTTTTGTGGGAAAGGCAACTTTTATCTGCTGGGGAACCTTCAGATATAGGAGGGATGGGGGTTAGGACAGGGCCCCTTGCAGTGGGGGACTTAGGGGAGCCACAAGGGACAGGCTGCTTTGGGTACCTCATTCCCCTTTCTGGGAGCAGCCTGCTCTGACAGGATCCAGGCTGGGCCAACCAGGGTCCTTTCCCCTAGGATTGATCAGATCCAACAGGGGAAACTGAGACTTTTCCTCTCTGGTTTATCAAGGACCAGCCTGTGGGCCTGGAGCCTCCAGGAGCCACGGTCCCTGCAAGGAGCAGAAGCCTGGCGGAGAGAAAGAACCTCCATGGGAGGTGGAGGACACAAGTGATGGGGACAGAGTACTGGCAGCACTGAGTTCCTACTCAGCATCCTCACAGCCAGTTCCTCTTAGCCCTTCCTGACCTAGCCCATTAATCCAGTTTGTGCCTAAGCTACTACATGCTGGGTTTCTGTCACTTTCAATTAAGAGGCTCCTCACCAATACACAGATCATGTGGAAAATCCCAGTAAAGGAAAACTGACATTTGTCACATGCCCACTGTTAAATGCTGTTTTTGAAAAATATGCATTATTGCCGGGAATAGTGGCTCACGCCTGTAATCCCAACACTTTGGGAGGCCGAGGCTGGTGGATCACCTGAGGTCAGAAGTTCAAGACCAGCCTGGCCAACATGGTGAAACTCCATTTCTACAAAAACCCAAAAATTAGCTGAGCATGATGGCCAGTGCCTGTAATCCCAGCTACTCGGGAGGCTGAGGTGGGAGAATTGCTTGAACCTGGAGGGTGGAGGTTGCAGTGAGCTGAGATGGCACCATTGCACTCCAGACTAGGTGACAGAGTGAGACTCCGTCTCAAAAAAAAAAAAAAAAAAAAAGCATTATTGACCACAGCATCTCTGTGAGGCAAATGGAAGAACCGCTTTGCAGATTAGGAAACAGGTTTGGAGACACTAAGGGCCACAGTGTCCACTTGTGCAGGACTCCACAGGGTGGGCCAGCCTGCTTCTAGGCACAGGGTCAGTGGGCCTTGTCTGTCCTGAGACCCCTCAGCCAGACTTTACCCATGAAGACCTTTGCTCTGTGTCTGGGTCCTTCCTGGAGGACTCTGGGCCCTCTGTGGTCTGAGTCTTAGAGCGCTGTTACATGGCTGGGTTGTTCAGCTCTGGCAGTCACTCCGGTTGGAGGGTCTGTGCCCCTCTCTCCTTGTGCCCTTTTTGCCCCTTTCTTTAAAAAATGTTTAAAAATTATTTTTTATTTTATTATTATTTTTATTATTATTATTTTGAGACAGGGTCTCATTCTGTTGCCCAGGCTGGAGTACAGTTACGTGATCATTGCTCACTATAGCCTCAACCTCCTGGGCTGAAGTGATCCTCCCCCTCAGCCTCTTGAGTAGCTAGGATTACAGGCATGTGCTGCCACACCTGGCTATTTTTTTTAAATTTATTTTGTAGACATGGTGTCTCGCTATGTTGCGCAGGGTGGTCTCGAACTCCTGGGCTCAAGCGATCTTCCCACTTTGGCCTCAAAGTGCTGGGATTACAAGTTGAGCCACCGCGCCCTTGGGCCCCCCTAGTATGGGCCGGTGGTGCCTTCCCTCCAGCAGAGGGCGCAGTCCATGTCCTTAGAGACTCTGGAAGCTCAAGATCAAGTCGGTCTAGGAAATAGGGCTACCTCTCAGCCGTGGGAGGTCTTTCATTTAAACAGTCAAATATGTATTTAAGTACTTTGTTTACCTCTACACTTTATCACATCCTCCATGGGGGACTGTCCTATGTGTGAACTTTGTTTTGGAGACACTCTTTTTCCCTGATAGAAGCTATACCTCACCCTGCCAAACCTATAACCTGGACTACAGTCGCATAGGAATTTTAACCAATTAGCCACAGGCCCACAGACTAAACAGAAATCTTTTCCTACATTCCTGCCAGCAGAGGTGTGTTGACAAGATTAAAAAAAAATAATAATCCTTACAAAGCAAGTACAAACACTGACAAAGATTTGGTTTCTTTGCCATTCTCAAGGTTGCCTCAAATTTTTAACTTTAAAAAAAGAGAGATATTAAAAAAAAATCTTTGAAGTTTTTCTATGTTTTGAAACCCCCCCACTGCAACACATCTCAGATGGAAGAAATTAGCAGCCTACGGTGATATCTTGGGTTCCCCAGAACGCAGGCGCCGAGCCAGGGTTTGGTGCACGGGATGTTTATTTGGGATCACGCCCTGTGAAGAGGAGCAGAATGAAGACAGAGTTGGAGAGGGAGAGGTCGAGCGTGTAGTGCAGGCTCAACGACAGCCCCAGCAAGCCCCGAGGGAGCTCTGGAGCTGCGGTTATCCCAAGCTGGGTCAGGATGGTCAGACCTCAGAACCCTGCACAGACCAGTGTGGGGATTGGGCCACCTGGGACCTCACCACCTTGGGTGAGGTGCTCTCTGCAGGAGCTGAGGCTGAAGCCTATCCAACGACAGTGCTCCCAGCGGCTGGAGGAGCAAGGCCTTCTTTGAGGGGGTCAGGACAGTCCAACCTTGGGGTGGAGGCTGGATAGGCTGGGGGTCCCTTCTGATGTCTGCTAGGACTTGTTGGTGCCCTCCCCTTAGCCCCTCCCCTGTTGGGCTCAGGCGTTAGGACACTGTGCCTGTCCTGCTGGCTCCTGGTCCAGCCTCCATGCCTATTGGCTGGTGCAGACCTCAGCTTAACTTGGCCAATGTCTCCTGGCAGAACACACCAAAAAGACGGCTATTGATCCTAGAGAAATGCTGATTGTTGTCAAACGTTAACCCTAACATATAAACAAGAAGGCGCTGAAAACCAGGTTCCCTGATTTGTTGAGTGAGGAAATGCCAGGCTTTGTAGGGCTGAATTTATAGCTTTGTCATATCATACCTCACTTCTCAACACGGAAGAGGACCCTACACACAGCCATCTTTTTTTTTTTTTTTTGAGATGGAGTCTCGCTCTGTGGCCCAGGCTGGAGTGCTGTGGCACGATCTCGGCTCACTGCAAGCTTCGCCTCCCGGGTTCATGCCATTCTCCTGCCTCAGCCTCTGGAGTAGCTGGGACTACAGGAACCTGCCACTACGCCCGGCTAATTTTTTGTATGTTTTAGTAGAGACAGGGTTTCACCATGTTAGCCAGGATGGTCTCGATCTCCTGACCTTGTGATCCACTTGCCTCGGCCTCCCAAAGTGCTGGGATTACAGGCGTGAGCCACCGCGCCTGGCACAGCCATCTTTTTATTCTATTGCTCATTCTTTATCCCCTCCTTCTGTCTCTATTAACTGCTTCTCCTCAACAGTTAATAGTGCTCCCCCCTTATTCAGTTTTCATCCATTGAACGCGGTGGACCACATGGGGCCTTTGTAGGGGAGGAAAAAGTATTCCCTACCCTCTTAGGTTCAGTAGCTGGACCTGCAAAATAATTGGACAAATGACAGATTAACAGGAGAAAAGGGCTGTGTGTGGTGGCTCATGCCTGGAATCCCAGCACTTTGGGAGGCCAAGGCAGGCCAATCACTTGAGGTCAGGAGTTCAAGACCAGCCTGCCGGACATGGTGAAACTCTGTCTCTACTAAAAATACAAAAATTAGCCAGGCATAGTGGTACATACTTGTAATCCCAGCTACTTGGGAGGGTGAGGCAGGAGACTTGCTTGAACCTGGAAGGTGGAGGTTACAGTGAGCCGAGACTGTGCTATTGCACTCCAGCCTGGACAACAGAGTGAGACTCTGTCTCAAAACAACAAAAACAAAAACAAACAAAAAAAGACAGATAAAAGACATACACGTTTTATTTGATGTTAAAGGTTTTGTTTTTTTTGTTTTTCAAATCGGGTGGACCCCAGAATAGGTTCAGCATGACTCCCTAATGTTAAAAGTGTTACCTGGCATGGGGGAGGTGGTGGTACTTCATAGAAGAGAAATGCCACAAAGCAGACTTGGTGGCTTTATACCATACTAACAAAGGATGATAAATTTGTAGAGAAGTGACAAGGCAAAGGAAAGTGGCTTCTGGACTTTTTAGGGGTGGTAAGCTGTGGGAAGGTAAACATATGGGGGACACTATGGTAGATAGGGCTATTTGGTAAGGCTTGTCTGTGTAGATGCTTCTCAGTGCCATCTCTATCTCCAGTGATAAGGCCATTCTCCCCTTCCTGGTATGGACAAGGTGAGAGAGCTTCACAAGGAAATGTACACCCTGTTTTTCAGGCAGAAAGGGAAAGGGCAGAAAGCTCATCCTGTCTGCTTTTTCTCAATTGCCTTCAGCTCAAATCATCCTTATGCCAAAGTGGCATATTTTGGGGGTGGTCCCCTATGCCTTCAAGCCCAGGTCCCCATGATGGGCTGGATCACCCCCACTTGCCGCCTGCTCCTGTGTTTTGTTTTAGGAACTGCTTCCTCTTCTTCTCTTGCCTGTGGAATGGGACCTGTCCTCAAGCTGCTGTCTCTGGGCTTTCGCTTTCTCACTCTATAATGTCTTCCTCAGCCGTCCATCCTGAGCTGGAGCATACCCTTTCTTTCTGTATTGGACACCCCGGCCCTGAGCGTGCAGCCCTGACCGCCTCCCCAGGTATGATATAGTACTTGAATCCCTGGGGGTCCCCATGTGTTGCCGGGTGGGTTTGCCAACACAACTGTTTACCCCACAGCAAGGAGGGGAGGATCAAGAAGAGCTAGCAGGGAGGGTCCGTCCAGCAGACACTGGACTGAGTGGGTTTCAAGGCAGCACAGAGTGAGTTGGCCAGTGGTGAGGCCCTGGAGACTCAAAGCAATGTGGCGTGGCTGTCACAGCCCCCTGGGGGACTGGGAACTTGGCCCTGCAGAATGCAATGCAAGGCAGAGTTGTGTGGTTCCAGTGGGACTTCATAACTTTTCCCTGTTCTGGGCATGAGCTCTGTCCTTGTGGAGTAGCAGTGACCTCTAGGTGTTAATACGAGCCCCTCATAAACACTTTGATGGGAAAAAGTGTGCTAGCTTGCCACTTTTCTTTTTCTTTTGAGATGGAGTTTCGCTCTTGTTGTCCAGGCTGGAGTGCAATGGCGCGATCTTGGCTCACTGCAACTTCTGCCTCCCGGGTTCAAGCGATTCTCCTGCCTCAGCCTCCTGAGTGGCTGGGATTACAGGTTCCCACCACCACACCCGGCTAATTTTTTGTATTTTTAGTAGAGACAGGGTTTCACCATGTTGGCCAGTCTGGTCTCAAACTCCTGGCCTCAGGTGATCCACCCACCTCGGCCTCCCAAAGTGCTGGGATTACAGCACCGTGCCTGGCTGAAACTCAATATTTCTAAAAGCAAACATGCCTGGGACAGTGGCTCATGCCTGTAACCCAGCACTTTGGGAGGCCAAGGCAGGAGGATTGCTTGAGTCCAGGAGTTTGATACCAGCCTGGGCAACATAGTGAGAAAAAACTGTAAAAACAAAAACAAAAACAAAACAAACAAACACCCAAAGCAAACAAAAAAAACAAACACATGATCCAGTCCTTTCCCACCAGCCTCCGCTAACCCTTTCCTCATGTCCCACCACCTGCCAGGGACACCTCAAGTCTCCTAACTGCCCAGGCCCAAACCACCCAGGAATCATGCTTTCCTGGCCCCTCAATCCAGCTGGTCACCTGCAATGTCTCCTTTCCCTTTGCTTTGCCACCCCTCCCTGCCAGCCTGAGTTCCACAGTTCTGGACCATCTCCTCATAGAGCAGCCCCCATCCCCATCACCCTCCTGCACGAAGGTGGCACCATCACCACACTGCCAGGCCTTTGCCCTTCTGTCTCCAACAGCAAAGACCCAGCTCAGGTAACTGCCAATGTGCAGCTGCTGCACCCCCATGTTCACTCCCCTTGTAATGAAGTCATGAATGCGCTGGCACACAGCTGCGCAGGCCCGTCTGCAGTAATCCTCAGGACCACATAGCACTTGACTACATGCCAGGCACTCTTCTAGGCACTTGACACATTAACTCATTTAATCCTCACAACAGTCCTATGCAAAGGTACTATTATCACTTTGTAGATGAGAAAACAGCATGGAAAGATGAAGGTGACACAGTTTGTGGGAGGGAGAGTCAGGATTCAAGACAGTTGGACCCAAAGGACACGCTCGCTACCACTCTGCTGGTGGTGGGCCCAGCATCCCTTCCCCTAGGAAGGCCCCAATTCTGGTCTGACCCTGGCCCCAGGCCAGGTGATGAGGGATTTCATTCCTGTGGCCTCAGTGATTGGTTCAGGGGAGGGCACAGGCACCAAGCCAGGCCTGGCAGCGTCCTCCCCCAACTCTCTTGCCAGAGCCAGTGGGAACAAGCTTCTCTTTTCTCGGAAGGTGACTGAGCCGCCTGAGCATGGAGGGGGCCAGCCCCGGGGAGCCGAGCCGGAACGGCAGAGCCCTGAGGACCAGGGTGAGCCCTGGCCCTGGCCTGGCCCGGCCACACCTGGCTGTTGTGCTGGTTGACTCATCTCTTTGCTTCATCTGGTTTGAGTTAGGTTTCTGTTCCTTCTGATGGCTGGTTCACCCTTGTGGTCTCAGTGTCTAGCAGTGCCGGGCACATAGTGGATGTTCAAAAAATATTTGTTGAGGCCAGGTGCGGTGGCTCACGCCTGTAATCCCCACATTTTGGGAGACTGAGGAGGGCGGATTACCTGAGGTCAGGAGTTCGAGACCAGTGTGGCCAACATGGTGAAACCCCGACTGTACTAAAAATACAAAAATTAGCTGGGCGTGGTGGTGCGTGCCTGTAATCCCAGCAACTCAGGAGGCTGAGACAGGCGAATCACTTGAACCCAGGAGGCAGCGGTTGCAGTGAGACGAGATTGCGCCACTGCACTCCAGCCTGGGTGACAGAGCAAGACTCCATTTAAAAAAAAAAAAAAAGAAAAGAAAAGAAAAAAATTTATTGAAAGCATGAGTGAGGCCGGGTGCGGTGGTTCATGCCTGTAATCCCAGCTCTTTGGGAGTCTGAGGCAGGCAGATCACCTGAGGTCAGGGGTTTGAGACCAGCCTGGCCAACATGGCAAAACCATGTCTCTCCTAAAAATACAAAAATTAGCCAGGCATGGTGGTGCATGCCTGTAATCCCAGCTACTCAGGAGGCTGAGGCAGAAGAATTGCTTGAACCTGGGAGATGTAGGTTGCAGTGAGCCAAGATGGCATCCCACTGCACTCCAGCCTGGGTAACAGAGCGAGACTCCATCCAAAAAAAGAAAAAAAGTGGCAGCTCCTGGAGGGAAGCAGGTATGCACACCAGGCTCATCTTTGCATCCACCTTGGGGCCTGACATCACCGTTCCTCATGTGAGCCTTCTGCAGGGTGGGGCGGGGCTGGTGACATGGGTCACTGATGCAGGCCAGGTGGGCTGTGGTGGACAGTGAGCACATACACCCTAAAGCAGGCAGTTCTGCTGCCTGGGGTCCTGAAGAAATGAGGGCCCTAGATTTTCCCAGAGAAGCAGAAATCCAGATTTTAATGCAAAATCTTTTTTTTATTAATTTTTTTTGCACACAAAACAATAAACATTTTCTAAAAATACATACAAACAAAAGGATACATATCAAACATATTAGGAAGGTTGCACATGGGAAGACGGGGAATAGAAATGGGGAGTGGGAATTAAAGAAAATAAATGAGAGAGGGACTTTGTATGGATCAATGATAATAACTCAATCCTCTATTTGACAAAGAAGAAGGAGAAGGAAGAGGAAGAAAAAGAAAGTGGGATAAAGGATCAGAAAGGGAGGAAAATAGAAAAAATTAGAGTACGACTCCAGGGTAGACCTGTTTTGTTGTCGCTGGGTTGGTTGGTTGGTTTGTCTGTTGTATTTTTCATATGTTTTGCCATGTTGGCCAGGCTGGTCTCGAACTCCTAGCCTCAAGTGATCAACCCGCCTCGGCCTCCCAGAGTGCTGGGACTATAGGCGTGAGCCACCACGTCCAGCCCCCTCATTGCTTCTGGCCTCCGTGGTAGACCTCCCAGACGGGGCGGCCGGGCAGAGGCGCTCCTCACATCCCAGACGATGGGCGGCCAGGCGGAGACGCTCCCCACCTCCCAGACGGGGTGGCGGCCTGGCAGAGGCTGCAATCCCAGCACCCTGGGAGGCCAAGGCAGGCGGCTGGGAGGCGGAGGCTGCAGCGAGCCAGGACCAAGCCACCGCACTCCAGCCCGGCAATACCGAGCACCGAGTGAGCGAGACTCTGTCTGCAGTCCCAGCACCTCGGGAGGCCGAGGCAGGCAGAGCACTCGGGGTCAGGAGCTGGAGACCAGCCTGGCAAACATGGCGAAACCGCGCCTCCAGCCAAAGGAGAAAAAGCAGGCAGCGGTGGTGGCGCGCGCCGGCAATCCCAGGGAGCCCGCAGGCCGGGGGCAGGGAGTCTGCAGGGAGCTGACTAGATTCCAGCCTGGGCCACAGAGGGAAGAAAAGAAATAAAAAAGGAAGGAAGGAAGGAAGGGAGGGAGGCAGGGAAGGAGGGAGGGAAGGAAGGCCTTTTTTTTTTTTTTATATCTTGTCACCTAGGCTGTAGTGCAGTGGTGTGATCTTGGTTCACTCCAACCTCCGCCTCCCAGGTTCAAGCAATTATCCTGCTTCAGCCTCCCGAGTAGTTGGGATTACAGGCATCCACCGCTATGTCCAGTTAATTTTTTTGTATTTTTAGTAGAGAGCAGGTTTCACCATGTTGGCCAGGCTGGTCTTGAACTCCTGAGCTCGGGTGATCCACCCACTTCAGCCTCCCAAAGTGTTGGGATTACAGATATGAGCCACCCTGCCCGACCGTAAAATCTATTTTTTAAATGCTAGCGATTAGTTTACAATTTGAGAAGCACTATGTAGGTCAAACAACCCATTAGTTGGCTGGCTGCGGCCCCAGGGCTCCCATTTGGAGACTCTGCTGGGAACCAGGAAGGACGAGTGAACCATCCGTGGCCAGGGCCGCACATGAAGGCATGCGAGTGAGAGCTGCTGAGGGCACTTGGCTAAGGGTGGGGCTGGAGCGGACATCCAGCCAGGGCATCACTCACCAGGTCACACCACCGGGTGCTCCACAGGGTCTAGCCAGAGGGTGGGCTGACAGCTTCCGAAGCAGAGGGCTGCCCCATTGCTGCACTCAAGGCCGGGCCTTGCTAATGCTTTCCCAGATGCATATCTTCACAGACAAGAGTAAATACCACGTAGAGACCTGGGTCTAAGGTGAGCAACTCATCCTAGTTTGCCTGGGGTTTTCCGGTTTTAAATATGAAAGTCCTACAACCCAGAAACCCCCTTAGTCTGAGGCAAACCAGGACAGTCGGTTTGCTTAGACTCCTGCTCCCTCTGCACCCCCAGCTCACTGGAGGATAATGATAATGGCAGCCACCATGTGTGGGCTTATCAAGTGCCAGACACCATGCATTATGGCCTGCATCGCTTCCCTTCTGTCTTATAACAGAGTCATGGTATGGATTTATTCTCTCCTTTCTACAGCTAAGTAGGCTGAGAGTGATGTGATTCGCCCAGGGCAAGTGCTGGCGCTGGAGCTTGAACCCACATGGTTTGACTCAGCACTGTCAACTGCACTGCCTCTTCTGCCTCTCAGCCTGAGCTTGCCAGGCCAGCCTAGGCCCCAGGGAAGGCTCCTCAGGAGCTTACCTGGGTGGAGGTTCAGTAGGGATGGGTTTTTGCAGGTCTGAGACACCCCCCGCCACACTGCCTCCAGCTCTGCCCAGGCGCTTCTCTGTCTGCACATTTGCCCCCAGCCCCTGAATGGGACAACCTGAGAAACCCTCAGGGGACGTTTCCACCACACCCCGAGCCCTCCTGTCCATCACCGTGTTGCTCACTGCACTGCAAGGGAAGAGGCTGGTGCTTAGAAATAAATGCTCGCTGGTGATTTATTGCATAGGCTGGGGGAACCGTCCAGAGCAAGAATGGGCAAGGGAGCAGGGCGTGAGGGTCCCAGGGATCTCTGGAGGCCACTGAACCAGCCCTTCGGGGGTCCCTGTGCAGGGCTCTAATCATAGCTGGGGTCAGCCTGGGCCCGGCGTGGGGTGAGGTGGCTGGTCAGGAAGCGCATGGCCGAGCGGATGCCCTCCACAGTCCTCTGCTCCACTGTCTCCAGCACATGGGTGATGGTGCGCAGGGCTGAGCTGGTCCCTGACACCAGCCCGGAGGAGAAGGCCGAGCTGACGCTTCCCAGCAGGCTGGGGACTGAGCGCAAGCTGGGCCCTGAGCTGTGCAGCAGGTCTGCCACGGTGCTGTGGCCGGAATCCAAGAAGCCCGTGGCTATGGCCATGCCCATGGTGGTCTCGGACCACACCAGGATGTCTGCCAGGGAACTGATGGAGCCCTCGCCCCTGTCCAGCAGGCTGGTCATGGAGTGCATGTAGTCGTTCTCCTCACTGGCCATGTACAGGCTGGGGTCCAGGGGCCTCCTCCCCAGGGCCACCTCGTGGGGGCCAGGCAACAGGGACACACTGCCTGCTGGAGGTGGAGGGAAGAACCAAGCCTGCAGGTCTCCTAAGCTGTCCACCACATTTGCCCCCATTGCCACTGGGGACTCATCGGATGGCAAAGCTTCAGCTTCAGGGTGTGGGGCCTTTAGATGCTCAGCTTTCTCCTCAGCAGCCTTGGTGGTGCTGGCAGCCTGAGGGCCATGCTGGCCATTGGCACCTGCTGTGACATGGTCAGCATCACTCTCGACGGGCTGAGCCTCCATGTGCTGGGTGGACTGTAGCTCAGCACTCGGGGCAGAGGGAGCTGACTCCGGCTCTCTCTCAGGAACACTCGTCATTTGTGACATCTTGTCCTTATCCAGGAGGTGACTTGGGAAAACCACTAGACTCTGACTTGTCCTTGCGTCTTGAACCTGCCTGTCCCATGCTGGATTCTGAAGGCTCATAGACATTTGCAGGGGACTTGGGTTTTGGCTGGGAAGCAGAGATGTGATTTTTCTAGGTGTCTTCTGGCCGTGTTCTGGAACAACTGCACCCTTGTCTTTGTCTCCAGATGTTGATATGGCCCCGGGGGTGGCCGTCTTGAAGGAGGCCTGATCTGTATCCTGCCAGTCGGTGGATGCGACAGAGCTGCTCACTGCCAAGACATCTGCTGTGAGTGGGACCTGACCTTGGGGCTCTCCTGCTGGGCTGTCCTTAGACCTGCTGTCAGCCACGTTGCCCAGGGGGTACCCCGAGAGTGCCATGTGTGGGGCTGCTGGTGGAGCCGGCTCTATGCCCTTTGCTGCTTGTGGCGGTTGGAGGGAGTGGCTGCAACCCAGCTGGGCTGAGTTGTCCAAGTGGTGAGGTCACAAGGGACTGTGGCCACTGGTGATGTCACAGGTCTCCATAGAGCAAGGGCCTTGAACTTCTGGAGCAGCCTTCCAAGTGGGCTAAGTCTATGGGACAGTTTGTTGCCAACTTTGCAGGTACATAGGGAAAAAAATGACAAATGTTCTTGAAAGGGCTGGAGGCGTGTGTACAGGGGAAGTACAGCCACAGGGCCACAGGAGGAGTGAGAGCTGTGACTTTGACAAATGAGAAGGGACGCAGATGTTTATTTAGAACAGTGTTTATAAGGGACCCCTCCCAGCACCTCTCTGTCTACACTGGTGCCTCAAGGCCCCAATTTAGGCTGGGCATGGTGGCTCACTTCTGTAATCCCAGCACTCTGGGAGGCTGAGGCGGGGGGATCACTTGAGGTCAGGAGTTCGAGACCAGCCTGGCCAATATGGTGAAACCCCATCTCTACTAAAAATGCAAAAAGTAGCCGGGCGTGGCGGTGGGCACCTGTAATCCCAGCTACTGGGGAAGCTGAGGCAGAAGAATTGCTTGAACCCAGGGAGTGGAGGTTGCAGTGAGCCGAGATCGCACCATTGCACTCCAGCCTGGGCAAAAGCGTACTCCGTTTCAAAACAAATAAACAAAACAACAACAACAACAACAAACAACAACAAACCACCCCCAATTTAGTCAGTGTTCCTGCAGGGAATCAGTTTCCCAGCAGTGGTGAGTAGGTATAAGCAAAAGCCAAGGGCCTGGGCAGCTCCATTTGTGGCAGTGGGTTTAACCCTTTTGATGTGGGGCAAAAATCTCTATCTTCTCCTTGCTCATCAGGGCTAGAAGGGCAGAGAATAACAAAAGGTCTGCAGACCTCTGAGTGTTTCTTGGAGAAAGATAACCCCAGATACACCTACTTGTGCTTAGCTGGGCGCGGTGGCTCACGCCTGTAATCCCAGCACTTTGGGAGGCTGAGGCAGGCAGATCATCTGAGGTCAGGAGTTTGAGACCAGTCTGACCAACATGGAGAAACCCCGTCTCTACTAAAAATACAAAATTAGCTGGGCATGGTGGCGCATGCCTGTAATCCCAGCTACTCGGGAGGCTGAGGCAGGAGTATCACTTGAACCCCGGAGGCGGAGGTTGTGGTGAGCCAAGATTGCACCATTGCACTCCAGCCTGGGCAATAAGGGTGAAAATCCATCCCCCCCCACCACCCAAAAAAAAAAGAAATCCTACATTAAGAAGATGGTTGGAGAGGAAGGCTCAGTCTGTAGTGTCTGTGCTTCTCCAGGGGTTATCAGCTAACATTTAGTGACTGCTTATGGGCAGGAAAGGGCGTGTAGCATCCTTTTCATCACCCATCACCTCTGGGTTGGTACTGTTCTACTAGTGTACTCAGTTTACACACAGGCATGCTGAACCTCACAGAGAATAAGTGACTTACTCAAAGCCACACTATTAATAAGAGCTGAATCTGGGATTTGAACCCTGTCTGGCTTCAATACTAAGCTTTCCAGCACTCTCTCATACCCAGGAGGGATATTTAAAATGTTGAATGAGGGGCTGGGCATGGTGGCTCATGCCTGTAATCCCAGAACTTTAAAAGGCCAAGGTGGGAGGATCGCTTGAGCCCAGGAGTTCAAGACCAGCTTGGGCAACGTAGTATGACCCTGTCTCTACAAAAAATAAAACAAAAATTAGGTGGGCATGGTGGTGCGCACCCATAGTCCCAGCTACTGGGGAGGCTGAGGCCCAGGAGGAGGGTTTCTTAAGCTCAGGGGTTCCAGGCTGCAGTGAGCTATGATCACATCATTGCATCCCAGCCTGGGTGACAAAGCGAGATCCTGTGCCTTAAAAAAGAAAAAAGATATATCTAATGACTGGCATGGTAATGATGCTGGCGGATGCAGACAGAGGCTTCCCGTTAGAACCGGTTCCACCACACCAGCAGGTGACAGCTGCTGCCAGCGCTGGGCTGCACCATCAGCAGCATGGTCATGAGTGTATGGAAAATTCCCCTCCCTGAAACTCTCTGCCCTTGTCCTCTCTCCTGCTGCCTCTCCTGGCTGGCTCCCTCCCTCCTCCACCTCTCCCAGGATCAGGCCTTCCCTTCACACTCCTTTTACTGACTCCGCCCAGCCAGCCTCCACCGTAACCCTCTGAGGCTGGCTGCACTACTGACACCAGGCTCCTTGCTCACTAAGTGTTTATTTTCCCCACAGATACCCTACCGCCACCGCAGAGGTCACAGAGCAAACCCAGTCTTGTTGGAGTGTGAGGGGCCGATGAGTACAGCCTGTAGCTTGTGAAGGAGTCCTGGAGAGAATGGTGGCTGCCCATCCCAGATGACCTTCTTCCTTAGTGTCAGACAATTGCTAAATAGAAATTACAGGAGGCTACTGCTTCGGATGAGGCTCCTGCACCAGGCCACAACAGACTGGACTAAACGTCAAGATGGGGTCACTCACAACTGAGGTTCCAAATCACCAGGAGACAGAGATGATTACCAGTTTCCCAAATGGGCCAGTTTCTTTTTTCTTTCTTTTTTTTTTTTTTTTGAGATAGAGTCTTGCTCTGTTGCCTTGGTTGGAGTGCAGTGGCATGATCTCAGCTCACTGCAACCTCTGCCTCCCAGGTTCAAACGATTCTCATGCCTCAGCTCAGGCTGGTCTCAAACTCCTGGCCTCAGGTGATCCACCCATCTCAGCCTCCCAAAGTGCTGGGATTACAGATGTGAGCCCGGTATTTTTTTTTTTTTTTTGAGACAGCATCTTGCTCTGTGGCCTTGGCTGGAATTCAGTGTGTGATCACAACTCCGAGCTGAAGCAATTCTCTTACTTCAGCCTCCCAGGTAGCTGGGAATACAGGCACATTCTAGCACGCCTAGTTAATTTTGTTTTTACTTTTTGTAAAGATGGAATTTCACCATGTTGCCCAGGCTGGTCCCGAACTCCTGGGCTCAAGGAATCTGCCCCCTTCAGCCTCCCAAAATGCTGACATTACAGAAACAGGCCAGTTTCAATCTTCAAGTGGCATGATAATGAAGTTCCCTCCGTTTTAATTTTTTTTTCTTCTGTCTTGAACTCCTGGGCTCAAGCACTCCTCCAGCCTCAGCCTCCTGAGTAGCTGGGACTACAGGTACACACCAGCATGTCCAGCTATTTTTAAAATTCTTCATAGAGATGGGATTTCGCCATGTTGCTCAACTTGGTTTCTTTTTTTTTTTTTTTTTTTTTGGGAATATGCTTTCTGTTTTATTTATTTATTTATTTTAAATTTTACTATTTTTATTTTATTTTATTTTATTTTGCACACAAAACAATAAACATTTTCTAAAAGTACATACGAACAAAAAGATGCATATCAAACATATTAGGAAGGTTGCACATGGGAAGACGGGGAATAGAAATGGGGGGTGGGAATTAAAGAAAATAAATGAGAGAGGGACTTTGTATGGATCAATGATAATAACTCAATCCTCCATTTGACAAAGAAGAAGGAAGAGGAAGAAAAAGAAAGTGGGATAAAGGATCAGAAAGGGAGGAAAATAGAAAAAATTAGAGTATTACTCCAGGGTAGACCTGCTTTGTTGTTGCTTGGTTCGTTGGTTGGTTTGACAGTTGTATTTCTCATATGTTTCGCCATGTTGGCCAGGCTGGTCTCAAGCTCCTAGCCTCAAGTGATCAACCCGCCTCAGCCTCCCAGAGTACTGGGACTACAGGCGTGAGCCACCACATCCAGCCCGGACATTGTTTCTGGCCTCTGTGGTAGAACTCCCAGACAGGGCGGCCAGGCAGAGGCGCTCCTCACTTCCCAGACGGGGCGGCCGGGCAGAGGCGTTCCTCACTTCCCAGACGGGGCGGCCGGGCAGAGGCGTTCCTCACTTCCCAGACGGGGCGGCCGGGCAGAGGCGCTCCTCACTTCCCAGACCGGGTGGCCGCGCGGAGGCGCTCCTCACTTCCCAGACGGGGCGGCCAGGCAGAGGAGCTCCTCATAACCCAGACGATGGGTGGCCGGGCAGAGGCGCTCCTCACCTCCCAGACGGGGCGGCGGCCGGGCAGAGGCTGCAATCCCAGCACCCAGGGAGGCCAAGGCAGGCAGCTGGGAGGCGGAGGCTGCAGCGAGCCAAGACCACGCCACCGCACTCCAGCCCGGGCAACACCGAGCACCGAATGAGCGAGCCTCCATCTGCAGTCCCAGTATCTCGGGAGGCCGATGCGGGCAGAGCACTGGAGGTCAGGAGCTGGAGACCAGCCCGGCCGACATGGCGAAACCGCGCCTCCAGCCAAAGGAGAAAAACCAGGGAGGGGTGGTGGCGCGCGGCGGCAATTGCAGGCAGCCCGCAGGCCAGGGCAGGAGAATCACGGGAGCTGGATGCAGGGAGTCTGCAGCGAGCCGAGTTTACTCCAGCCTGGGCCACAGAGGGAAGAAGAAAGAAAGAAAGATAGAAAGAAAGGAAGGGAGGGAGGGAGGGAGGCGGGCGGGCAGGCAGGCAGGCAGGCAGAACTTGGTTTCTAACTCCTGGGCTCAAGGGAACCTGTCACCTCCCAAAGTGCTGGGATTATAGGTGTGAGGCACTGCGTCTAGCCTGGTTTTTGTTTTTAGTTTCTGCTTTTTTCCACCCTCTTCCTGTCTATAAAGCCAACTTTCACTGCTTGATTCATTGGAACCCTTATTCTATTTTAGGAAATCAAGTGTTGCCTGATTCTAGAATCACAAAGCCAATTGAGAGCTTTAAACTAAACTTGTAATTTTGTCTTTTGACACTTAGTGTCAGGACCCTGACTTTATTCAGGGCCGCTATGTCTTAGCTAAAAGAACACATTTCCCAGCCTCCTTTGCAGGTAGGTAAGAACATGTGACCATGTTCTGGCCATTGAGAAGTAAGCAGAAAGTATTGAGTGGAACTTCAGAAAGGATCCTTCAAAGAGTTTAACATCTTTTTGCTCTTCCCCCTGTCAGGAATGTGAAGGCTGGAGCAACAGCAACCCTCTTGGTCCAGCAAGAGGACTGGTCTAGCAACCCTCTTGGTAATCTTGAGGGTGGAAGGCACACAGTAAGAGGGTGGACCAAGCAAGGATGGAAGGACCCTGAGTCCCATGGTTGGAGCTGTCTGATAGCCACCAGACCAGACTATCGCCAACCTCTCAAATTCCTTTATGTGAGGGAAACTATATGTGCCCAAATGATTATTTTTGGTTTTCTATTACATGCAGCTAAACGTAATCCTAATCCAGTTCTAACAGTTATGAGGTTCCTGTCAAGTGGTTGGTCTATGTTTGCTTGAATATCTTCCAGTCCTAAATCAAGAGTAGCATACAGCACTGAGTGCCAGTAGGCCTGACGCTGGGCAGGGGTTATTTCCTCATTTTTCAGATGAGGAAACTGAGGCTTAGAGAAGCCAAGCACATAGCAAGGTCAGTGGCATCTGCCTGACTCCAAAGCCCCACACCCCACACTGCTCCCTGCTTTTAGTTAGAAAGTTCTTCCTGCTCCCTATCTTTACCTAGGAAATAAAAACCTATATATTTAAGGTATATGACTTAATTTTTTTTTTTTTTTTTTGAGATGGAGTCTCACTCTGTCACCCAGGCTGGAGTGCAGTGGCACGATCTCAGCTCACTGCAACCTCCAGCCCCCGGGTTCAAGCAATTCTCCTGCCTCAGCCTCCCAAGTAGCCGGGATTACAGGCTCCTGTCACTGTCACCGAGCCTGGCTAATTTTTGTATTTTTAGTAGAGACGGGGTTTCACCATCTTGGCCAGGCTGGTCTTGAACTCCTGACCTATGATCCACCTGCCTCTGCCTCCAAAAGTGCTAGGATTACAGACATGAGCCACTGTGCCCGGCTGACTTAATGTTTTGTTGTACATTAGACTGCGAAATAATCACTACAATCAAGCTAATTAACATATCCCTCACCTCATATAGTTTCCATCTCCCTCCCTCCCTCCTTCCCCCACCTTCCTTCCTTCCTTCCTTCCTTCCTTCCTTCCTTCCTTCCTTCCTTCCTTCCTTCCTTCCTTCCTTCTTTCCTTCCTTCCTTCCTCCCTCCCTCTTTGCTTGGAGGTTAGAAGCAAGATGGAGTTGGTTAGGTCAGATCTCTTTCATTGTCTCAGTTATAATTTTGCAATGGCAGTTTCACTCCCACCTCAACTGGGACTATAGGCACCTGCCACCGGGTTGGAGATAGGAGTGTCTTTTGTTATTCATAAGGAGCCCCTTTGACCATATCTTAGTTTATGCTAATGAGGTGGTTCTTGATAGGGCCTCCCCACCCTATAGCTTCAGGATGGGGCTGGTCACCAGAGGAACCAACCACCTTGATGAGAAGAGGGTTGGTGCAACTTCAGCACCCCTGTGCCCCGTGTCCTCCCCCTTCCTCCAGGAGGCTGGAGAATGAGTTTTGTTACCAGTAGCCAATGATTTAATCAATCATGCTTCCCCAGTGAAAACTTCAGCAACGAGGTTTGGGGAGTTTCTGGGTTGCTGAATACATCCATGTGCAGGGAGTAAGGCCACCCCAGCTCCACAGGGACAGAGGCTGTCTTCTTCTTCTTCTCTTCTTCCTCCTCCTCCTCCTTCTTCTCCTCCTTCTCCTCCTTCTCCTCCTCCTCCTCCTCCTTCTTCTTTTTCTTCTTTTGAGATGGAGTCTGGCTCTGTTTCCCAGGCTGGAGTACAGTGGCATGATCTCAGCTCACTGCAACCTCTACCTTCCAAGTTCAAGCGATTCTCCTGCCTCAGCCTCCTGAGTAGCTGGGATTACAGGCGTGCACCACCACGCCTGACTAATTTTTGTATTTTTAGTAGAGATGGGGTCTCACCATGTTGGTCAGGCTGGTCTCAAACTCCTGACCTCAGGTGATCTGCCTGCCTTGGCCTCCCAAAGTGCTAGGATTATAAGCGTGAGCCACCAAATCTGGCCATTTGTGTCCTTTATAATACACCATAGTCATAAGTATATGTTTCCGAGTTCTATGAGTCGTTCTAGCAAATTATTGAACCTGAACATGGCCGGGCAGAATTGCATATAGCCAGGGGACCCCATTTATGGCTGTCATCTGAAGCAGGACTAAGCCCCTTGGCCTCTGGGGTCTGTGCTAACTCTGAGTAGTTATTGAAGGAATTGAATGGAATTGCAGAACACCCAGTTAGTGTCAGAGAATTGAAGAATTGGCTGTTTGGAAAAAGCAAGCACTTCCCAAAAGCATTGTTGTGAGAATGCAAGGAGGTAATGGAGGTCACAGTGCCCTGGAGAGTGCTGGACAGCATGATGGTGATAGTGATGGTGATGGTGATGGTGATGGTGACGGTGACGGTGATGGTGATGATGATGGTGATGGTGAGGATGATGATGGTGATGGTGAGGATGATGATGGTGATGGTGATGATAATGATGATGGTGATGGTGATGATAGTGATGATGATAATGATAGTGATGATGATAATTATGGTGATGACGATAGTGATGACGATAATGATGGTGATGGTGATGATAATGATGATGGTGATGGGGATGGTGATGATGATGGTTCATCTCTTGTGGGAGGCTGCCTACTGTCGAGAGCTCGTGGATGATTTGTCCTTTGAAGGGTTTTCTCACCGGAAGCTCCGCCATTGCCTGGTGTGATTGGTCATCCACAGGTGGCGGCCAAGAGCCTCCTGGCAGTGGCATCAGGTAGGTGGTGCCTATTGCACCCCAGAAGTCATCCCAGCTCCAGACGTGAACATGTTTTCTTCCACTAGTCAGCACAATGTTAAGCTCTGTAAATGCAAATCAATTAATTCTTCCAGCATCTTCATGAGGCAGGGCTTGCTGTTTTTCCAGATGTCTACAGATGAGGAAACCGAGGCCTGGAGAGGTTAAGGAGGCCTGTTCAGAGTCCTACAATAGCAGCAGACAGGGTCTCATATGTTGCCTAGGCTTGTCTCGAACTCCTGGTCTCAAGAGAGCTTCCCGCCTTGGCCTCACAAAGTGCTGGGATTATATGTCTTTAATACAAAGCAGCTTTTACATTTAAAAAAAATAAAAGGGGGTCACGCCTGTAATCCCAGCACTTTGGGAGGCCAAGGCGGGTGGATCACAAGGTCAGGAGATCGAGACCATCCTGGCTAACATGGTGAAACCCTGTCTCTACTAAAAAAAAAATACAAAAAATTAGCTGGGCGTGGTGGGGGGGCGCCTGTAGTCCCAGCTACTCGGGAGGCTGAGGCAGGAGAATGGCGCGAACCTGGGAGGCAGAGCTTGCGGTGAGCTGAGATCGCGCCACTGCACTCTAGCCCGGGCGACAGAGAAAGACTCCGTCTCAAAAAAAAAAAAAAAAAAAAAAAGGCGAGGGGGCGTTTTCTCATCAAGTGAGCCCAAGATTCTCTCGTAGTGAACGTCTGCCTGTGGTGATATCCATAGCTAGGAGGGGACTGACAGAGCTGACAGCCTTGCCCCCGTCTTCAAACAAGGAATCGGAGACCCAAGGTGGGGGTGATCAGGGCAGGAGCGGAGCCCCATCTGTCCAGGCTCTTCACCCAAGGAAGCAGAAGGAGGTGCTCCCAGCCTCGGCCCACTTTCCCACAGCCTCGCCCCACCCCTCCCCATCAAAGGATCCTCCAAGCCAGACAGCAGCCTTCATGGGGGAGCGGGGGAGGAGGAGGGGCTGTGGATACTGCTATCTTCCTGTCTGTCCATGCCCTCCAGTGCTCACCCCAAGTGCCTCAGCCCCAACATCCGGGAAGTGAGGTCTCAGGGCCCCTCTCCCAGCAAACCACCATGGCCTGCACAGGAGCCCTTTCTTCCTGGGAACCTGCTCTTAGCTTGTGGCCCCTCATTTTGGGGCTGGCCCTGCTCGGGCTGTGCCAATGGGCTGCTGCTCCACCATTTCGCACGGTGACCTGGGTGCCATGTACTAGCCATCCTCTTCCTCCCACAAAGAACACTGATTTTCAGATATTTCAGGGGCCTGGCCCCAGTCTAGCTCCAGGGTGGGTTCCCGTGGTCTCATTTCCCTGGGCATCACTGGCTCAGGCCTGTGCTCAGGGCCTTCATGCAATCCTGGCTGTGGAGTCATGAGAGCAAGGGGAGGCTCCCTGGAGCCCGTGGGGAGTTTCCTCACTCATTAGGAGGCCCAGGAAGTCATGGTCTTCCTCTCCTCCTATAAATGATCACATCCAGTCAGGCCTCTTGTGACCACGAGGGCAACTGGTCTGAGAAAAGCCCTATACAGAGAATGGCCGAACCAGGGAGATTGCAGAAAAGTAGGGCAAAGCCTTGATCAAACTGTGCCTGCAACCACCCAGCCACTGGACTTCCTATGATGGGAGGTGATTTGTTTCCATGTTACTTCAGCCAGTTGAACCAGTGCTTCCTGTGACTAACCACCAAAGGGACCCTGAGAAATAGCAGCCCTAGCCTGAAAGTCACCCAGGGAACCTAAGTGGCAGGGCTCCACCACACTGCCTCTCTGGGAGCACCCTAGCTCCTCCGGCTGCCACGGCCGCAGCTCTCGGGTCACCTCCCTCCTGCTCTGGGTGTTGGAACCCTCCATCCCTAGACCCTTGCCTACACTGGTCTATAAATCACTCCCACAGGCCCCTCCCACACCCATCTGCAGAGCCTTCCTTGGCACTACCCCTCACCTATGGCCAGATTCCTCATTAAACTCAGCATGGAAAGACTCACCATTCAAAAAAGCAAAAGCTGCCGTCCCCTACCCCCAGTCTACACTAGCAAACAGAGAATTGATGAACCGATTCAGTAAGTTGGCATCTGTAGTGGGATGAATTGAGGCCCCTAAAAGATAGATCCATATCCTAACTCCTAGAACCTGTGAATGTGACTTTATTTGGACAAAAAGGTCTTTGTAGATATAATTAAGTTGAGGATACCCCTGGGCATGGTGGCTAATGCCTGTAATCAAAGCACTTTGGGAGGCCAAGGCAGGCAGATCATGAGGTCTGGAGTTTGAGACCAGCCTGACCAACATGGTGAAACCCTGTCTCTACTAAAAATACAAAAATTAGCCAGGTGTGGTGGTGCGCACCTGTAATCCCAGCTACTTAGGAGGCTGAGGCAGGAGAATCGCTTGAACCCAGGAGGCAGAGGTTGCAGTAAGCCAAGATCGTGCCATTGCACTCCAGCCTAGGAAACAAGAGTGAAACTCCATCTCAGAAAAAAAAAAAAAGAGGAGAAAGGAGAACACACAACACAGGGAAGGTGGGCCTGTGAGGACAGAGGTGGAGAGTGGAGTCCTGGAGCCACCAGAAGCTAGAAGAGTCAAGGGGGAGCGCAGCCCTGCCAACACCTTCACTGCGGACTTCTGGCCTCCAGAACTGCGGGATAATACATTTGTGTTGTTGTAAGGTGCCTGGTCTGTGGTCATTTGTTAGAGCAGCCCAGGAAGCTAACAGAACCTCTAAGGATGTGACCCATTATTGAGTCTTGACCCCGGACACTGTCAGACGCAGCACTACTTAATCCTCCTAAGAGCCTTCGGTGGTAGGTACTGTTTTTCTGTTTGTTTTTTGTTTTTGTTTTTTTTTGAGACCACGTCTTGCTTTGTTGCCCAGGCTGGAGTGCAGTGGTGCAATCTCGGCTCATTGCAACCTCCACCTCCCAGACTCAAGCGATCCTCCTGCCTCAGCCTTCTGAGCAGATGGAACTACAGGTGTGCACCACCACGCCCGGATAATTTTTGTATTTTTTGTAGAGACAGGGTTTCACCACGTTAGACAGGCTGGCCTCAAACTCCTGACCTCAGGTGATCTACCTGCCTCGGCCTCCCAAAGTGCTGGGATTTCAGGCGTAAACCACTGTGCCCAGCTGGTAGGTACTGTTATTATCCCCATTTTACAGGTGAGGAAACCGTGGTTCAGCAAAGAGGACAGCAGGGCTTTGAGCTTCGTGCCTAGCCCACGTTCCTGACTACTGCAAGATTGTGCAGGCTGACATTGTGGAACCAGCACGTCCTTTAGGGAAGCTCGGAACTTTGTTTAGCACAGTTAGGCATACCCCTCCTCAGCCCTGTGTCCCTGCTGCAGCCACTCTCTCTCTTCACCTGCTGTGAAAGGCACTGCTTACTGTGGTTGCTGCTCTAGCTGCTGCCACCTCCTGGTGGCCACGGGGATCTGGCCCCACTGGGCCTCCCATGGCTGCTTCTGGGTGTGTGGGCCTGGACATTTCCAGGGCTCTGCTCTCCCTGTCTGCGTGCCCCCATGGCCACGCCCACCTTGAGGAGGGCAGTGCACATGGCCCCTGCCTGCCAATGATGCCTCCTTGGGATGGCGGGGGTGGGGGACCTGGGAAGGTCCTTGGGAACCTTGGTCATCGGGCTGGCTGTCCCAAGGGGTGCTCTGTCCCAGCTCTCAGCTCTCAGGGCAGCCCCTCGGATCACCAGCCCTCTAGAGGACCTCCAGATTCCACATCTCCCCAGTACTCCCACACTCCGAATGTGCAAGAAACCCAGGAGCTGGAGAAGCACTCGCAGCTGGTGCGGGAATTCCCCTTAGAACACACACTGGATTTGTTTGGAAGAAACAGGTTAATAAGCCCCGCGGGGTAGGGGCCGGGGACCCAAACGCATTCTCAAGTTACAAAGGACGCTGCCACCCTGCTTTCTAGGGAGGGTGGATGCTGTTACAGGGCCTTTGTCTGGAAGAGGTTGGGTTTGGGCAGGAGCTGCGGTAGAGCCCAGTTGTTCTGCAGGAGTGAGGGGCGAGGAGTTGGAAGTTCCTGGGAAATGGGGGTATTGGAGGTGAGCAGTAAGGCCAGCAGTGCTGGGAAGAGGGAAGGTCAGGCCTCCTCGGGTGGAGCAGCTGGGACTTGGGGAGAACAGAAACGCCAAGGGGATTTTCAAGTTGTTTGTGTTGAGGCCCCCAAGGTAAATGCCTTGCCTCCTCCTCCACAACATCCAAAATCCCACCTTGTTTGCTCAAGCTTTTGTGTGAGCGCCGGCTTGGGGGCGACTGCAGGACCTGTTTTCCCCTACGTGTTGGCTTGGAGCAGGCAGAGACCGCCCTTGAGGACGCAGAGAGCAGGGACAGTGGAGGGCTGAGTTACAAAATGGTGCTGGGACGATTGCTAAGTATTTGGAAAACACCGGGTTAGCCCTTCACTCTCACTGCCAGATGGCTCAGAGAGTTAAATGCAAAGAGAGAGAGAGAGAGAGAGAGAGAGAGAGAAACAAGCAAACTAAAAAATAAAATACATGATCTGGGGAAGAAAAAGTACTTTTTTTTTTTTTTGAGACGAAGTCTCACTCTGTAGCCCAGGCTGGACTGCAGTGGTGCGATCTCGGCCCACTGCAAGTTCCACCTTCCAGGCTCAAGTGATTCTCCTGCCTCAGCCTCCAGAGTAGCTGGGACTGCAGGCATGCGCCACCATGCCTGGCTAATTTTTTGTATTTTAGTAGAGACAGGGTTTCACCATGTTGCCCAGGGTGGTCTTGAACTCCTGACCTCAGGCGATCAGCCCACCTTGGCCTCCCAAAGTGCTGGGATTACAGGTGTGAGCCACCATGCCCAGCCAGCAGAAGTACTTTCTAAACATAAAAGCCAGTACAGATGGTCCCCCAACTTAGGATGACTTTATTTATTTATTTATTTATTTATTTATTTATTTATTTAAGACAGAGTTTCACTCTTGTTGCCCAGGCTGCAGTGCAATGGCACGATCTCTGCTCACCGCAACCTCCCAGGTTCAAGCGATTCTTGTGCCTCAGCCTCCCAAGTAGCTGAGATTACAGGCATGCCCACCACACCCGGCTAATTTTGTATTTTTAGTAGAGACAAGGTTTCTCCATGTTGGTCAGGCTGGTCTCGAACTCCCGACCTCAGGTGATCCACCCGACTCAGCCTCTTGAAGTGCCGGGATTACAGGCGTGAGCCACCGCGTCTGGCAGGATGACTTGATTTATGATTTTCGACTTTCTGATAGTGTGAAAATGATCTGCATTCAATAGAAACCATACTTCAAACTTTGATCTTTTCCTGGGCTGGGAATACGCGGTGGGATCCTCTCTACAATGCTGGGTGACAGTAGCTGAGGCTCTGGGCCAGCCACATGATCAGAGGGTGAGCATCCTGCTCCACCTCGGGCTGTGCTGCCTGTGATTTTGCCCAACTGCAGCTTGGTTCCAGTGCTCTCAGCATGTGTAGGGTAGGTGAGGCTAAGCGATGATGTTCTGGGTGTATTTAGTGCATTTTCCTCTTATGATATTTCCAACTTACAATGGGTTTATTGGGACCCAACCCCATCGTAAGTGGAGGAGCATCTAGCCCACGCTGAGGCGATCCTAAAATAATTTATTTTCTTCTTTTTTTTTTTTTTTTTTTTTTTAGACGAAGTCTCACTCTGTCGCTCTGGCTGGAGTGCAGTGGTGCGATCTCAGCTCACTGCAACCTCCATCTCCCATGTTCAAGCGATTCTCCTGCCTCAGCCTCCTGAGTAGCTGGGATTACAGGCATGCACCACCATGCTGGCTAGTTTTTGTAGTTTTAGTAGAGATGAAGTTTCACCATATTGGCCAATCTGGTCTTGAACTCCTGACCTCAAGTGATCCTCCCGCTTTGGCCTCCCAAAGTGCTGAGATTATAGGCATGAGCCAGTGCGCCTAGCCAGTAAAGTAATTTCAAAGGAGAAAACAGACATAGGTAAAAAAAACACTCTAAAATTTTTAAGAACAAACCACAAACTGGAAAAAAATATTTGTACAAATACCACAGCGGGTTGACATCAACGCAATATAAAGACCCCAAACAGATTAATAAGGCACCATTAGATAACCAATAACAGAATATGCAAGAGACAAAAACAGACTATTCCCCACAGAAATATAGCTACTAAACTGCAAAAATGTTTAAACATATCAGTAGTCAAATAAATATAAGACACAAAAACAAGATCCCTTCAGGTAGTAGGATTCCAAGTGACTTAATAAAATTGTTTTCCTTGGGCTAGCTGCGTTTTCTAGTTTTTCTACAGTAAAGGTCTCTTGCTTCAAGAGACTATCCTGAAAGTGAAAAGCATACAATGCGAGACAAATAGCAACAAATGGGCAGCCAGTGTCAGAGACAGAATTCTAGTCATGGTAGAATTGTGGGCAAGTTTTGTCTTTTAAACTTTTGAACATGTTTAAATTCATACAATTCATTTGCCCTTTCAGTATTACTTTAATTATTAGAACACATTTGCAAGTTAAAATAAATTCCTTCTTCCCAAGTCCCCAGGAGCCTTTGGCCCCTTATGCAAATAGAATTCCTGGGGCCACCCAAACACCCACAGGGTGGGGAAGCAAATTGAACTGAGAGACCATCCCTCCCACCCACCTCTAAAACAAAGGGTGCTTCAGCCCTCTCCATACCACATACCCTCTCCCACCGCCCCAGCCATCCGGTCAACTTTTCTAGTTTCCAGCCCTGTAAACCAAAAATAAAATTCTAAGACTCCCCAACTGACTGAATGGACCTCTCCTCTCAGCCAAGGAGATTCCAAAGTAAACCTGAAAAACTAGTTTAGGCCATGATGGGAAGCAGGGTGTCCGCCATGCTCATCACACCCTCCTCCCTTTGCAGTTCAGGCACAACTGTCCAGCACTAACATTGAAACAGAGATCTCAAGACTGATCAAACAGACTCTTTGTAGCAATAAATACCAAATTCCAAACTGACTCTAGTACAGCATCACATGACAGTAGGCCCTGAAGGAAATGAAAGTATTTTACCCCCAAATATATTCCTTTGATATATTTTGAAACGGCCCTGCAAAGCTTCCTCTTGTGGGGGAAATTTATGTTCTATACAGAAGCCCTGTCTCTTTCCAGATCTTTTTCTTATCCTGAAGTGATTAGGTGAGAGTCCAGCTCTTTTTAAAGATCTGAATAGGAGGGGCCGGGTGCGGTGGCTCACGCCTATAATCCCGGCACTTTGGGAGGCCGAGGCGGGCAGATCACCTGAGGTCAGGAGTTTGGGACCAGCCTGGCCAACATGATGAAACCCCGCCTCTGCTAAAAATACAAAAATTAGCCAGGCTTGGTGGTGCGTGCCTGTAATCCCAGCTACTTGGGAGGCTGAGGCAGGAGAATTGCTTGAACCCGGGAGGCAGAGGTTGCAGTGAGCCAAGATCATGCCACTGCACTGCAGCGTGGGCCACAAGAGTGAGAGTCCATCTCAAAAAAAAAAAATCTGAATAGGAAACGTGTGCCATTTTTTTTGCCTCTAAGGGCAGTCACCTATGAGACTTCATCTACATAATAAGAACCTTGGTCTACACAACCCTTTATCTTAACCCACACACTCCTTTCCATTGGTTCTAGGTCTTTAGATAATAACAACTCTTGGCCAGGTGTGGTGGCTCACGCCTGTAATCCCAGCACTTTGGGAGGCCGAGGCAGGGGGATCACCTGATGTCAGGAGTTCAAAACCAGCCTTACCAACATGGTGAAGCCTTGTCTCTACTAAAAATACAAAAATGAGCCAGGTGTGGTGGTGCATGCCTGTAATCCCAGCTATTCGGGAGGCTGAGGCAGGAGAATCACTTGAACCAGGGAGTCAGAGTTTGCAGTGAGCCAAGATCATGCCACTGCACTCCAGCCTGGTGACAGAGCGAGACTCCATCTCAAAAACAAACAAACAAAACCAACTCTTTCAGACAATTGTCAATCAGAAAATCTCTGAATCGAACTATGACCTGGAAGCCCCCCAGCTTGGAGGTTTCCTGCCTTTCTGGACCAAACTGATGTACACCTCACGTGTATTGATTGATATCTGCCTGTAACTTCTGTCCTCCTAAAATGTATAAAATCAAGCTGTAACCCAACCATCTTGGGCACATGTTCTCAGGACCTCTTGAGACTGTAACTCAGGCTCAGAATAAACTTTTTTTTTTTTTTTTTTTTGAGACGGAGTCTTGCTCTGCTGCCCAGGCTGGAGTGCAGTGGTGCGATCTTGGCTCACTGAAAGTTCCGCCTCCCGGGTTCAAGCCATTCTCCTGCCTCAGCCTCCCGAATAGCTGGGACTACAGACACCCGCCAGCATGTCCAGCTAATTTTTTGTATTTTTAGTAGAGATAGGGTTTCACTGTGTTAGCCAGGATGGTCTCGATCTCCTGACCTCATGATCCACCCGCCTCTGTCTCCCAAAGTGCTGGGATTTCAGGCGTGAGCCACCGCGCCCGGCCAGAATAAACATCTTTAAATATTTTACAGAGTTTAACTTTTTTTTTTTCATTGACAATCCCAGGTTAGCCTGCCTGAGAGCTCAGGGAGGTGGGTCATCCCAGGGCCCCCAGAGGCCTGTAGGGTGGCCATGCATTGGCCTAAGGGGGCCCAGGTGCAGAGCAGCCTGGAGAGTCTGGAAGTCAAACTATGATGTGTCCACATGATGGAGCGCCCCTCCATCCCTCATTCCCTTATGACTCCTGTGACTCCTTTAAACACCAGATAGAATCACAGAGATTAAAGACGGGGTGTGCCTGCAAAAACCTGTATCATTCTCTTTGACAGACAAGTCACTCTCCTGTCGTCACAACACAGCCCATGGTCAAATGGATGTTCCAGAAGCGTGTGGATCCCCAGGAGCTGGGATGTTGTCAAGACCTACAGGCAAGACCAGCAGAGGCCAAACCGTGGGGTCATGTCGGGGGTGCCAGGCTCTGTCCTGAGGCTCCCCAGCTCTCTCCCAGGCCCAGGAGAGACTGGCTAGTCATCTGCATCCCAGGGGCAGAGCCCAGGCCACCCTTACCCCTCCTTCTTGCAGCTCTCAGTCCTCTGCAGGGAGCCCGCTCTCCTCCCCTGGGGCACCTGAGGGCCCTGCCTCCGGGCTGGCGCCTGCAGATGGTCCATGGCTCTCAGGGCACACATCACTCCTGCTTCCTCCAATCCTCCGGGCACCTGCCCTCACCAGGGCCCTGGCCCCCACAACACAGTAGGGGTGGAGAGAGGGGTTCTTCCACCTTAGCCGGCTTTCCTTGGGGCTACTACTCTAAGGGAGAGTTACTCTGAGCCTCAGCCCTAAACCTGCGGTTTTTAGCCTCTTCGAGTCAGGAGGGAATGATTTGGGGAAGCCCCCTCCATGGAAAAATGTGCTAGCACAGACACTCTGAGCTCACCTCTAAGAATTGGATGATCTGTGTTTATCTGCATTGCAGGAACCTGCAGAACCCTGGAGCCCACCCGCTGTGTGGCTTGTAGGCAAACAGGGCTGTGGACAGGTGTGGGGAGGATGGAGTGGGGTGCCAGCCAGGCAGAGCAGCACCAAGACAGACAGAGATGGGACCCTGGGGGGAAGCTGCAGGAACACACTCCCTAAATCCTGGAAGGCTAACTCTGGAAGGAGGAGCAGGAGGTCTTACTTCCTCCTGGAAGCCCTGGGAGTAGTGAGGGGTTCTGGGCAGGAGAGCAGCATGCAGGAAGGGGGCTGTAGGAGGAGGTCTCCAGGATGGCCCTGTGGGAGCCTGCCTGCCAGGCTGCCACCAGGTGAGCATTGCTTTTTTGCAAATGTTTCCCAGAAAGACAGGCCTTGTCTTCCAGGACAAAACAGGAAGGGCAGGGTCAGGAAGTCCAGTCACATTTAGAAAGAATAGAGCAATAAACCCCACCTGGCGCAAACCGAAATGTGTTGGTGGGGGCTGGTCAGCAGAGTTTAGGAAATGAGGACTTGGGAGCCAGCACTGTCAGGCGGAGAGGGTGTTCTCCCCAGCAAGTCCCCTGGAGAGGATGGATCCTCAGCTTGCAGACACCAGCCTGGGAGCAGGGCCCTCACCCCCAGCGCTGTGTCCACACTCAGTGGCCACCTTGGTTGTCCTTTAGCTTCTGCAGTGGATTGAACTGTGCCCCTCAATAGACATGTGTGCCTGGACCCTGTGAATGTGACCTTATTTGGAATAAGAGTCTTTGCAGATGTAATAAGTTAAGGATCTTGAGATGAGACCATCTTGGATTTAGGGTGGGCCCTAAACCCAGTGACTGGACTCCTGATGAGAGAAAGGGGATTGAGAATGAGATCCAGGCTGGGTGCTGTGGCTTGCGCCTGTAATCCCAGCACTTTGGGGGGCCGAAGCAGGTGGATCACTTGAGTCCAGGAATTCAAGATCAGCTTGGGCAACAAAGTGAGACCCCGTCCCTACAAAAAAATTAAAAAATTAGCTGGGTATGGTGGTGAGCACCGTGCTTGTAGTCCCAGCTACTCTGGAGGCTGAGGCAGGAGAATGGCGCGAACCTGGGAGGTGGAGCTTGCAGTGAGCCGAGATCACGCCACTGCTCTCCAGCCTGGGCGACCAAGCAAGACTCCATCTCAAAAAAAGAAAAAAAAAAGAGAGAAAAGATCTAATGTTCAAATACATTTGAGAAACACTGTGTGAAACTAGAAATTTCTTTGCTGAGGAACTTCTCTGAGCCTTTAAGAGGCTAAGGAGCTTTGTGAATCACCAGGGGAGTAGGGGGAGGCCAGTATTGCACACAGCGTTTCCCAGACTTATTTAATGCAGGAACCGTTATGTATTATTCGGCTTCGGCTACCATAACAAAAACCACAGACGGGGTGGCTTAAACAACACAAATTTATATTCTCACAGTTCTGGAAGCTGGAAGTCCAAGATCAAGGTGCCAGCAGGGTTGGTTCTGGTGAGGCCCCTCCTGACTTGCAGACAACTTCCTTCTCCCTGTGGCTTCACATGTGGCCTTTTTTTCTGAGCACATGCACTCCTGATGTCTCTTCTTATGAGGACACCAGTCCTACTGAATTAAGGTCTCACCCTTATAACCTCATTTAACCTTAATTACCTCCTCAAAGGTCCTATCTCTAAATACAGTCGCATTGAGGGTTAAGGCTTCAATATCTAAATTTGGAGGTGGGGACAAATTGCAGCCCATAGCATCTTACTTCATGGGACTGGTGTCCCCAGATACATCTGGGAAAATGCACATTTAATCACCTTGAACTCTATCCCAGGAGTGTGGGATTACTGTTAGTTGGCAGGTGCCTGCCATCCATTCCTGCCTATTTGTGAGGATATCCTTGGCGGTGGCAACAGAGGAGAGAGCATGTGGAAGACATACTTTTATTGTCTATTTTTTTTGAGACAGGGTCTTGCTCTGTTGCCCAGGCTGGAATGCAGTGGCACCATCTCGTCTCACTGCAAACTCCACCTCCCAGGCTCAAGTGATCCTCCCACCTCAGCCTCCTGAGAAGCTGGGACTACCGTCATGAGCCACTGTACCTGGCTAATTTTAAAAATTTTCTGTGGAGATGAGGTCTCACTATGTTGCCCAGGCTGGTCTCAGACTCCAAGCTCAAGTAGTCCTCCCACCTTGGACTCCCAACGTGCTGGGATTACAAGTGTGAGCCGCCGCAACCCGGACAGATACTTTTTTAAAGTCCACTACATTTTGCAGCTCCTTCTTTCAAAAGATAGAGTCTATTTTCTCCACTACCTGAATCAGGGCTTGGCCTTATGACTTGCTTTGGTCAAGGGGACAGTAAGGAGCATGACACCAGCAGAGGCGTAGAAAGCATTTGTGTTCATCCCTGAGAGGTCTGAGAATAAAAATAATAGGAAAAGCATTTGTGTGCTGGGGCTTGGCCGCTCTTGCTTCTTTTGGAGCCCAGCTGCCGTGTGAAGTCTGGTCTGCTTGATGAGGAGATTAACCTGGCTCAGGTTGCCCCCGCCACCCCAGCCAAATGCAGACATGTGAGTGAGGCCATCTGGGACCCAGACCAGTCAGCTGCAGCCCACCTGCCAGCAGGCTATGGCCACATAGTGAACCGCGTGAGACCAGCAGAAAAACTGAGGCAGGAGGTGGGAGTTGACTCTGGAAGCAGGGCTCAAACACCTGACCAAATTGAGGACTAGCTAAAACAGGTTGGGGGTGGAAGCAGCTTTCAGTAAGACCCTCCCACCAGCATGCCCATGTTAGTTTACCATTGCCATGGCAACATCTGGAATTTACCATCCCTTTCCATGGCAACAAGCCAACAACCCAGAAGTTACCACCCTCATCCTAGAAATTTCTGCATAAACTGTTTGTTTTGAGATGGAATCTTGCTCTGTTGCCAGGCTGGAGTGCAGTGGCGCAACCTTGGCTCACTGCAACCTCTGCCTCCTAGGTTCAAGTGATTCTCCTGCCTCAGCCTCCCAAGTAGCTGGGACTACAGGCGCATGCCACCACGCCCAGCTAATTTTTGTATTTTTAGTAGAGATGGGGTTTCACCATTTCAGACAGGATGATGTTGATCTCTTGACCTCGTGATCTGCCCACCTCAGCCTCCCGAAGTGCTGCGATTACAGGCGTGAGCCACCATGCCCACATGCCCAGCCAACTGTTTTTTAATTTGCATGTAATTAAAAGTGGGTATAAATATGAGTGCAGAACAGCCTCTGAGTTATTCTGGGCACCCTGTCTATGGGGCAGCCCTGCTCCACTAGGAGCAGTACCTCTGCTGCTGCTGTGCACGGCTGTGTCAATAGAAGTTGCTGTTTAACACCACTGGCTTACCTTTGAATTGTTTCCTGGGCAAAGCTGAGAATCCCCTCAGGCTAAGCCCCAGTTTTGGGGCTTGCCTATCCTGCATCAGAAACATTCAGCTGAGCCCAACCCAAATATAATAATAATAACAATAATAATAATAATAATAGTAGTTGCTTTTTTTTTGAGACAGAGTCTCACCCTGTCACCCAGGCTGGAGTGCAGTTGCACGACCTCAGCTCACTGCAACCTCTGCTTCCTGGGTTCAAGCAATACTCCTGCCTCAGCCTCCCCAGTAGCTGGGATTACAGGCACCTACCACCACACTTGTCTAATTGTCTAATTTTTGTATTTTTAGTGGAGACAGGTTTTTGCCCTGTTGGCCAGGCTGGTCTTGAACTCCTGACCTCAAGTGATCTGCCGGCCTTGGCCTCCCAAAATGCAGGGATTACAGGCGTGAGCCACAGCGCAGCCGTTGCTTTAAGTTACTCAGTTGTGAGGTGGTTTGTTACATAGTAAGGGCCAACTGATACCAAGCGTCTTAGAAGAGACCTGTGACTATCACTGCTTTTTTTTTTTTTTTTTTTTTTGAGACCGAGTCTTGCTCTGTCACCCAGGCTGGAGTGCAGTGGTACGATCTCGGCTCACTGCAACCTCCGCCTCCCAGGTTCAAGCGATTCTCGTGCCTCAGCCTCCCTGAGTAGCTGGGATTACAGGCGCCTGCTGCCGTGCCTGGCTAATTTTTGTATTTTTAGTACAGATGGGATTTCGCCATGTTTGCCAGGCTGGTTTCGAACTTCTGACCTCAGGTGATCCTCCCACCTGGGCCTCCCAAAGTGCTGGGATTACAGGTGTGAGCCACCGTGCCCAGCTGACTATCACTGCTTTCTATGAATGGTTTTCTCCGGCTGCTCCCATCTGCACCAAGTTAACCTTTTCGGTATTATAAAGAAACATTCTTGGATGGGCGTGGTGGCTCACACCTGTAATCCCAGCACTTTAGGAGGCTGAAGCAGGCAGATCACCTGACATCAGGAGTTCGAGACCAGCCTGGACAACATGGTGAAACCCCCGTCTCTACTGAAAATACAAAAATTAGCTGGGCGCGGTGGCATGCACTTGTAGTCCCAGCTACTCGGGAGGCTGAGGCAGGAGAATCACTTGAACCGGGGAGGCGGAAGTTGCAGTGAGCCAAGATCGTGTCATTGCCCTCCAGCCTAGGAAACAAGAGCAAAACTCCGTCTCCAAAAAGAAAAAAAAAAAAATGAAAGAAACATTCGTTGCTTCGTTACCACTTCGAATGCTGTTAAAGTTTCCTAGCATTTTAAAGATATCAGCATAATGAGTATCAGGTGAAAACACAAAAATAGGATGTGAGCTTTATTAGGCCAACTCTTGAAATTACCGATATAGATTGTCTCAGAGGAAATTCAAAGCATGTTTTAAATTATGGAATGTGTTTAACATGTAAAAACTGGCCTTGCTTGAATACTCTTGAATATCCCACTGGAAGGAGCTGGTGGAACACTCAGGTTTTACTTGCAAAAAATTTTCCCGAAAGAAATGGCATCATCTTCTGAAAACCAAACTGATGAGACTGTCTTGGTAGGGCTGGGCAGGGGCAAGAGAGTGGGGGTGGGTGGGAGGAGCCCTGGATATAGGGAGAAACCCAGATGTCCTCCCTAGCCAGATCCAGCTCTCTGCTGCCTCCAAGTGCTGGTTTGATGGCATCTCAGGAGAGCGCAGCCTGTGATTCGACGGGTTGGCTGATCCCTCAGACTTGAGTCTGAACCCCAGACCCCAAGTGGCAAGGTGAATGGGAGGTTAGTGCTCTGTAGCTCACTCCCACTCTTACCCCAAAAGCTGCCCATTCACTGTCACGCCACAAGGTGTCCGGTGACAGGAGATCAGGAATCATTAGCAACCACTGCCTCTTCCGGAGCAATTTAATTTTGGGGTCCGGTTAGCATTGTATTCAATACACAGAAGGTCATCCAAACCCCCCACTAAGTGTGAGTTCCACCCGCAGTAATTATATAACAGTTGAATTGCACTGAAATTGAACTTTTTGTTTTTGTTTTGTTTTGGTGGTCAAATACACATAAAATGTACCATTTGAAAGTGCAGAATTCAGTGGTATTAAGACCATTCACAATATTGTGCGACCATCACCACTACTTAGTCCCAGAGCTTTTTCGTCACCGGATGGCAACCCATACACATTAAGCAGCCACTGTATTTGACTTTTGACATAAGGTTACAATTCCTAGACATTTAAACATCTATTAACTTTGAAATGACATTTTAATTTTTATATTTGGAGTCAATTAATTTTTTTTTATATGGAGATTCACTCTTGTTGCCCAGGCTGGAGTGCAGTGGTTCGATCTCAGCTCATTGCAACCTCCACCTCCCGGGTTCAGTGATTCTCCTGCCTCAGCCTCCCGAGTAGCTGAGATTACAGGCACATGCCACCACGTCCGGCTGATTTTTGTATTTTTAGTAGAGATGGGGTTTCACCGTGTTGGCCAGGCTGGTCTTGAACTCCTGACCTCAGGTGATCCACCCACCTCGGCCTCCCAAAGTGTTGGGATTACAAGCGTGAGCCACTGCGCCCGGCCTCAAAATACCATTTTCGCGGCCGGGCGCGGTGACTCAAGCCTGTAATCCCAGCACTTTGGGAGGCCGAGGCGGGCGGATCACGAGGTCAGGAGATCGAGACCATCCTGGCTAACACGGTGAAACCCCGTCTCTACTAAAAATACAAAAAAAAAAAACTTAGCCGGGCGTGTTGGCGGGCGCCTGTAGTCCCAGCTACTGGGGAGGCTGAGGCAGGAGAATGGCGTGAACCCGGGAGGCGGAGCTTGCAGTGAGCCGAGATCGCGCCACTGCACTCCAGCCTGGGGGACAGAGCGAGACTCCGTCTCCAAAAAAAAAAAAAAAAAAAAATATCATTTTCATAAGTGAACAAAAGCAAAGTTTAGAAGTGAAAGTACATCAGGATTTCAATTTTGTAAATGCAAATATACATTTTGCTGAAAATGATATTTTGAGCAATTTTATCTTTAAACAATTTTAATAGCTGTATAAATTTAAACTTAAATATAAATTTAATACAGTTTAAGATATAACTTTAAATTTAGTAGCTGCAGGCTGGGCGCAGTGGATCATGCTTGTAATCTCAACACTGGGAGGCCAAGGCAGGTGAATCACCTGAGTTCAAGAGTTTGAGACCAGCCTGGCCAACATGGTGAAACCCTGTCTCTACTGAAAATACAAAAATTAGCCGGGCGTGGTGGTGGGTGCCTGTAATCCCAGCTACTCGGGAGGCTAAGGCAGGAGAATTGGTTGAACCCAGGAGGCGGAGGTTGTAGTAACCCGAGATCGCGCCATTGCACTCCAGCCTGGGCAACAAGAGCAAGACTCTGTCTCAAAAAAATAAAAATATGTAATCCCAGCACTTTGGGAGGCCGAGGCGGGTAGATCACGTGGTCAGGAGATTGAGACCATCCTGGCTAACATGGTGAAACCCCTCCTCTACTAAAAATGCAAAAAATTAGCCGGGCGTGGTGGCTCGTGTCTGTAATCCCAGCTACTCGAGAGGCTGAGGCAGGAGAATCCCTGGAACTCAGGAGGTGGAGGTTGCAGTGAACTGAGATGGCACCACTGCACTCCAGCCTGGGCAACAGAAAGAGACTCCATCTCAAAAAAATAAATAAATAAATAAAAATAAAAATTAAAAAATTAAAAAATTACTAGCTACATTCTCATCATATAGGCATACCATACTTTATTTAACCAATTTATCATAGGATGCTTTTTAGTCAGTTTTCACAGGGTTAAGCTGTGATAACAAATCATCCCAACATCTCAATGGCTCACAATGATAAAGGCTTATTTCTTGCCTGTTTTTCATTTTTTTAATTTTATTTATTTTTTCGAGAGAGAGTCTCACTCTGTCACCCAGGCTGGAGTGCAGTGGTGCGATTTCGCCTCACCGGAACCTCTGCCTCCCGGGTTCAAGTGATTCTCCTGCCTCAGCCTCCCAAGTAGCTGGGATTACAGGTGCCCGCTGCCACGCCCAGCTCATTTTTGTATTTTTATTTATTTATTTATTTATTGGAGACGGAGTCTCACTCTGTCACTCAGGCTGGAGTGCAGAGGCATGAACTTGGCTCACTGCAACCTCTGCCTTCCAGGTTTAAGCAATTCTCCTACCTCAGCCTCCCAAGTAGCTGGGATTACAGGTGTGTGCCACCATGCCCGGCTAATTTTTATATTTCACTCAAGACGGTGTTTCACCATGTTGGCCAGGCTGGTCTTGAACTCCTGACCTCAGGTGATCCGCCTGCCTCAGCCTCCCAAAGTGCTGGGATTACAGGCGTGAGCCACCGCGCCAGGCTTGTTTTCCTTTTTTTTTTTTTTTTGAGACGGAGTTTCGCTCTTATTGCCCAGGCCGGAGTGCAATGGCACTATCTTGGCTCATCGCAACCTTCACTTTCCGGGTTCAAGTGATTCTTCTGCCTCAGCCTCCTGAGTAGCTGGGACTACAGGCATGTGCCACCATGCCTGGCTAATTTTTGTATTTTTAGTAGAGAGGGGGTTTCTCCATGTTGGTCAGGCTGGTCTCGAACTCTCGACCTCAGGTGATCCGCCCGCCTCGGCCTCCCAAAGTGCTGGGATTACAGGTGTGAGCCATTGCGCCCGGCCTGTTTTTCATTTCTTTCGTAGGCTAGTTGTGGCTGGGCTCTTCTTGGCTGTGTGTCAGGTGTGGTTGTAATTCTTCTTCATTCTAGACTGCAAGCCAAAGCCACAGCCCCCATGTGGGATACGGTCTTGTGGCCAAGGACAAGAGCAAGTGAGCAATGGCACTCAGTTTCTGCTCTGAAGGGGCACTGCTCATGTCCACACACGTGCCCTTGGCAAAGGCCATCATCGGATCAGTGGGGCTGGATGAATACTCCTTCCCCAGAAGAGAGAAGGTGGATTCAGCTTTCAGGAAGGGGGAGTGAATGATTGGGAACAATAATACAATCTTCCACAGATGTTTCCATGTTTAAACGATCAGGGAAGAGCTGTTGATTTCTCATTTTCAATGGCATTAGAGCATATACATACTTTTTTTTTTTTCAGACAGGGTCTCCCTCTGTTGCCAGGCTAGATGGTGTGCAGTGGCACAATCTCAGTTCACCGCAACTTCTCCCTCCCAGGCTTAAGCGATCCTTCTGCCTCAGTCTTCCAAGCAGTTGAGACTACAGGCGTGCACCACTGTGCCCAGCTAATTTTTGTGTGTGTGTGTATATATATATATATATATTTTTTTTTTTTTTAGTAAAGTTAGGGTTTCACCATGTTGGCTAGGCTGGTCTCAAACTCCTGGGCTCAAGAGATCTGCCTGCCTCAGCCTCCCAAAGTGTTGGGATTATAGGCATGAGCCACTGTGCCCAGCCACATCTTATATAATTTTATGTATTTATTTATTATTTATTTATCTTTACTTTTCTTTCTTTCTTTCTTTTTTTTTTTTTTTGAGAGAGTCTTGCTCTGTCGCCCAGGCTGGAGTGCAGTGGTGCGATCTTGGCTCACTGCAACCTCCGCTTCCCAGGTTCAAGCAATTCTCCTGCCTCAGCCTCCCATGTAGCTGGGAATACAGGCGCCAGCTGCCACACACGGCTAATTTTTTTTTGTATTTTTAGTAGAGACGGGGGTTTCACCATGTTGGTCAGGCTAGTCTCGAACTCCCGACCTTAGGTGATCCTCCCGCCTCAGCCTCCCAAAGTGTTGGGATTACAGGCATGAGCCACCGCGCCTGGCTCAGGTAATGTTTTTTAAAGCCAAATAATTCTATAGGGCTTATTAAAAAAACAAACAAAAAAACCCAGCAGCTTCCTCCATCCAAATTACCACACCTCAACCAATTGATAAGGAACTTTTTTTCAGTCTTACTGTGTGCCAGGAATTGTGCTAAGTAATTTTCCCAAGTATATCACTCAATCTTTACACCTACCCCAGGAGGTAAATATATTACCTCTCCACTGATTATGAAATTTGGCTGAAGAAGCAACTTCTTACCATCAGGGGGCAGACTTGGGACAGGAACCCAGGACACTGACTCCAGATGCAGAGAGCGAAACTTGAGCCTCAGCAGTTCTCAAAGCATGGTCCTAACTTAGCAGTAGAGCATCGCTGGAGACTTCCTAGGCATGCATGTTCTTGGGCCTGCTGCTGCCTGGCTGACTTGGGAACTCGGGCTGGGCGCAGCTGTTTGAGTTGCAATCAGCAGTGAGGAGACTCTGAGTAACCAACGATTGACCACTGGGCTCTCCTTGACAGCCGGCTTTCCTTCCTGCCCAGGAAGGCGCCCTGGGCCCCTTCCGTTTTCCCCTTTCCCTGACTTCAGTGACAGCCCCATCTGCCTGCTGGACGCAGATGAGAGCCACTGGAGATGCTGCCCTGCCCCTCCCAGCTTCAGGGACCACTCCAACTGTCCCCAGCGCCTGTCTGCAGCATGGCCTCAGGGTGCTTGTGTGAGGGCCAGAGCCCCTCCCTCACAGTGAGTGGGGGTTCCTGGTGCGCAGTCGGGGTCTGTGTGAGTACTGGAGAATCCAGAGTCGGGAGGAGGTGGAATGTGATTCCGAGGGGAAGGCCTCACGTCACGGGCGTTTCTGGACTAGAATGGGGAGAGCCTAGGGCGGGAGAGTTAGGAGAGGGGTCCCAGGCCAGGAGAGGAAGGAGCACCCATGGTCAGGTGGGAAACTCCCGGGACTGTCCTCCCGAGGGGTTTTTCTGAGTGGTCTGCGTGTGCCTCAGTGGAGTGTCTTGGAAACAGCAGGAGAGGTGCCCACTCTCCTTCTCCCCACCTGAAGCCTGGTGGCCCCTCTGCCCTGGGACACTTGCTCTGGACTTTGAAGTTGGCTGGGCCCTCTTGGGTCTGTGTTCCGGGGAGACCATGAAGGACCTGGCCTGCTGGGTGGTCTAAGACCCGTTGAGACACAGGCCCAGGGCCTGGGGAATCCACCCAGCAACTGGGTTTGGAGCTGGGCCCTTCAGGGGCTTGCCGAGGA
Source organism: Hylobates moloch (assembly GCF_009828535.3). Classification (NCBI taxonomy): domain Eukaryota; kingdom Metazoa; phylum Chordata; class Mammalia; order Primates; family Hylobatidae; genus Hylobates; species Hylobates moloch. The sequence continues at coordinate 10,190,089 of NW_026652276.1, forward strand.
GGAGCAAAACCAGGACACCAGAGCCTGGGCTGATGGTTGAATTCATCCGGTCTAGATATCAGCTGTTTCAGATCGAGTCACTTCATTTGGTAGCTGTACCCATTTCATTTGGTTCTCTCGTGGGCATTCATTTAAAACATCACTTTCAGCCGGTTGCGGTGGTGCACACCTGTAATCCCAGCACTTTGGGAGGCCAAGGCGGGCGGATCACTTGAGGTCAGGAGTTTGAGACCAGCCTGGCCAACATGGTGAAACCGTGTCTCTACTAAAATATGAAAAATTAGCTGGGCATGGTGGCACGTGCCTGTAATCCCAGCTACTTGGGAGGCTGAGGCAGGAGAATTGCTTGATCCCAGGAGGCAGAGATTGCAGGGACCCGAGATCGCGCCGCTGCACTCCAGCCTGGAAGACAGTGGGATTCGGTCTCAAGAAAACAAAAACAAAAACAAAAAACAATCACTTTCGAGCCAGACTTCTGGCCCCTTGGCCTTCCATGACCCCCTGGCCTGACCAAGCAGTGCCCCTGGTGTGTCTCCCATCTCTACCTCCAGCTAAGCTGGGTATTTATGTTTTCCATCTAGGAAACAAGTGGGATAAATACCAAGCCTATGAATGTTAGAAATTTCCAACTTAAGTTCATTGCCGAGATTTAGAGGGCTTACTTTTGGCCCCCAATTTCCACTCTGGTGGGTTTAATCTCAGCCCTTGAGGGCTCTCTCCCTCCAGGTCATTCCAGTGCCAAGGCCAGGGTGGGTGGGCAGCAGGTCCCCAGTCAATAACCCACACCATGGCTGCAAGACTCTCTTTGGCTTTTTTATTTTTATTTATTTATTTTTGAGACAGAGTTTTACTCTTGTCGCCCAGGCCGGAGTGCAATGGTGTGATCTCGGCTCACTGCAACCTCTGCCTCCCGGGTTCAAGCGATTCTTCTGCCTCAGCCTCCTGAGTAGCTGGGATTACAGGCGTGTGCCACTGTGTCGGGAATTGGTGGGTTCTTGGTCTCACTGACTTCAAGAATGAAGCCGCGGACCCTCATGGTGAGTGTTACAGCTCTTAAGGTAGCGCATCTGGAGTTGTTCGTTCCTTCTGATGTTCGGATGTGTTCGGAGTTTCTTCCTTCTGGTGGGTTTGTGGTCTCGCTGGCTCAGGAGTGAAGCCACAGACCTTCGCGGTGAGTGTTATAGCTCATAAAAGCAGTGTGGACCCAAAGAGCAAAAAAACAAAGCTTCCACAGTGTGGAAGGGGACCCAAGCGGGCTGCCGCTGGTGGCTGGGGCAGCCTGCTTTTATTCTCTTATCTGGCCCCACCCACGTCCTGCTGATTGGTAGAGCCAAGTGGTCTGTTCTGACAGGGCGCTGATTGGTGCGTTTACCATCCCTGAGCTAGACATAAAAGTTCTCTATGTCCCCATCAGATCAGTTAGATACAGAGTATCAACACAAAGGTTCTCCAAGGCCCCACCAGAGCAACTAGACACAGAGTGTTGATTGGTGTATTCACAGACCCTGAGCTAGACACAGGGTGCTGATTGGTGTGTCTGCAAACCTTGAGCTAGCTACAGAGTGCCGATTGGTGTATTTACAATCCTTGAGCTAGACATAAAGGTTCTCCAAGGCCCCACCAGAGCAGCTAGATACAGAGTGTCGATTGGTGCATTCACAGACCCTGAGCTAGACACAGGGTGCTGATTGGTGTATTTACAATCCCTGAGCTAGACATAAAGGTTCTCCACATCTCCACCAGACTCAGGAGCCCAGCTGGCTTCACCCAGTAGATCCTGCACTGGAGCTGCAGGTGGAGCTGCCTGCCAGTCCTGCGCCGTGCGCTTGCACTCCTCAGCCCTTGGGTGGTCAATGGGACTGGGTGCCGTGGAGCAGGGGGTGGCACTCGTGGGGGAGGCTCGGGCCGCACAGCAGCCCATGGAGGGAGTGGGAGGCTCAGGCATGGCGGGCTGCAGGTCCCGAGCCCTGCCCCGCGGGAAGGCAGCCAAGTCCTGGCGAGATTGAGCGCAGCGCCGGTGGGCTGGCACTGCTGGGGGACCCAGTACACCCTCTGCAGCCGCTGGCCCGGGTGCTAAGCCCCTCATTGCCCGGGGCCGGCAAGGCCTGCCGGCTGCTCCGAGTGAGGGGCCTGCCAAGTCCACGCCCACCCGGAACTCCAGCTGGCCCACAAGTGCCGCGCTCAGCGCCGGTTCCCGCTCGCGCCTCTCTCTCCACACCTCCCTGCAAGCTGAGGGAGCCAGCTCCCACCTTGGCCAGCCCAGAAAGGGGCTCCCACAGTGCAGCGGTGGGCTGAAGGGCTCCTCAAGTGCCGCCAAAGTGGGAGCCCAGGCAGAGGAGGCGCCGAGAGCAAGCGAGGGCCGTGAGGACTGCCAGCACACTGTCACCTCTCACCACCATGCCTGGCTAATTTTTGTATTATTATTATTTTTTGAGACAGAGTTTCTCTCTTTGTTGCCCAGTCTAGAGTGCAGTGGCGCGATCTCAGCTCATTGCAACCTCTGCCTCCCGGGTTCAAGCAATTCTCCTGTCTCAGCCTCCCGAGTAGCTGGGATTACAGGCGCCCGCCACCATACCTGGCTAATTTTTGTATTTTTAGTAGAGACAGGGTTTCACCATGTTGGCCAGGCTGGTCTCAAACTCCTGACCTCATGATCCGCCCGCCTCGGCCTCCCAAAGTGTTGGGATTATAGGCATGAGCCACCACACCCAGCCTTTTACTTACTTATTTATTTATTTATTTATTTATTTATTTATTTATTTTGAGACAGTATCTCACTCTGTTACCCAGGCTGGCAGGCTGGAGTACAGTGGCAGATCTCTGCTCACAGAAGCCTTGACCTCCCAGGCTCAAGCAATTCTCCCACCTTACCCTCCCAAGTAGCTGGGACTACAGGTGCACAACACCATGCTCAGCTAATTTTTGTACTTTCTGTAGGTTTTGCCGTGTTGCCCAGGCTAGTCTTGAACTCCTGACCTCAAGTGAGTGGCCTACCTCATCCTCCCAAAGTGTTGGGATTGGAGGCAAGAGCCACTGCGCCCGGCCTCTCTTTGCCTTTCTGCCAGATTCTTGAAGGCCAGCTGCTCCCCACAGCTTGGAGCTGCCCTTGGGCCTCAGGACTCCTTTGATGCGGCCCTGGGTCCTCTTCCTGGATGTCTCAGGGCAACAGCATCCCTCTCTTGGTCTCGCTTCATGTCCAGGAGCAGGACCCAGGAAACAGGCCCCCTGCCCTCCGACTCTCGCTGCCCCTTACCTCCCAGCTGCCCATCTTTCCCTCCTGTCCTCTAACTGAGGGGAGAGGACCTTGTCCCCTGCTTCCAGTCAGACACTCTGTCCTCCTTTCCTTCTACTTGCTCAGTAAACCCTCCAAGTTCTCCTGAGACCTTCAGCTTTAAGAAAACAAAAGCCAGAAGGACCTTCAGGGAGAAAGAGGCCCTGCAGAGTGGGTGGCCTGGGGTGGCGTGAGAGGGCAGAGGCGGAGACAGCTGGGAGGCTGAATCAACGGGATCTACTGTCTGTGGATGGTGAGGAGAGGAAGACGTCAAAGCCGAGCCAGAGAGGCCAGGAGGTCCAAACTGGAGACGTGAAGAAGCTGTCCTCTTCATGGGGAAAGCGAAAGCCGTGGCCTCGCCCGTGGGCGTGTCCAGAGGACCATGGAAAGGACAGGGGTGGGAAGAAGCAGGGCCGGGGAAGAGCTGAGCCTGGATGCTGGGCCTGGAGGGAGGGCAGGGGCAGCGTTGGTAAAGACCACCCTGGGGAATGAGAATGGAGTCTGCAGAGGCAGGGCAGAGGGCCAGGCCTCAGCATGAAGACTGCTTTATTTAGGGGATGGAGGCAGAGGAGCGGGAGAAAGGGCTGGGAAGGCTTATAAATAGTGGACAGGGACCAGCTTGGCCCACAGCCTCACACGGGCAGTGGGTGGGAAAAGGAGTCGAGGTGTCAGTGCGCCTCCAGTGAGCCATGTGTGCAGTCGGTGCTGGGCATGGGTGTGTTGGCTCAGTATGAGGGCTGAGTATGTGCTGGCCGAGTACACAGACAAAGGAAGGAAATGTGTGAGTCTGGTCAGGCTGCTGTAACAAAGTGCCACAGACTAGGGGGCTCAAAACATAGCAATGAATTTTCTCACAGTTCTGGAGGCTTGAAGTCCAAGATCAAGGTGTCAGCCGGACTGGCTTCTTTGGAAGCCTCTCTCTGGCTGGTAGATGGCCACCTTCTCTGCTTCTTCACATGGACTTCCCTCTGTGAGTATCTGTGTCCTGATCTTGTTTTTTTTTTTTTTTTTTTGAGACGCAGTCTTGCTCTTGTCACCCATGCTGGAGTGCAATGATGCGATCTCTGCTCACTGCAACCTCTGCCTCCCAGTCTCAAGCAATTCTTCTGCCTCAGCCTCTTGAGTAGCTGGGACTACAAGTGCACGCCACCACACCCAGCTAATTTTTGTATTTTTAGTAGAGATGGAGTTGTGCCATGTTGACCAGGCTGGTCTCAAACTCCTGACCTCAGGTGGTCCGTGCACCTCAGCCTCCCAAAGTGCTGGGACTACAGGCATGAGCCACCATGCCTGGTCCTGATCTTGTCTTCTTATAAGGACACCAGTCATATTGGATAGAGCCCGCTCCCATGACCTCATTTAACTCTACCTCTTCAAAGATCCTATGTCCAAATACAGTCATACTAATTGAGGGTTAGGACTTCAGCTTATGAATTTTGGGAGGACAATTCTGCCCATAACGAGGAGCATCTACATATTGTCAGGGAGACAAAATATACACACTTAAGTAATGGACAAGATAGTGTACAGTTATTTGCTAAACTGTGTGCTATAAACAAATGAGAAAATAAGACAGTATATAAGAAATGACTACACATGGAGACACTGAAGAAAATATAGTTCAATAATGCTCTGAATACTCAACCAGCTTAAAATAAGAGCAGAAAATCCCCGGGTGCTGGGAATACAAAGGGAACATAAAATGAGAGAGTTAGTGGGAGGAGAAGTTGAAATGGTTCATGGAGTTTTGGAGCCAGATGTTGGCCTTCAATGCTTTGGGCAGGGGTTTTGAAATTACAAAGTGGGCCAAGAAATTAGCATAACTGGCACAGCTTGGGAGCTTGAGAGAGGCAAATGCAAAGCCTCTCTGTAGGATTGTTTCTACAATTTAGGAATGAGAGACTCCCATGGAAAGCATCCCCCACTGAGTTGAGCTCACAAGGGGTCAAAAATTAGAAAAGCAACAGTCAGAAGGAAATAGGAAGAATAGCCTCCCAAGGAATAGAATTAATAGAAAAATCTAAAATGTACTCTAATGCAAAGTGTTTAAAGTGTTCACAGGAAAAAAAAAAGAGTTATAAACCATAAGGTAAGGACTGAATAAAATGAAAAAAGGATAGGCAGATTTGAAAAATAATTAAACAAAAGTTATAGCTATAAAAATACAATTACAGAACAGGAAAAAACATCATTGGATGAGTTAAACAGTATTTTAGACACAGCCAAAGAAAGAATTCGTGAATTAGAAAACAAAGCTGAAGAAATTTTCCAGAATGCAACACAATAAGGTAAAGAAATGGAGTTGGGAGGAGAGAATGAAATGATGCAGTAGCCATTAAACAAGAGTTCCAGAGGAAGAGAATAACAGAATGAGAGAGAGTTCATACTTGAGGAGCTAGAAATGGCCAAACCTGTGCTAAATAATGTAAATAAGTGTTACATAATTAAAACAAGAAAAGAAAAAGACCAATTTCACTTCAATGCAACCACTTATAATAGAAGACCCATATAGTGCTTGCTACATGCCGGGCATTGTTTTAAGCACTTTACATATATTAACTTGTTTTCTAGAAAATAATACTTCAGGGCTGGGCATAGTAGCTCACACCTGTAATCCCAGGGCTTTGGGAGTCTGAGGCAGGAAGATTGCTTGAGGCCAGGAGTTTGAGATCAGCCTAGGCAACATAGTGAGACCCTGTCTCTACAAATTTTTTTTTTTTTTTTTTTTTTAAATTAGCCAGGCATGGTAGTACTTGCCTGTAGTCCTAGCCACTCGGAGGCTGAGGTGGGAACCCAGGAGCTTGAGGCTGCAGTGAGCTATGATCATGCCACTACACTCTAGCCTGGGTGACAGAGAGCAAAACCTTGTCTCTAAAAAAGGTTTCTAAAATAAAAAAAGAAGATAATACCACAAAAGATGAGAGGAGATTGGCATTAAAATATTCTAAGTTCATTATATTATTTGAGAAAAATATGGAGATTTTAATATGTTTAAATATCGGTTCCTACTGTATCAAGAAGAATAAATATTGAACTCAACTTGATTTCTTTTTTTTTTTTTTTGAGATGGAGTTTCACTCTTGTTGCCCAGGCTGGAGCGCAATGGTGTGATCTTGGCTCACTGCAACCTCCATCTTCCAGGTTCAAGTGATTTTCCTGCCTCAGCCTTCCCAGTATCTGGGATCACAGGCGTGAGCCACCACACCCGGGTAATTTTATATTTTTAGTGGAGATGCAGTTTCACTATGTCAGCCAGGCTGGTCTCAAACTCCTGACCTCAGGTGATCCACCTGCCTTGGCCTCCCAAAGTGCTGGGATTACAGGCGTGAGCCACTGCTCCTGGCCAGCTTGATTTCTTTCCTTTCTTTTTTTTTTTTTTTAGATGGAGTTTTGCTCTTGTTGCCCAGGCTGGCATGCAATGGTGTGATCTCAGCTCACCGCAACCTCTAGCTCCCGGGTTCAAGCAATTCTCCTGCCTCAGCCTCCTGAGCAGCTGGGATTACAGGCATTTACCATCATGCCCAGCTAATTCTGTATTTTTAGTAGACGTGGGGTTTCTCCATGTTGTTCAGGCTGGTCTTGAACTCCTGATCTCAAGTGATACGCCCGCCTCGGCCTCTCAAAGTTGTGGGATTACAAGCATGTGCCACCACGCCCAGCCCCAACTTGATTTCTTTTTTTTTTTTTTTTTTTTTTTTTTTGAGACGGAGTCTCGCTCTTTCGGCCAAGCCAGACTGCAGTGGTACTATCTCGGCTCACTGCAAGCTCTGCCTCCTGGGTTCACGCCATTCTCCTGCCTCAGCCTCCCGAGTAGCTGGGACTACAGGCACCCGCCACCGCGCCCAGCTAATTTTTTGTATTTTTAGTAGAGACGGGGTTTCACCATGTTAGCCAGGATGGTCTTGATCTCCTGACCTCATGATCCGCTTGCCTCGGCCTCCCAAAGTGCTGGGATTACAGACGTGAGCCACCGCGCCCGGACCCAACTTGATTTCTTAATGATGATCACTGCATCTCCTTCTGCTCCCTGCCTTCTGGGTACTTGGCAGGATGACATTTCCTGGCTGTCTTACCATTGATTAGATGGGGTCATGGGGCTAGTTCTGGCCAATGAGCAGAAGTGATTTGACATCCAGGCTAAATAGTTAGTTACCAGTACTCTCCAGGGCTCTAACAGAGTGATGTTCAACATGGTGGTTACTCCATCAGCATCAGCCCATCAGTGACACAGATAAGAAGAATACCCCTCTTGTCTCCCTGTAGAGACCCTGAGAAAGAAAGAAACTTTTCTTGTGTTCAGGGCTGGTCTAGAAGCTTCATAGTATCACCAGAGACTCATGTTTCCTTTGCCTTTCAGTTCTGCCATTCTTAGGGTGTGATGTCTAGCCTCCAGATCACTTCAGGGTCCATGATAGCTGCTGGACCTGCAGCCATCACATCTGTATTCCAGAAAGGAATTAGGAGATGGAGGCTAAGGAGAAGGTAAAAATAGCTTTCATCAGCTGCCTGTCCCCAACCCTCTCTTTATTTTTTATTTTTTTGTAGCAACGGGGTCTCATCATGTTGCCCAGACTGTCCTGAGCCCAAGTGATTTGCCTGCCACACCCTTCCAAAGTGCTGGGATTACAGATGTGAGCCACTGTGCCTGGCTAGCCTCTTTTTTTTTTTTTTGAAGCGGAGTTTCACTCTTGTTGCCCAGGCTGGAGTGCAATGGTGCGATCTCCACTCACTGCAACCTCTGCCTCCCAGGTTCAAGTGATTCGCCTGCCTCAGCTCCCGAGTAGCTGGGATTACAGGCATGCACCACCACGCCTGGCTAATTTTGTATTTTTAGTAGAGACAGGGTTTCTCCATGTTGGTCAGGCTGGTCTCGAACTCCCAGCCTCAGGTGATCTGCCCGCCTCGGCCTCCCAAAGTGCTGGAATTACAGGTGTGAGCCACCACGCCTGGCCTTTTTTTTTTTTCTTGTGAGATGGAGTTTCACTCCTGTTGCCCAGGCTGGAGTGCAATGGCATGATCTTGGCTCACCGCACCCTCCGCCTCCCAGGTTCAAGCGATTCTCCTGCCTCAGCTTCTGGAGTAGCTGGGATTACAGGTGTCCACCACCATGCTTGGCAAATTTTTGTATTTTTAGTAGAGACGAGGTTTTACCATGTTGGCCAGGCTAGTCTTGAACTCCTGACCTCAGTTGATCCACCTGCCTTGGCCTCCCAAAGTGCTAGGATTACAGGCATGAGCCACTGTGCCCAGCCTCTCTCTCTCTCCCCTTTTTTTCTTTTTTTTTTTTTTAGAGACATGGTCTCCCTCTGTTGCCCAGGCTGGAGTACAGCGGCTATTCACAGGCATGATCTAGCTTACTACAGCCCAGAACTCCTAGGCTCAAGCAATCCTCCAAGCAACTGTGTGTGTCTCTCTTAAGCCGTTTCCTCTTAAGTCCCACTCTACAACCTCTGAATGGCCTCCTCTAGTTGGGAAATGTAGTCATTTAGCTGAGACATGCAGTGTAAATGGTCATTTGGAAAAACAAACAGTCTGGGATCTGTCAGTCAGGAAATAGGGAGAGAGGAAACGACATTGGGTGGGGAGCCTGCAGCCTCTGCCACAGGTCCCAGCCCAAATCTCCTCTCATCTCTCGCAGTCCAGGCTCCACTGAGCAGCCACAGTGATTGTTTAATTTTAAGGCAATACATGTACATGGTTAAAAAAATCTAGCAGTGTAGCTGATATGATGGTAAAATGCATCTCCTTTTCACCCCATTCCCCACCCTCCCACCCCAGAAACAATCTCTTAAATTTTCTACATGAGGATGAGACCACGTCCCTTCCATGAGTCTCTGAGTCGGCCCCTGGGCCCTGCCTTCCTGTCTGCCTTTAGCTCAGGCCACTGGCCCCCTGGTTCCTCGTGATGGGTTCGTGGCTTCCCGGGGGTTCCTGGCAATGCTGCCTAGTGGCCTTTCCCCTTGTGTCCTGTCTTCCTGGAACACTCCCCCTCAGTTCTTCAGAGCTCTGTAAAACTGCAGTCCAACCTGGCTCACTTCAGTTCCACCTCGTTCAGTGGCGAGGTTTTCTCCTCGGGCCCCAGCCTGTATGTGTCCGAGTCTGCCTCCCTCCAGTCAGGAGCTTAAAACTCTCGGACAGCTCCATGCCAATGCCATCAACCACTAAGGGACACAATGGGGCCAGCCTAGGGCACTGTGGGAAAATGGGGAGGGACCCTGACCCAAACGTGAGTGAACTTAGGAGCTGAGGAGCCATTCATTCATTCAAGATACATCAGGTGCTACCTCCTGTGGGCCTGGTACTGGGGAGACACAAGAGAGTAAGTTGGGCCTGTTCTCCTGGAACTTATAGACCAGAGGGGGAAGACAGAGAATAAATAGGAAAATAAGCAAACAGAAAAAGATCGTTTCACATTGTCATTCCTCTGCCTCTCAGCTCTGCCATTCTTAGGGTGTGATGTCTAGCCTCCAGATCACTTTAGGGTCCATGATAACTGCGGGACCTCCAGCCATCACATCTGTATTCCAGAAAGGAAGTAGGAGATGGATGCTCATCTCTCCTACTGTTGTAGGAGAACAGTCTCATCTCATTCTCTTGTGTTCGTTGTTCCAAAACGACATACACAGGAGATGTTATAGAAGGTTTGGGGGCAAGATGTCAGGACATGTGGTCAGAGCCCTAATGGATGAGAAGGTGCTGGGCAAAGAGCCAGGGAAAGGGAATCTCAGTAGGGCAAACAGCACATGCAAAGGCCCTGAGGTGTCAGAGAGTGGCCTGGTAGGGGCACAAGAAAGGAGAAGGGGAGTAGAGGTGGGCAGGGCTGGGCCACAGGCTGTGTTGGGCACTGGGTTTATTCTGAGGGTCCTCAGGAGGATTTTCAGCAGACAGTGGCGTGCTCTGGTCTGATTTACGGGAGAGCTGGACTTTGCAAGTCCTTTAAGTGGTTTCTGTAATTTTCCATTTGTAGTGTGGACTTGGGATAGCTTTGTGGGGATTATTTTTGGTTCTCTGGCCATTTTGGTCAAACCAACAGCAGAATGCATTTTCCAAGCATGGATCAGCAGGGCAAGTTTCAGCAAATGCCCCCCCTGCTCCTCCGTGACCTCCGGGACCGTCTCTCCTGGAGACACCCACACCCTCCGAATGGTGGACTCCATGCTCTTGGCACACAGACACCCAGCACCTCACATGCCTGCCTTCCATGAAGGGTAGATGTATCCCTGTGGGCTCTGCAGAGAGACAGAACCAACAGGACATGCACACATGCATGTGCATGTATACATATGTGTATATCTACATATATTATTTATTTCAAGGTGTTGGCTCATGTGATTGTGGGGGCTGGCAGGCTGGAGTCTCAGGCAGGAGTTGATGCTGCAGCCTTTTTTTTTTTTTTTTTTTTGAGTTGGAGTCTCACTCTGTTGTCCAGGCTGAAGTGCAGAGGTGTGATCTCAGCTCACTGTAACCTCTGCCTTCCGGGTTCAAGCAATTCTGACACCTCAGCCTCCTGAGCAGCTGGGATTACAGGCATGCACTACCACGCCCAGCTAATGTTTGTATTTTTAGTAGAGACAGATTCTCACTATGTTGCCCAGGCTGGTCTCAAACTCCTGAGCTCAAGTGATCCGTCCACCTCGGCCTCCCGAAGTACTGGGATTACAGGTGCGAGCCACTGCGCCTGGCCAGTGCTGCAGTCTTGAGGCAGAATTTTTTCTCTGGGAAGAGCCTCAGTTTTTGCTCTTCAAACCTTCAACTGATTGGATGAGGCCCACCCACATTTTTGCAAGTCATCTTCTTTACTTAAAGCCAACTCATTATAACACCTACTCTCTACCCACAAAATTTAAAAATTAATAAATAGGCCAGGTGTGGTGGCTTGCACCTGTAATCCAAGCACTTTGAGAGGCTGAAGTGGGCAGATTGCTTGAGCTCAGGAGTTTGGACCAACCTGGGCAACATGGTGAGACCCTGTCTCTACCAAAGAAGATACAAAAATTAGCTGCTCATGGTGGTATGTGCCTGTAGTTCCAGCTCCTCGGGAGGCTAAGGTGGGAGGATTGCTTGAGCCCAGGAGGTCAAGTTTGCAGTGAGCCATGATTGTGCTGCTGCACTCCATCCTGAGTGACAGAGTGACAGCCTGTCTCAAAATAAATAAATAAATAAATAAATAAAGTAATTAAATGCAAAAAGAAAGTCAACTCATGGTAGATGGTAATTACATCTACAAAATACCTTCACAGCAGCACCTAGATTAGTGTTTGAATTAATAACTGGGCACTGGCGGCCACAGTGGCTCATGCCTGTAATCTCAGCATTTTGGGAGGCCAAGGCAGGCAGATCACTTGAGTTCAGGGGTTCGAGACCAACCTGGCCAACATGGTGAAACCCCATCTCTACTAAAAAAATAAAAATCAGCTGGGTGCGATGGCTCACGCCTGTAATCCCAGCACTTTGGGTGGCTGAGGTGGGCAGATCATGAGGTCAGGAGATCGAGACCATCCTGACTAACACGGTGAAACCCCGTCTCTACTAAAAATACAAAAAAAAAAAAATTAGCTGGGCGTGGTGGCGGGCACCTGTAGTCCCAGCTACTCGGGAGGCTGAGGCAGGAGAATGGCATGAACCCAGGAGGCAGAGCTTGCAGTGAGCCAAGATCACGCCACTGCACTCCAGCCTGGGTGACAGAGCAAAACTCTGTCTCAAAAAATAAAAAATAAAAAAATAAATTAAAAATTAAAAAAATAAAAATTAACTGGATGTAGTGGTGTGCACCTGTAGTCCCAGCTACTTGGGAGGCTGAGGCAGGAGAATTGCTCGAAGCTGGGAGGTGGAGGTTGCAGTGAGCCAAGATTGTGCCATTGCATGCTAGCCTGGGCAACAAAGTGAGACTCCGTTTCAAAACAACAACAACAACAAAAACAAACAAACAAAAACTGGGTACTAGTTACTAGCTTGGCCTAGCCAAATTGGCACGTAAAACTAACATCTCAGTAAAATATATAAAACATAAAATCAAAATCCTTATTCTGTGATCAACTCATGCAATCTTTGAGCCAGCCTGAGGCTCTCTGGTATTGTGGCTCTGAGCAACCCTGTATGTGAGTGTTGGGAACATTAACATTGACCAACTGTCTTTGGGTTGAAGATGAGGGCGTTTGACAGAGGCTGAACAGGACTGAATTTGTGAAAGAATAAAATTCCGGGCATTCATTTCCCAATCTCGGCCTGGAGGCCAGTGGCGGAGGCCGTGTTGAGCCCATAGCTCTCCTCTCTGCCTTTTGACTCTTGGCCTGTGCTTAGAGTGGCGGTCAGTGAGTTCACAGCCAAAATGACAGGGGCCTCGCTGGGCAGAGGACGCCTCACTGCACTGGTCCCTGTGCCTCCTTTCCCCTTGTTATGGGCTGAGCTACATCACCCCCAAATTCCTGTGTTGAAGTCTTAACCTTCAGTACCCTGGAATATGACTGTATTTGGAGATAGGGCCTGAAAAGAGGTAATTACGGTAAAATAAGTTTACGGGGGTGGGCCTTAGTGCAATATGGCTCATGTCCTTATGAGAAGAGGAGATTAGGACACAGATAGACCCTAAGAAGACCTGGGAGAGAGAAGATGGTCGCCTGCAAGCCAAGGAGAGAGGCCTCTGGAGAAACCAAATCTGCCAATATCTTGATCTTGGACTTCAGCCTCTAGAACTAGGAGACGATAAATGTCTGTTGTTTATCCACCCAGCCTGTGGCATTCTGTTGTGGCAGCCCTGGCAAATGAATACACCTCTTCTCTGAGGGGCCAGAGGAGTGCTCCTGGTTCCCTAACTTCGAGTCTTGGCTATGCAGTCTTTGCCTTCTCTTAATCGGAGAATTGAAGATCACAGTCAAGCAGTTTGACCCTTCCCACAGACTCTGCTGAACTCTGCCCCACACCCTTCCGTAAACTCATTTGTCTCAGTCTTGGTGGTTTGTGTGGTCAGAAACAGCCCAGCTGCAGGAAGAGGCAAAATAAGCTTCAGGGGAAGTGAACGCGTCCCACACAGCTTGCCTCTGGGGTAAGGGGCAGTGACAGGGCCTGACTGTTTAACGGTCCCTGCCACTGTTCCCAGGCCTGAAAATGTGTGTCAGCCTGTGTGCAAATCACATCAGGTGGATGCCTGATGGCTGAGGACAGCTCTGTGGCTGTTCTTGACTTTGCTCCACGCCTTGGGCAGTCAGCCAGGGGGACAGCACTCCTGGCCAGTTTCCCCACAGACAGGGTTCAGGGTCAGCTCTACCCTAAGGGGTGCCTTGACTTTCAGCCCAACAAGGGGGATTGCTGTGGCTTGGGTTTCTTCAAAAAGAAGACCTGGAGGCATGAACTTGATGAAGTCATTTATTCGATACGTAAGCCCAGAAAGCATGGTGAGGGGGTGGAGGAAGGGAGATAACGAAGAGAAGAAAGAAAATGAAATGTGCATTCTGGCTGGGCCCGGGGGCTCACGCCTGTAATCCCTGCACTTTGGGAGGCCGAGGTGGGCGGATCATGAGGTCAGGAGACCGAGACCACCCTGGCTAACACAGTGGAACCCCGTCTCTACTAAAAATACAAAAAAAAAAAAAAAAATAGCAGTGGCCGGGAGTGGTGGCTCACGCCTGTAATCCCAGCACTTTGGGAGGCCGAGGCGGGCAGATCACGAGGTCAGGAGATCGAGACCATCCTGGCTAACACGGTAAAACCCCGTCTCTACTAAAAATACAAAAAATTAGCCGGGCGTGGTGGCGCGCACCTGTAATCTCAGCTACTTGGGAGGTTGAGGCAGGAGAATTGCTTGAACCAGGGAGGTGGAGGTTGCAGTGAGCTGAGATCACACCATTGCATTCCAGCCTGGGCAACAAGAGTGAAATTCTGTCTCAGGAAAAAAAAATAAGTTAAAAGGGAAAAGAAAACAAAACTACTAAATCAAACACAGCAAGCTGCTGCAGACTAACACTTTCCTGAGTCCTGATGCCGCTCACCTGCTGCAGGGGGAGAAACTTTTGTTCTGAAACCTCCCTCTGATCATGACTATGAGCATTTACAAATGGGAAGACCCCAAGAGGAGCTTCTGTAACCCACCAAGTGTGGTTTGTTAGCTGGGAAGGCTGGTGGACTTGAGGGTGGCCTTTATTGCTTGGAGGAGGAGGTGCCAGGAGCACCCTGTGGGCACACAGTAAGATCTGGCCCCAGTCCAGGGTGGCATGAGGGACACACAGGCCCTAGACACGAGAGACCCAGGGTTTTTCTGGCCTTCTCACTGTGTGACTTGAACATGTCCTCCCTTTGGCCACAAGCGGAGGTTGGGGCCTGGTACACAGGCTGAGCCCCAGGGAGGAGGTGACGGGCTCCCTGTGCCCAGCACCCTGCCTGAAGCCTGTGGGCTGGCTGTCTCTGGGAGAGCTCAGGAACAGGCCTCACAGCCCTCAGGGGGCAAGGGGCTAGACAGTCCCCAGTGGCCCCCTCTAGGAGCAGGAGAGGCAGGGGCAATGCTCCCCGGAGGTCTCCTCCGCTGCTGGTCCCCACCCGGCTGCAGGGCCCCAGCTGCCTGCACTGTGGCTGGGCTCCCTGCAAGCCGTGTGCTCCTTTCCACTGGGAATCAGCTCTCCTGCCCAGGGTGCTGGGGACCTTGCCCTTCCAAACCCGGCTAAGGACAGCTCCCAGCCCTGCCTCCCAGCAGCTTTCTGGTATCTTCCAGAGAATTCCAGGCTCTTCAACCCTGCACTGAGTGCTTAAACCCACATTATCCCTCTTAATCCTCATGGCATCCCTGAAGGACAGGGGCTATGTTTGTGTTTTACCGCCAAGGAAGCTGACGCCTGAAGCACAAAGTGGTTTTATCTGAGGCCACGCTGGCAGAATGCAGATTCTCGCTCTGGCCTCGCAGCCTCCAAAGCCTGTACTCACCGTGTTCCCTGCTGGCTTGACCATCTCTGCCACCAGTTTCTGTGAGCAGACCAGGGCTGGCGGCTCAGGGAGCATGGGTGGAGGACCACACACAAGCCACGTGGCTCCCTGAGGTGCAATCCCAACCCCCAAATTGGGAACCCCATCACCTGAGGGGCCCAGACCTTCCTCCTCTCTCTCCTGGCCATGGCCAGGCTGGGACCCCGCACAGCAGAGCTGGGTGGGGAGCTCTCTGACCTTGGGAGGTGCCCAGATGGGTACAGCAACTCTCCCTTGCTTCGGATATTTACTGTTCTTGTTCTCCATGTTTGCCCGATGAAGTCTAGTGACGGGGGGGTCCTGGGTGGTCCCCATTGCCCAGGCTGCAGAACAGGGCCTCCCTCCCGTCCAGAGCTACAGTGTCCCCAAGCTCATCTCATCCTCCTTGCCTCCCCTCTGTAGGTAGTAAAGTGGGGTGGGGTTGGGGCGTTTCTGGGGGAACCATGGGCTTGCCAGGAGCTGCTGGTCAGCCCAAGGCTGAGAAGGTTCTGGTTTAAGCCTGGCCTGGGTTTAAGCAGCCCCTCTCGGCTCTCAGGGAATCAGCAGGATGAGGAGGGGATACGGAGCTCCTCGCATGCCTCTGGCCCCATGAGTCCTGCACACGCCTGGGACCTGGGTGGTATCTCCGCAGCTCCTGGAGGTCCCGGTGGCCCTCCCTGAGTGCATTTGCTGTTGTGCAGAGTTGGGTCCTTGGCCCCCTCGTCTGGGCAGACGCCCACCAGCCAAGCTTAGGAGATGGATGTGTACACCCAGAAAACCGGGGGATGCCACCTCGGGACGGAGCAGGAGCAGCAGGATGTCATACGTTTCTGATGGGACACTACCATGGTGGCCTTGAGCTCAGGCCCAGAGGCCAGGGCCCCTGGGGCCCTCTGCACAGTGCAGAAGTGAGGGCCACAGCCATTGTGGCCACCGAGCCTCTCCTTTTTGGGGGCTGCTCTTTGGTCTTTGATGGCTGCTAATGCTGTGTGAATGATGCAGCCGGCTGCAGGAATTCCTGACTGGCAAGAGCCATTCTGCCTCTGCAAGGCTGGGTGGGTCCTTCCCCATCCCCTCCAGGGCTGTGTGAACCAAAGGGTCCACAGGGACTTTCGGACTGCTCAGAATCTGTGCAGAGTGGTATGTGTGTGTGCGTGTGTGTGGTGTGGTATGTGCAGAGTGATGTGTGCATGCATGTGTGTGTATGTGTGTGTGTGTTCCAGTGAAGGGCTGGGGTCCAAATGCTCATCACTTGCTAAGAGCAGCCTGTGATGCCACAGTGGGCTCTGCTGCTGAGTGATGTCATCCCTCCTTGCCCGTCTGTTGTGTTGGCAGCCCTGTTATTGAGGATTTCTCCTGCACTAGCTCATCGGGGGCTGAGTAGTTAATTCCCAGGGCACCACAGAATCCTTTCTCCCAAGGCCCTGGGGACCACGTGTCCCTGCACTTCCCACAACCGTCCCCTGCCTGGGACTCTGTTTACATGTGGAGTTCCTGGGAAGGCTGGCCTGGTGCAGGCTCCTTGAGGGCCTAACTCCCAGCGCCAAGCCCAGACAGTGACTTATGGAACTGGGGGGCAATGGGGAGGAGGAAGGTGCAGGAAAGCTGGGGGAAGGGGGAGCCTCCATTTGCCACTAAATGGTGACAATCCCACTCCACATTTCTTGAGTGCTGGCCATGTGCCAGCCCTTGTGCTGAATCTTGATGCTCAGTGTCTCATGTCACCCTCACAATAGTGGCGATGGTGGTTAGCCCATTCTACAGGAAGGGGAACTGAGGCACAGAGCTTGTGAGCTCACAGCGTCCTCTCGGGGTCCTGTGGCTTTGTAACCTCTCCTGGTGATCTGGGGCATGGGGCCCTCCAGAGGGCATTTGTCAAACATGAGGATTTCTGGGCCTTGCCCAGGCTAAGGAGACCAAATGCTGGGCAAAGGCCCTGGAACCAGCATTTTAGTCTGCGTGATATGTCATTTCTAGGGTCCCTAGAAGTTTCTGATGAAACAGCTTCCAGCTAAGGAGCTGATTGCAGGACTAGGGAGTGGGGGCAGGTGAGGCACTGGGATTTGCATGTGGGCAGTGTGGGGGAGCAGGAGGCGGTGGCTGGGCATTCTTAACCCTTCCCTGAATTTCCTCCATCCTTGTCTATACCCCCACCCTTGGTACAGTGATGGGGGCCCCCACCCTTGGTACAGTGATGGGGGCCCCCACCCTTGGTACAGTGATGGGGGCCCCCACCCTTGGTACAGTGATGGGGGCCCCCACCCTTGGTACAGTGATGGGGGCAGAACATTTGAACAGATAAGGGGGACAGTATTTGGGGCTGAGGACCATGGTGAGGAGAGGGTTGCCCAGGGAGGCAGGTGAGGAGTGGGGAGGTCCACCACCAGGCTAGATTTGGTGTGCTCTTTTTCAGAAGGCAGTGGGGGGGCCCCAAGGAAGGGTTTCGAGGGGCGATGGTCGTTGGTGGCTGTGAGAGGATGGACTGGAGGGAGAATAGGGGGCTCCTGCCCAGTCCTGCAGGGCCGAGCGCCTGGACTCAGGGACTGGAGGCCCTGAAGGGAGCAGCGGGTGAGAGGGGCTGCGCAGGTCGCAATCGTGGGCCTTGGGACGGAAGAAGAGGCCTGGAGCCTGGGAGGATGAACCCCACCGGGGCATGTCGACTTCAAGGGGCTGGTGGGCCGTCCCTGTCCTTGGAGGTGGGTCTGAATGTGGGACAGGAGGAGCTGGAGGCCGCAGGGACAACGTGACACGGCGTTATGCTAAACTCAGCACGCTGGAGGGCAGGAATCACATGTGAGCCCCAGGTCTCTCGGGCTCCTCCTCTGCGGCTCTCTGAGGCTCAGTTTTCTCATCTGTAAAACGCGTTGTTGCGAGGGTTCCGTGAGATAACGCTGCTTGTGGAGGCGTCGCCTCCGACAGCCGCGTCCTTCGCCGGTGCGGGAGGGGGCGCCGCCCCGGCTGCGGGGGCTGCACTGCCCCCTGGCGGCATTCCCGGCCGGACAGGGGTGGCGTCGGGGCGCGGGCTGGGGCCGTTGTCAGTCAGTCCACTGGCTCCCGCGCCGCGTCTGTGTCCATCGCTCGAAGGGTGGAAGCCGGGATCTCGCGGGCCGCAGGCTGCATGGTAGGTGGGCAGGCGCCGGCGTGGGCTAGGGCGCGGCGGCTGGGCCGGGGCTTGGTGCGGGCAAGGTCGTTCTAGGGCGGGAAGGGTCCGAGGGCTCCGTCGGGGCCCCTCCCCTGTCCCCGCCACTGGGGAGCCTCGCAACTTCTCGGGTCATTTGTGTCTTCCGGCCAGGGGCGCAGGGGGGCTGCGGGCTTGCGACCCTTCCTCGAGGACCAGGGTGCCTTCCTTGAACCCGGGCTGGCGCCTGCGCGTTCCCAACTGGTCCGCGAGGCTCCCGCGCTACTGTGCAGCGGGAGTGAGGGCGGGCGGGAGGAAGGGTGTGGGGCTCAATAGAGGAGAGGGAACCCCAGAACTGGCAGTGCCAAGGGCGTCAAATATGGAGACTTTGAACAGTTCAGGTGACAGAAAACAGAAAAAAGAATCAACTTGT
The DNA here is from genome assembly GCF_009828535.3 of Hylobates moloch. Classification (NCBI taxonomy): domain Eukaryota; kingdom Metazoa; phylum Chordata; class Mammalia; order Primates; family Hylobatidae; genus Hylobates; species Hylobates moloch. The sequence continues at coordinate 10,208,839 of NW_026652276.1, forward strand.
GGATCACGCATTTGTAGTGTTTAGCCTTGACACTGCCTCACTTGACTGTCATAGTGACTGGGTCCCCAGAGCAAGGGGGTGATCCCCGTGCCCTTCCGTATGCCAGGCAGGCCCTGTGTTAATGCCTTTCCTGGATTAAACTCCCTGGATCCTCCTAACAGGGAAACAACCTCAGAGAGGTTACCTCGCTAAAGGTCACACAGCCTGGAACTGGGGAGGCTGGATTCGAATCCAGGCAATTGCTTCCTGAGCGCTTGCTCTTGAAGACCCTGCAATACCAGGCATTGTGCCCATTTTACAGATGCCCAAACGAGTGCCTCCTCTAGCATCATTGCTTGAAAGAGGAGACACCCAAGATCTGTCATTTACTCAAAGGTTCCAATAGATCATGAAATTTAAAATCAAAACCCCACGTGTTTTTTTTTAAATGTAGATTTTTACTTTTTTTTATTTTTTATTTTTTTATTTTTTTGAGACAGGGTCTTTCTCTGTTGCCTAGGCTGGAGTCCAGTAGCACAATCTCAGCTCACTGCAACCTCTGTCTCCTGGGTTCAAACAATTCTCCCGCCTCAGCCTCCCGAGTAGCTGGAATTACAGGCGTGTGCTACCATGCCCGACTACTTTTTGTATTGTTAGTTGAGACAGGGTTTCACCATATTGGCCAGGCTGGTCTTGAACTCCTGATCTCAAGTGATCCGCCTGCCTCGACCTCCCAAAGTGTTGGGATTACAGGTGTGAGCCTCTGCACCAAGCTTATTTTTACATCTCTGACTGACTTGTGGATGGAAGAGTTTTTTCTTTCTCAGTGGTGCCTAAAATAATGGTCATCTTAGCGCTAATGTCACCTTTGGCTTGATGAGTTAGGACACAGCCAGCATTCCCTGAATGACCTTTCTGGGCATCTCTCCCCTCTGTTCCACAGACTCCTCTCTGCCTCAATTGCTCTGTCCTCCCTGGAGACCTGTATGCAGGGGGTGCAAGGAGCCCCATGGCTTGCAATGGCAGTGCGGCCAGGGGGCACTTTGACCCTGAGGACTTGAACCTCACTGACGAGGCACTGAGACTCAAGTACCTGGGGCCCCAGCAGACAGAGCTGTTCATGCCCATCTGCGCCACGTACCTGCTGATCTTCGTGGTGGGTACTGTGGGCAATGGGCTGACCTGTCTGGTCATCCTGCGCCACAAGGCCATGCGCACACCCACCAACTACTACCTCTTCAGCCTGGCTGTGTCGGACCTGCTGGTGCTGCTGGTGGGCCTGCCCCTGGAGCTCTATGAGATGTGGCACAACTATCCCTTCCTGCTGGGCATTGGTGGCTGCTATTTCCGCACGCTGCTGTTCGAGATGGTCTGCCTGGCCTCAGTGCTCAACGTCACTGCCCTGAGCGTGGAACGCTATGTGGCCGTGGTGCACCCGCTTCAGGCCAGGTCCATGGTGACGTGGGCCCACATGCGCCGAGTGCTTGGGGCCGTCTGGGGTCTTGCCATGCTCTGCTCTCTGCCCAACACCAGCCTGCACGGCATCCGGCAGCTGCACGTACCCTGCCGGGGCCCAGTGCTGGACTCAGCTGTTTGCACACTGGTCCGCCCACGGGCCCTCTACAACCTGGTAGTGCAGACCACCGCGCTGCTCTTCTTCTGCCTGCCCATGGCCATCATGAGCGTGCTCTACCTGCTCATTGGGCTGCGACTGCGGCAGGAGAGGCTGCTGCTCATGCAGGAGGCCAAGGGCAGGGGCTCTGCAGCAGCCAGGTCCAGATACACCTGCAGGCTCCAGCAGCGCGATCGGGGCCGGAGACAAGTGACCAAGATGCTGTGTAAGTGTCATGGCTGGGAAGAGGGGCTGAGCCAGGCATTGGGTATGAGGTTGGGGCTCCTGGGGCCTGGGAGAAGGGGCTGAGTATCTGGGTTTATGGGGGAAGAGGAACTCCTCTAGTCTCGTGTGTGTGTGTGTGTGTGTGTGTGTGTGTGTGTGTGTGTGTGTGTGTGTGTCTGAGTTGCACTCCTGTGTACTCTTTTAGATTACTCTACTAGAATCTTACACCAAAAATACCTGTTAATGGCTAATGGTAAGATTGTGTAATTTGTGGAGTCCAGTGCAACATGAAAATTCAGGGTCCCTTTTTCAAAAACGAGTAAGAATGTCAAGACAGCAACAACAGAACATTAAACCAAGCCCAGGACCCTGCTAAGCTTGGGGACCTGGCTCTGGAACCAAAACACAGAAAAGGCAGGGAATGTGGTTGGGCTCCAGGATGACAGAAAATGGGATCTGGACCCTCCAGGTCTCAGGTCTCTCCTCTTCTTGATTCTTTTTTTTTTTTTTTTTTTTTTTGAGACAGGGTCTTGCTCTGTCACTCAGGCTGGAGTACAGTGGTGTGACCACGGCTCACTGCAGCCTCAACCTCCCAGGCTCAAGCGATCCTCCTACCTCACTCAGCCTCCTAAGTAGCTGGGGCTACAGGCACGTGCCACCATGCCCAGCTAAGTTTTTCATTTTTGTAGAGACGAGGTCTCACTGTGTTGCCAGAGCGGATCTTGAACTCCTGGTCTCAAGCGATCCTCCCACCTCAGCCTCCCAAAGTGCTGGGATTACAGGCATAAGCCATTGCACCCGGCTGTTTTTGGTTATTAACGTGTCTTGGCCCTATTCTTCTCGGCAGCAGCCTGTGAGGCATGGCCACCGGCACGCCGTCTTCTTTCCTGAGGAACTGCTGTCTTTCCTTAGACATGAGTGAAAAATCCCAAGAAGGATTCTGATAGGCGGGGCCTAGGTCATGCCCCACCTCCTGAGCCAGAGCGGCAGGATGCCGAGGTGCACAGCCCCCAGTGAAACTACACAGTGGGATCTGGGGGAGTAAAGCCCCCAGAGAAGGGGAGGAGGGTGTTGGAGAGGCCAGGTGCTGAATTTCCCCCATGCCATGTCTGCGGTTCCCTGGGAACCACAGGAGTGACCATTTGTCTAAAGAGCCCCATCCCCAGGCATGTCTGTGAAGGCCGGGCTCAAGGCACAGGGGATCAGGCCAAAGTACTGGGATGAGGCTCTGGATCTCTGTGGCCTGGACCTGGCTCTTCTTCAAAAGCTGTGGCCCTGGGGAAGCAAGACAAACTGATACTAAGCTGATCAAAGATCCGCCCCATCCACCTACCTGCATCCCAGCTCAGCCCCACCTCAGCAGAGCCTGAATCAGGCCAGTGGGATGAGCCAGGTCAGCAGAGGGCCACTGAGACTTTGGACAGAACCAGCTAACTGGGGGCCGCCCCATCCCCAGAGTGACTCGTTCCTCTTGCCCCTCAGGCACTGTCCCAGAGCCCAGTCTCTTGTGCAGCTCCTGAGATGGGGCTGACCCCAGAGCTGTGTGCATGCCTCCCAGCTCTGCACTGTGAAGCCTGTGCTTGGGACCAGCTGCCCGCTGCTGCCCTGCCTCCTGCCTACTACCCCGTCCCCTCCTTGAAACCATGGGTGGGCAGAGTCTGCAGTAGGTGCTCGGCTGGGGTGGCTCACCCCTGGAAGGTGGGCTTCCTGCTTGCTGGCCTTCTCTCTTCTCTCCCTCCCTCCCTCGTCCACTTTCCGATGGCCCTCTGTGCACCAGGCCAGGTGCCAGGGAGGTTATGAGCAATGTCCTTTTAGAAATCTGGGATTATGAGGAAAACCATGCTGGGGTATGATGGGGAAGACACTGCCCAGGAAAGCTAGTGAGTTGCAGCAGCAAACCCAACAAACAAGAAACAAAAATCATGGCTGGCCCTGTGGCAGAGACCCAGGGAAGGGCATAGTTGGGTAAGAACAAGGCAGGAGGGATTTGGGGAGAAAGAGTGAAGGTTTGGCCAAACTCTCCTACCTTTTGTTAGGGAGGGTGTGGGCAAGGGCCTGGCAAGTAAGCGGGGGGGCAGGTTAGTGCAGGGCAAGACATTCGGATGGGCCTTGGGGAGCTGGGGGCTGGAGCTGAAAAGGCCAGGGGCCAAGGCAGGCAGTGTGTGTGTGTGTGTGTGTGTGTGCATGCATGTGTGTGTGTGCATGCATCTGTGTGTGTGCATGCACGTGTGGGTGTGCATGCATCTGTGTGTGTGCATGCACGTGTGGGTGTGCATGCATCTGTGTGTGTGCATGCACGTGTGGGTGTGCATGCATGTGTGGGTGTGCATGCATCTGTGTGTGTGCATGCATGTGTGGGTGTGCATGCATCTGTGTGTGTGCATGCATGTTTGTGTGTGTCTCACTTTCCCTGGCCCCATGACCTCTGGTCTGCTGCTCTCTGAGCATGTGCCCCCTTCTTCTTTTCTGTACTTATGCATCAGCAAGCATGGCCCCCAAGTGGGCATCCAGAGTGGCCCTAGCCCCACAGCTTGTATCACCCCAGTAGTTCAGCAGCCACAGCTAAGCGTCACCCAATTTCATATTCCAGGGTGAAAGAATCTGATTGAGTCGGCTGCGCTCAGGTGTCCACACCTGGTCCAATTGGCTGTGGCCAGAGGCAGGGATATGCCCCATTGCCCACAGTCAGTGACCGTGGTGAGGGCAGCCTCTCTGAGAGAGGCATGGCCAGAACAGGCAAATTTCCAGAAACTTCCACCTGGGTGATAGGTGAGGGTGGCCTGTGGGATAGGAGAGGATGTGAAAATGGATGACCCAAGCTGAAGCCCGGGAAGGCAGCTGAGGGGGCTGCGGCGGGCACTTGGCCTCCCTTCTCTGTCCCTGCAGTTGTCCTGGTCATGGTGTTTGGCATCTGCTGGGCCCCATTCCACGCCGATCGCGTCATGTGGAGTGTCGTGTCACAGTGGACAGAGGGCCTGCGCCTGGCCTTCCAGCACGTGCACATCATCTCCGGCATCTTCTTCTACCTCGGTTCGGCGGCCAACCCCGTGCTCTACAGCCTCATGTCCAGCCGCTTCCGAGAGACCTTCCAGGAGGCCCTGTGCCTCGGGGCTCGCTGCCACCGCCTCAGACCCCACCATAGCTCCCACAGCCTCAGCAGGGTGACCACAGGCAGCACGCTGTGTGACGTGGGCTCCCTAGGCAGCAGGGTCCACCCCCTGGCTGGGAACGATGGCCCAGAGGGGCAGCAAGAGACTGATCCATCCTGAGTGGAGCCTCAAAGTGGCTTCACCTGGAGGGGCCAGAGGGTCACCTGGAGCTGGGGAGACACATCTGCCTTCCTCTGCAGGGATGCCTTCACGTACTGTTCCTAGTTCAGCCTAGAAATTCTGACCAGCACCTCAGTTTCCTTCAGAGGGAAATAGCAGGAGGAAGGATCCCTGACTGCCGAGGACTCACACTGACCAGACGCCACACCGTGTGCTTCTTATCCCTCCACTGCCACTCCCCCAGTTCAAGTCCTTCCCCTGCAGATATATCACAGTTAGTTGGGGCTCAGCAGTCCTCCCTCTGGGGACTCCCTGCCACCACTGCCAGTTTCTGAAATGGTCCCACTGGGTCCTTGCTGTCCTTCCCAGTTCCTGTTTGGTTCTGGCAGGGGCCCAGGGATCCAGGGGACCTGGTTCCAATCTCAGCCCTGCTGTCACCACCTTGTCATGCGCCATCAAGCATATCAGTCTACCTTTCTTTTTTTTTGAGACGGAGTCTCACTCTGTCGCCCAGGCTAGAGTGCAGTGGCGCAGTCTCGGCTCACTGCAAGCTCCGCCTCCCGGGTTCACGCCATTCTCCTGCCTCAGCCTCTCTGAGTAGCTGGGACTACAGGCGCCCGCCACCACGCCCGGCTAATTTTTTTATATTTTTAGCAGAGATGGGGTTTCACCGTGTTACCCAGGATGGTCTCGATCTCCTGACCTCGTGATCCGCCCGCCTCGGCCTCCCAAAGTGCTGGGATTACAAGCGTGAGCCACCGCGCCCAGCCGGTTCTGCCGAACTTAATGCAGTGAGAAGAGGGACAGGGACAAATAGTCCTTGAAACTAAGACCCATTCTGAATCCCTGCAGGCCAAGTCATTGCTCAGCCAGGACTCAGTTCATGGAGGAAACTTGTCCTGCTGCAGTCCCTGAGTCTTGTCCTCCTGAGAGGAAGCCCTGGCTTCCATGGCTGGGAGCTGGAGGATGACCTGCGGTCGGTCTGTCTGGGTTCTCCCTGCAGACAGCTTCCTAGCTCATGCCCATAGCTCATGCTCCCTGCCGAGAAAGTGGAGGACATGGTACAGGGTTGCAGATAATGTTTAGTTTTAAAAATTCAATTATAAAAATAATACATGCTCATGATAGAAAATTTGGAAAGTGCAAATAAGCAAAAATGAAAACAATTTTTAAAATGTAAAACCTCTTTTGCCAGGGAATGGGGGGAAGGGGAAGTGAGGAGTTCTTTAATGGGTGCAGAATTTCAGTTTTGCAAAATGAAAAAGTTCTGGAGTATATTCACATTGTGCAACAATGTGAATATACTTAACAATACTGAACTCTACACTGAAATGGTTAAGATGGTACATTTTATGTTATGTGTATTTTACCACAATTTTTATAAAAAGAGGATTAAATCTAAAGGAAAGAAAAAATTAAAACCACCCATAACTTTACTCTGAAGCAGTAACAGTGGCATGTTTCCTCCTAACGATGTTTCATATGGTGGTTTTATTTTATATACACAATACACATACACAATTTTGTATCTGGCCTTTTGTCCAGTGGATGTTCTATCCAAGCTCACGCTTGCACTCATTTGACTCATGGGATCCACTCTGATGGGCCTTGGCCAGCCCTGGGGAAGCAGGACTTGCACAAACCATCTGGGTGAATTCCCAGATGCTGGCCAGGAAGGCCTGGATGCCCCCTGCCTACTAAATCCCTGGCTCGGGGGAGGAAGAGCCGTCCTGCCTGTCAGTCTTGCCCAGTGGACAAGTTCTGGGAGAAGCACAGCGGCTCCTGGACAGAGAGCAATAGAGGCTGGGGATGGGGAGTGGGGACACTGAGGACAATGGGAGAAAATGGGAGAAGTGGGGACCTCGTGGAGGCCAGAGAGTGGATGAGGGAGCTGAGGGGAGGCTGGTTGACGGAGGTGGTTTCCTCAGTAGGGGGTCCTGAGCCTGCCCTGATTGAATGCACACAGTCAAGCCCTGAGTGGGGACAGCTCCTAAGAAGTGGGCCTTGGGGGAGGGTGGGGGACAGGGGAGGGGAGTGACTGCAGGGACAGGGAGATTCTGCAGAGAAAGGAGCCTGTGAAAAGCTGTGCAGAGCCGTGAGCACCTGAGCGCTGCCCTTGAGCTCCCAGGGAAGTAGCCTTGGGGTGGGAGGGGGAGATGCCGGATCCCAAACTGCAGGCTGGACCCTGAAGTTGTTTCCCAAGACCAGCTCTGGACTCCTAGAGGCCTGCTTCAACCACGGTCAGAGGCACCTCATGCTCAAGGCACCCTGGACAGCACTCTGAAGGGCCTCCATGTGCAGGCAGCAAGCAGGCGGGCAGTGGGGTTGTTAGAAGGGTGCCCCTCTGGGCCGGATGTGGTGGCTCATGCCTGTAATCCCAGCTCTTTGGGAAGCCGAGGCAGGTGGATCACCTGAGCTCAGGAGTTCGAGACCAGTCTAGGCAACATGGCGAAATCCCCGTCTCTACAATACACACACAAAAAAAGTAGCCAGGTGTGGTGGCACACACCTGTGGTCCCAGCTACTTGGGAGGCTGAGGTGGGAAAATCACCTGAGCCCAGGAGGTTGAGGCTGCAGTAAGCCAAAATTGTGCTACTGTACTCCAGCCTGGGCAAATTGGAGTGAGGCCCTGCCTCAAAAAAAAAAAAAAAAAAAAAAAAAAGAAGGGTGCCCCTTTGTGAACACCATGTATGTCTATGCAGCACGTCAGCAACAGGTCCTGTCAGTTACTGGTTCCCATGGAAAACGGGAATAGCAGCTCTGAACTCAGCCCTTGAGAAACAGGGATGGCAACGGAAAGGGCAGAAGCAAGACCTGGCAAAAGCACCAGTCACGCTGGGGCTGCATTCTCCTTGGTCCCCAGTGCTACTCCCAGGTCAGGAGGCCTCCATGCTTCTCAAAGTATCTAGCTCATCTGGGGCTCAAGTCACCTCCCCTTCCGACTGCGGTCACCACATCCCTCCACCTCCTGCAGAGTTTAGGCCCTTTCTACTTCCCCTCTTCTCCACTCCTGCTGCTTTCCTGGGTGACGTCAGAGTCCATGGGTGACCCCACTGCCGCCCTGGGTGCCAGCTACTGATGGTTCCTGCAGCTCTGGAGACCCCACCCCAGTCTCCTAGCCCCTTGGTCACATCCTCACTCACAGTGCCTCCAGGTGCTCTCCCATTTCAGAAAGTGTGAGCTCTTGACCGCTACTGCCTCTATCCTGCTCTCTGCTCCTATGACACATTTATTCTTTTATTTTTGTTTGAGATGGGGTCTTGCTTGCTCACCCAGACAGGAGTGCAGTGGCACAAACAAGACTCACTGCAGCAGTCAACCTGCTGGCCTCCAGCAATCCTCCCACCTCAGCCTCTCAAGTAGGACCACAGGTACATATCACCATGCCTGGCTAATTGCTTTTTCTTGTGTTGTAGAGACACCATCTCGCCATGTTGCCCAGGCTGGTTTGAAACTCCTGGGCTCAAGCAATCCGCCCACCTTTGGCCTCTTAAAGTACTGGGATTACAGGCGGGAGCCACTGCATCTGGCCATATTTATTCTTTAACCTCATCTAGACTTCCAGGTTCTAGACTGCTTTCTCCCAATCCATCAGCCTGCTCTGAGCTTCACTTCTTTTCTGATCCCACCATCAGTTAATCTACCCTACTCTGCCAGTGTTCCTGAGGGTGAGTACACTGGAATAATTCTTCCCTTCTCAGAAAAAGGCTTAATTTCCTTGAAAATTGAAAGTCCAAGATTAGTCTCATCAACAAACACAGCTGCATATGCCTACCCTTCCGTTAGGCATCTACTCAGCAAAGGTAAAGTGTGTAGCACTGAACATCTGTTCTCTTCATTACCAGCTGGCATTTCCAGATCATTCCTGGCATCTGGGAGCCTATCTCATTTTTGTATGCTTCTCCAAGTCTCCCCCTTTCCCTATTCTTGTCTTCTAACGGATCCATCAGGTTCTTGTTCCAAATTTCCTTGTAGCGTGCTCACTTCAGCAGCACATATACCAAATTTCCTTGTAGAGAGGAGTTGCCTTGTGGAGGAGAGGGGGCACAGCCTAGCATTTGAACTCCTTTCTTATTGGGGGGAATCTCTCACTGTGTGACTCAATGGGAGTCTAAGCCCAGTCTCCCAGTTACAGGGGTGAAAGAGTTCTGGACACTCTCCACTGCTGACATCTATTGGTACATGATGGACCAAGCCAGCTGGGTGACCCAACATGGGACCTGTATCTGGAGCAAGTGACACTAAGACGCACAACAACAGGGGCAGGCGTGTCCAGGGGCAGCAGCACTGACAGCAGTATCCTGCCCAGTCTGTCTTGGGTTCTGCCCTTTTTCTCAGCCAGGTTTTCCTGCCTTCCTGTTGATATTTGAGCTACTGAGAGCATTTCAATAAATTCTTTTTCTGCTGAAGTTGGCTGGAGTCATTTGCAACCAAGAACCTCAACTGATCTATCCACTGGCTTGAAGGTTGCACGTTCTGTTTGTTCTACTAGCAGTTACCGTTACAGTTTCTAAGATTAGCAAATATTGTTGATTTCTTTTAAACTGCAAACTACAGTCTGTAATATTCCGTAATTATTCTAATCCCCCTCCTCCTCCTGGCAGGAAAAATGAGGACAGATTTCAGAATTTGATCCTAGAAACATACGTACACTATTTTATTTCATTTTATCTTATCTTATTTAATAGAGACAGGGTCTCACTATGTTGCCCAGGCTGGTCTTGAATTCCTGGGCTCAAATGATCCTCCTGCCTTGGCCTCCCAAAGTGCTGGGATTACAGGCAAGAGCCATTGCGCCTGGCTCATACTTACATTTTTCTAACAGTCTTAACCTCTTCAGCACAAGAAAAGAACCCCAGTGTGCTTCTACTAACACACTGAGAGTTAGTAGAGTGGATTGTGGAGGTGGTGAGCAAGGACTCTCTGGTTGGGCTGCCCAGCTGTGACTCCTGGTTCTGCTGCTAATTATCCTCACATGTCAGAATGACCTAAGGCCAAAGTCAGACTGGACTGAGAGGTACTGACATTTCTAAAGAAAGAATGTACAATCTGCCTGCACACAAATGAGACTCAGAAGCAAACACTGACAGTCTGCAACATCGTTCCAAATGGTGTCCAGGTTTCTAAATCTACAAGGTGTAGTCTGAGGATGGTGGTAACTCTCTAAAGTAAATGTTCTTTCTGTGGCCCCTTCAAGGCAATACTCCAACCTAACATTCACGTTTCTGCACAAGGCAGGGCAGGAACACGGGACCGGGCAGGATCAAAGTCCTGATGCATAGGTGTGGGACAGTGGGGACTCAGGGAAGGTGGAACTTGGGTGAGTAAGTGTGCCCTGGTCAATAAGAGGAGGCCATGGGCTGGAATTAGACTGGAGAGCCTGGAAGCTGCAGCCACATCCTATGGAACATCCGCAAGAGTTTCTGGAATCTTTTAATCTAATATTCAAGCCCCTTCTTCAGCTCTAAGCAACATAGGCATCATTCATCCAACATTTATTGAGCACCAACCACGTGCCAGGCACTCCTCAAAGGCTGAGGTGGGGTGAAGGAGAGGGCAGATAAACATACTGGCATATAAGTGCTTTGACAGCTGGAACTCAGGCATCCAAGAGAGGCAACTGCCCCAGCCGAGGGAAGGCTTCCAGGAGGAGGTGATGCGCCCAAGGGTCATAAAGTCCTGGGGAGAAGGGTCTGACTGGCCCCTGAGCTTTGGCCAGAGAAGCAGTTCCACCAAAACTGAATCTGGGGAGGAGGTGGAGAGCCTAAGGGAATGAGGGATGTCAGGAGGCAGAATGAACACTGGACAAGCGCACAAAAAGCAAAGCAACTGAGGTCCACTATCATCACTGCTGGCGTGTGGACTTCCCTGGCTACTCTTCCTGGAACTTGGACTTGGAACCTTCCCTCCAGTCTTTTTCCCTGTTCGTCTCACCTCCTTTAGATGTGTTCAGGCAGGATTTCTTTTATTTGCATTTTAGGAAATTTGAAAAAAGTACAAAAAACCACCAAAAAAAAATTACTTGCATTCCCAACACCCAAATTAACTGCTGTTAACATTCTGGCAATTTGATTCCATCATTTTCCTGCATATTACCCCCCTTCAATTTAATGAGTAGGCTGGGCGCGGTGGCTCACGCCTATAATCCCAGCACTTTAGGAGGCTGAGGCAGGCGGATCGCTTGAGGTCAGGAGTTCAAGACCAGCATGGCCAACATGGCAAAACCCTGTCTCTACTAAAAATACAAAAATTAGCTGGGCGTGGTGGCACGTGCCTGTAATCCCAACTACTCAGGAGGCTGAGACAGGAGAATCACTTGAACTGAGGAGGCAGAGGTTGCAGTAAGCTGAGATCGTGCCACTGCACTCCAGCCTGGGTAACAGAGCAAGATTCCGTCCCCCCCAAAAAAAAAAAAAAAAAAGTTAATGAGTAACAGATTATCCCCAATCATTTGCTTTGTAAAACAACACTGCTGGCCAGGCACAGTGGCTCATGCCTGTAATCCCAGCACTTTGGGAGGCCAAGGCAGGCAGATCATCTGAGGTCAGGAGTTCAAGACCAGCCTGGCCAACATGGTGAAACCCCATCTCTACTAAAAATACAAAAAGTTAGCTGGGTGTGGTGGCAGATGCCTGTAATCCCAGCTACTCGGGAGGCTGAAGCAGGAGAATCGCTTGAACCTGGGAGGCGGAGGTTGCAGTGGGCCGAGATTGTGCCATTGCACTCCAGCCTGGGCAACAAGAGGGAAACTCTGTCTCAAAAAACCAAAAAACAAAAAAAAACAAAAACAAAAACAAACATTGCCTAAAACCATCTAGTGGAAGGTTGATGGTTATCCTAGATGGATCAAGCTGGCAACACTCAAATTGTCTGATCAATTTTAACACCACTGAATGTGGAACAACCAGATCTGAAGTGGTTAAGTGCCCCCTAGAGGGACATTACAGAAGTACACAGCACCAAAAAGAATTCTTGCAAAACAGCTGAACCGGAATCTAACCAAGCCTCTGGTTTACAAAAACACTGATGAAGGAATATGGTAAAGAACCACAAGATTGTCAACCAAGTCCAGATTAGAGACAATTCTATAGGACAACTGACAGTTTCTCCAACAAATAAAAGGCATTTTTAAAGGGGAGCTTCTCTATTACAGATTTTTAAAAGATTTAATGGCCAGGCGTGGTGGCTCATGCCTTTAATCCCAGCACTTTGGGAGGCTAAGGTGGGAGCATCACTTGGGCCCAGGAGTTCGAGACCAGCCTGGGTAACGAAGGCAATCTCTTCTCTACAAAAAATGTAAAATAAAGAAAATTAGCCTGGTATGGTGGTGCCCCAGCTACTTGGGAGGCTGAGGTGGGAGGACTGCTTGAGTCCAGGAGGTCGAAGTGAGCCAAGATTTAGCCACTGCACAGCCTGGTGACAGAGGGAGACTCCATCTCAAAATTTTTTTTAAAAAAAGAGACATATCAACTAAATGTAATGTGTAGATATTTTAAAATCCTAATTCAAAACAAACCAACAATTAAAAGACACTTTTTATTTTTGTTTTTTAGAGACAGGGTCTCACTTCGTCACTTAGGTTGGAGCACAGTGGTGGGATCACTGTAGCCTCAAACTCCTGGTGGTCTCAAGTGATCCTCCTGTCTCAGCCTCCTGTGTAGCTGGGACTACTGACACACTCAGCTAATGTTTTGTTTTTTTTTTTTTTTGGTAGAAATGAGATCTCGCTGTGTTGCCCAGGCTGTTCTCAAACTCTGGTTTCAGGCAGGAGGATCGCTTGACCCCAGGAGTTCAAGACTAGGCTGGGCAACATGGCAAAAGTCCATCTCTACAGAAACAACAACAACACCCCCCCCCCAAAAAAAAAAAACCCCAAAATTAACCAGTGCATGCCTGTGGTCCCAGCTACTCAGGAGGCTGAGGTGGGAGGATTGCTTGAGCCTGGGAGGTCAAGGCTGCAGTGAGGCATGATGGCACCACTGCACTCCAGCCTGGGTGAGAGCAAGATCTTGTCTCAAACAACAACAACAAAAAAACCCCCAAAGTTTGCAATAAAGATTCACGTATATGTCTCTTCAGCAGTCTGAATGCTCTCTAGGTTAGATACATGCAAGTGGATTTGCTAAAGGAAGGAATGAGTATTTTTACCTTTACTAAAACTGCCAAATTTCTCTCCAAGTGTTTGTAACAATTTGCCCTTTCACCAGTTTCTCCACAATCCCCAAACACTCGTAATTTCTGTCACTCTGCCAGATATAGTATCTTATTACGTTGCATTTCCCTAATGGTTGTATTGTTGATCATGTCTTCATATCTTTGCCACTGAAATATCTCCTGAAAATGCCTGCCTGCCTGCCCGCCCGCCTTTTCTTTTCTTTCTTCTTCCCTCTGTTACCCAGGCTGCAGTACAGTCGGCTCGCTACAGACTCCCTGCCTCCAGCTCCCGTGATTTTCCTGCCTCGGCCTGCGAACTCCCTGGGATTGCGGACGCGCGCCACCACCCCTGCCTGGTTTTTGTCCTTTGGCTGGAGGCGCTGTTTCGCCATGTTGGCCAGGCTGGTCTCCAGCTCCTGACCTCAAGTGGTCTGCCCGCCTCGGCCTCCCGAGGTGCTGGGACTGCAGACGGAGTCTCGCTCACTCGGTGCTCGGTGTTGCCCGGGATGGAGTGCGGTGGCGTGGTCTTGGCTCGCTGCAGCCTCCGCCTCCTAGCCACCTGCCTTGGCCTCCCAGGGTGCTGGGATTGCAGCCTCTGCCCGGCCGCCACCCCGTCTGGGAGGTGGGGAGTGTCTCTGCCTGGCCGCCCCGTCTGGGAGGTGAGGAGCGCCTCTGCCCACCCCGTCTGGGAAGTGAGGAGCGCCTCTGTCCGGCTGCCCCATCTGGGATGTGAGGAGCGCCTTTGCCCAGCCGCCCATCTTCTGGGAAGAACTGAGGAGCGCCTCTGCCCGGCCGCCCCGTCTGGGAAGAAGTGAAGAGCATCTCTGCCTGGCCACCCCGTCTGGGAAGCGAGGAGCGCCTCTGCCCGGCTGCCCCGTCTGGGATGTGAGGAGCGCCTCTGCCCGGCCGCCCCGTCTGGGAAGTGAGGAAGGCCTCTGCCCCGCCGCCCTGTCTGGGAGGTGTGGAGTGCCTCCTGCCCCGCCGCCCTGTCTGGGAGGTGTGGAGTGCCTCTGCCCAGCCGCCACCCCGTCTAGGAAGTGAGGAGCGTCTCTGCCCGGCTGTCCCGTCTGGGAAGTGAGGAGCGTCTCTGCCTGGCCGCCCATCATCTGGGATGTGAGGAGCGCCTCTGCCCGGCCGCCCCGTCTGGGAAGTGAGGAGCGCCTCTGCCCGGCCGCCATGTCTGGGATGTGGGGAGCGCGTCTGCCCGGCCGCCCCGTCTGGGAGGTCTACCACGGAGGCCAGACGCAATGTGGGGGCTGGATGTGGTGGCTCAGGCCTGTAGTCCCAGCACTCTGGGAGGCTGAAGCAGGTTGATCACTTGAGGCTAGGAGTTCGAGACCAGCCTGGCCAACGTGGCGAAACATATGAAAAATACAACAGACAAACCAACCAACCAACCCCGCAACAACAAAACAGGTCTACCCTGGAGTCAATAAATAAAAAAGAAACTAATATTGCTAAAAAAATTAATATTAATAAAAAATTATATTAATAAAAAATTATATTAATAAAAAAGAAACTAATATTGCTAAAAAAAGAAAATGCCTTTTTATATCCTTCAGCAATTTTTTCTTGATTTGTATTTCATTCATATTACAATATTAAATGTTTTGTCTGTTACAAATATTTCTAATTTGTTCCTTATGTTTTAAATTGGTTTATAGAAACTCCTGCATCCAGAAGTTGTAAATTGTAATGTGGTCAAATCTGTCATCATTTCGTTGGTAGGGGAGAAAACCCATCTTAAGGGTTATGGCTGACACCCCTATAACAAGATTAATGAGAGAAAGGCATAACAAATTTAAAGTCTTATGTGACACAGGAACCTTCAGAAACGAAGACCCCATGACCTAAAGAGAACTGTATTTTTATGCTAAGTCTGATGAAAGAAGTAGATAGTTGTGCAGAAACATGATTGGACAAAAGGGGCATCATCTAATGGTCATACATAGGGGTTGGAGGAGACTGCGGCATGGCCCGTTTGTTCAGATTCTTTCTTGCGTCTCTGCATGACACTTCTCCCCAGGTATGGAGCAAGACTCCTCTGGAATTAGGGTCTTACGACCTACTTCACATGAGGTAGGCCAGTGAATTCCTTTATGACCCTGCTTTATGGGTGAAAGGCAGGAGCAGATTACAGAGACCTTGCTTCTGTGGTTTTCTCAACTGCCAAGGTGCCATATTTTGGCACATTTATGGATTTTGCTTGTGACTTATCCTGTCCTTGTTACTGATTTTAATAATACTTCCTGGCAGGGTGTGGTGGTTCAATTTGCTAATACTTTATTTGAACCTTGCATCTGTTCTTAAATGAAATGGGCTTTTGCCTTTTCTTCAGTTGTTCTTGATCAGATATATGTAATATTTTCTTAAGATATTTGGGCTAATCTCATACAGTGAGCTAGGTAACAAGAGTTTAGTGAGGTACCAAATCTAAAACAGGTAGGCAGATTGTTTTTTCTATTCTCTTTCCCAATTTGGGTCTTCCTGAAGCTAGGATAAGGCCAGAGCTCCTTACTCAAGATCGCCCTTCCCTATCCCCCAAACACACACAATATCCCCAAAGTGTCATGTTCAAGTTCCAACGTGGGGCTAACTCCTAGGAGCTTGATCCTCCTACTGGGGCTACTGGTGTTAATGGCCATGAGGCCTTGTGAGAGCACGTTCGTGACAGTCCAACTCAAAGAAACTAGGAGAAAGTATTAAGTGATGGAGAATTAAACCTTAACTACCGAGCCTTAACTTCCTTAAATGAAAAATGAAACTTATTACCATCTAAGTCACACGTGTGTTTTGTGACGTCCATGATAAAATTTTGAAAAAGCACCCAGTACTCTGGGTGGCACAAACACACAGCGGGGCGAGGGCCCCTACAGCAGCGACAACCTTAACGGAGTGACCCTCAGCTGTCGTCTCAGTGCCTCCTTCACGGCTGGAAACGGCGAGGACGCTAACACAACCCTAACTGGCCGGGACGCAGCTTGAACGGTTTAACGGCCCCGAGCGCTGGGAACCCATCCCGGCACACGCGCCCTGACGGACTGGTCGCTTTTAACGACTGCTATTCACTTTCCGACTGCCCCTCCGCCAGAGGAGCGTCGGACCGCTTGACCGTCACCAACTCCTCGAACTCTGGGGCGCCTCGGCCTTCTCCCGCGCCAACTTGGCGCGAAGACCTGGGACACCGCGCGCACCCGGACCAGCAAACCCAAATCACTGCCTCCGGCGCTAGACCGCAGCAAAATGTCCGCTCCACGTACAGGCGCAGCACGTGCGGCCCCCTCCACCCCGGCTCAAGACTCCGCCCCCAGGCTCCCGCACTGCCCGCCCCTCCCAGGGTCGCGGCTCAGGATTGGTTCAGGGGTTGCGCGGGCTCTGATTGGGCGAGGCGGAGTCACCAGGGCGCCGTATCTTTACGTGGCCGTCTTCCCTGCGCGCCTTGGATCGGGGGTAATAGTTGAGAGGGTGTCGCCAGCGTGTCGGCGCCCGCGGTTTTCTTCGGGCTCTCCCAAGGCGTCGTACCCGCGTCCGTGACGCGCGGTGGCTTCCAGGGGCGCACGGCCTAGGCCCTTGCCGGGCTCTGGGAGGGCAGGGCCCTACACCAGCGATAGCCTTAAAGGAAAACCTGTTAGGGACAAGGGCTGCTGTGGGCAGCGAGGGTTGTAGACTCATTTGTGTTCTGAATTCTGGTGGGGGTAGTGATGGACGCTGCCCCAGTTCACAGAATTATCTGATTGGAGAAGTAAAAGTACTTGAATTGCAGGTACTGTTTTTGGCCCTTTGTCCCCTTTATTTTGGCCCAGTGGGCTTCCATTTGAGTAGTCTGTAGTGGAACTATTAAAAAAAAACAAAAAAACAGTTATTTGAAAACACTTGATGGATCAGAATGAGAGGAATAGGAAGGAATTCCTGGGAATTTGTCCTTTTTTTTTTTTTCTTAAGGAGTTTCCACTTGTCGATTGTGGCAAAAGAAGAGGTATGGGAGACCTCACCTACAACATCAAAAATCACCTTTTGTATTTGTTTTTCTGTTCGCTGGTGTGAGTAAAAGATACCAAATGAAAATTAAAAGTTAAGATGAGGCCTAACATAAGTTTATTCCAAATGCCAATTTACTGTTGGAAATACTAAGAGGCAAAACGTGCCTGGCTTGGAATGTATGATGGCCCTGTCATGTGCCTAATAATAATCTTGTCCATTTTGAGCAGGAAAAAAAATCAAGGTGAACTGAAGAAAATAAGTCTTTCCCCAAAGGAGGTAGAAGATGGGGAAGATGAGATGTCAGAAGCTAAGGACAATGGCAGTAGAGATGAGGTAATTATATGTACAGAGTTGAGCAGAGTAGCGTTTATTATTAATGTCAACAATTAAAATCCAGAGTAAAGCAGTTAAACTGCATTTTTTTTTTTTTTTTTTTTTTTTTTTTTTTTTTTTTTTTTT